>NC_054537.1:49925571-50260571 GCF_017654505.1 Polyodon spathula | reverse complement strand
TGTAAATGTCATTAACTAATTAAACTTCAAAGCTACAAATTACAAAAATAATAATAAAGAAACACAGCTCTGTACATGGTGTACCATAAGACTTTTTGTCTTTGGACAATAGTTTGTCCTTTTTGATTTTACCTTTTGTAACATTTTACAAGTTCACAAAGCTTGTTATTTGCACAGATTACTGACATTGTTCTAATAAATGTTGCTTTTTTTTAAACCATTTTTTGTTCCATTATTGAATATGTCAAACACGCCGCAAAGCATGTAAAGGTGTTTTCAGTGAATGGTCAAAAATTATTTTGGCTAGTAAAAAGTCTGAGTGGCTGGTGAATTTTTCCATCCATTAGCCAAAATGGCTGGTTCACCAAAAAGTTAATTTTAGGCCCTGCATTTTTTTACACAGAGAATTGTGAGGGTCTGGAAACAACTCCCCAGTAATGTTGTTGAAGCTGACACTCTGGGATCCTTCAAGAAGCTGCTTGATGAGATTCTGGGATCAATAAGCTACTAACAACAAACGAGCAAGATGGGCCGAATGGCCTCCTGTCATTTATAAAGTTTATGTTCTTAAGTTGGGAGATACAACTGGGGCAGCCTTCTCAAGCATCAAGCAAATAGGCACAATTAAAGGCGCTGGGGCCCAACATTCACACAACTGTTGCTTATAACTTGGCTTTTTTTTTGCCATTTCCCAAGTGTAAAACAAAACAATCTCTGACAACATGGTAAATCTGCGTTTTCCTGTGTTATTCTGCAGCAAACGAATTGTTGGGATCCCTGCTGATCACTAATAGCTAGTAGCAAAGCAGCGTATAGCTCTGTTCAGTGAGTACTGATGCAATGCCTGTAGTTAACTGGTAGTCTGGTACTCTGAATATTTTTGAGGAACTATCACAGGCTTTCATCCAAAAGCATTGGCAGTGATAGAAGGCCGGATTGCTTAGGAGCAATCCCCAGTGTGCTGTGGTGACGCTCAGTTTGGATTAATGTAATGCGGTTTGGTGATGGAGACTATAAGACCATATGTTTCAGTTGTTTTTAACACTGGCAGAGGCAAAGACTAAGAACATAAGAAAGTTTACAAACGAGAGGAGGCCATTCGGCCCATCTTGCTCGTTTGTTGTTAGTAGCTTATTGATCCCAAAATCTCATCAAGCAGCTTCTTGAAGGATCCCAGGGTGTCAGCTTCAACAACATTACTGGGGAGTTGATTCCAGACCCTCACAATTCTCTGTGTAAAAAAGTGCCTCCTATTTTCTGTTCTGAATGCCCCTTTGTCTAATCTCCATTTGTGACCCCTGGTCCCTGTTTCTTTTTTCAGGCTGAAAAAGTCCCTAGGGAGTTTGTTAGTCACCATCACTGATTCGCTCACCCAGTTGCTTATGCTTTTGAGTATTCTGTTCTGATATTAAAATCCATAATGATTATAATCAAAAACATTCTAAATCTGCTTGATTTTCTGTGATTGCAAGAGGCAGGATAGTCTGTTTCTGCAACTGGGAAATTAAATTATACTTAATTATTTAATGATTTTTTTTTTTTTTTTTTTTTTTAATATAACTAGGATATGTACTCTGGACATTTGGTGAATACATAGTATAAAAGTATGTCTAAATATTTTTCTGTCCTGATTTTTTTTTTTTTTTTTTTTTTTTACAGATTTTATACAAATGCAGGAATTTTTTCTGGACACAGCTTTTTTTAAGGAGTTCCTGTCATTGAGGCAGATCTGCTTTACTCTAGAGGAAGGTTTTAAATCAAGTTGAAGATTTGAGTCGGGAGTTGTTTTCAAAGGACTGAGTAAATTAGTTTCAATCATGGTGGATTTTTTGGCTGAAAACAATTTGTGTGGTCAAGCAGTCCTTCGGATTGTGTCCTGTGGAAATGCAATCATTGCAGAACTTCTCAGACTTTCAGAATTCATTCCCAGTATCTTCAGATTGAAAGAAAAGACTGATCAACAGAAATATGGAGATATCATATGTGACTTCAGTTATTTTAAGGTAATGTAGATAGATACATTTTTCCTTCGTCCCACGACCTCTTTTAAAACATTCAAAACATCTGTTTGTACATTTGTCCATCTGTCACCCAGTTACGTGCCTCTTCACAACACAATGTTATTCCTGATAGTGTAAATCAGTCATTTTAATATGCTCCTTTAGCCTGATACCAGCATCTCAATTTGCTTACCTCGAGGTCTTCACCTCATAGCCCTTTCTTGCTGTGCTGTTCAGTACATACTGTTGAATTTACAGTCGTGGTGGGAGGTGCCTGTTACTGATATTCTTTTTTGAATATTAAATGTGAATGTTAATGTAAATAAAATATACAAAAGTATGTGTCATCCATGAAATGTTGATTTACAACCTCGCTGTACAGTAATATATATGTTTCTCTGTGTACAGGGCCCAGAGTACTATGAAGGAAAGTTGGAGGCCAAGCCAGAGCTTCAGGATTTAGATGAAGAATTCCGTGATAATAACATTGAAATACTGTCACGCTTTTATTTTGCGTTTGAAAGTGTTCACAAGTATATTGTTGATTTAAACAGGTACGTACAATTGTGTTATCTATATACTCAAGTTGGTTATCGTGTTCTATGGTTTTAAAATAAGCCCATATGGAAAATGGCACCTAAAATCTCATAACATGCCTTGTCAGGTGTGTTCTATGCAATTGTTGCGTCTGCACTATTCTGCTGTATCTGTCTTCTAATTGTTCTAATCTCCTTTTTACCAAGCCATGTGTTTATGCAATGGTGACTGCCAGGAATGAAAACACATTTAAATTTGTTGTACCAGTTTTGGGGTAAATAACAATTGTACCAGTCATTCTGCATTGGTAGTAAATTGATAATATCTTGGATACCACTGCATCTGTGGGAGGGGTTTTTAATTTATTTAAAGAGGACACAATTGTCTAAGGATGCCAACATAGCCTACCTATTTGTAAATGGCCTGAATTTTGACAGCAGTCTTGCATATTCAATAATTGATACCAAACTGGGATAACATACACCACAATGTGTACTGCTAGTCATAGGTCTGGTACACGTTATAAATGCTTGTTGACCCAGTTGTAAAAAATAAATTGTGTCCTAAAAATGCCATGATTTATTTCTAGCACTACATATACGTGGCTATCATTTGGCTTTAGCTCTGCTACATTACATATATTATGCTTTGGGTTCTTGCAGGTATTTGGAGGATCTTAACGAAGGTGTTTACATTCAGCAGACATTAGAAACTGTACTGCTAAATGAAGATGGAAAACAGCTTTTGGTATGTTGCCAGATGTCATTTAGACTATAAAAGCATTTTCACTATACAGGCGATCCTCAACTTACGACTCTATTGCTTCAACTTTACGACATCGATACATCATTTACGACACGGCGAACTGAACTGCAGTACCTGGTGTGGTCACCCTGACTTAGTCTACCGTTTTTTTTTTTTTTTTATGCATGTAACTTTTTTATTTATTTATTTATTTGCTGTTAACAATGTCTGATAAGAGCAATTGACTCAAAACGAAACCTAAGCTGTGAACTCTGTCACATGATTAGGGGCTTAACCTCAGGCGATCGTATATTTCCTGCAAGGAGTACCACATACACACACTGAATACATCATTGGAAAGCCCCGAGTCTGTACATTTAAACAAGCCATTAGGTGTCTGAGTAATATGAGTGTAACCACCGGGCTGAGTGTAAAGAATTAAATAAATATTTGCATGAGTACAATATAACGGGTCATTTTTGTAAAACTACATTATCTGGCCGAAGCAGTCAGGAACGTACCCCACTTTATAACATTGTTCCTATGGGAAAATGTGCTTCGATTTACAATGCGACTTCCAGGAACCAATTGTGTCATAAGTGCGAGGACTGCCTGTACAGTACTAAAACCTATGTGTTATGTATTTCAACTGTGATGTATTCATTTTGAAGTTATTGTATTGGTTCATGTTAACAGCTCCACTTGCCCACGGTTAGACAGTAATTGAGATGGGATGTGAATATACTGTTGGACTATTCCTGCCAGAAATGTAGTTACAAAATGGTTTACTATATATAATTACTGTGCTGTTTCACTCTTTTTTTCTGTTTAGTGTGAAGCTCTTTATTTGTATGGCGTCATGTTGCTGGTTGTTGACCAGAAAATAGAAGGAGAAGTCAGAGAGAGAATGTTGGTGTCTTATTACAGATACAGGTAAATATTGCATTTTGTACAGTAAGTGGAATCCCTCTATTATGACCACCAGAAGGACTAGTACAAGGCTCTTTACAAAAGGGATTCAAATAGAGGGATCACTTCGGAGTGGTATTAGAGTAAGTAGTGGGGTTCTGAAAAATAAAGCGTATTACATCCCACTTGTTGCTACAACTGTTTAAATAACATACATGTAATTCTTCTTTTCATTGTTAGCATCCTGACAACTTTTTACACTTCTAACTTTTAAAGCCTGTCTCAAAGATCTTTAAGATTCAAATGCCGTTTTGCAAATTTTAAGCGATTGTCCTTGTGATGTTTTCCTAAGAGTGTGTCCTTTCTCTGATCACTGCCGGGAGGTGCCTTTTTTTCCTACCGGTATTCCTGAAGACAAGCCCCAATGAAGCTGAGGCAGTGACGAGGGTGTGGCTTCAATATATGTAGCCACCCTGTGCCAAAATATGACCCTATTCTTGTTTGGTTTGGGGTTGTTGCGAATGACCCCATTGTTATGCAGAAAATTCACTTTACCCGAAGCCAATCTGAAGACGATCCGCTTTTGTACTTTTGAAATGTAAATAAATAAATCAGATGGTTTAAAAGCCTAGGCCTACAATGTATTTATTAGGCTACGTGTGTGTGTGTGTGTGTGTGCGTGTGTTTGTTTTTTCATATGGTTTGACACAATTGAGGCTACCCTGGAGAATAATTCTAGCTCATCTAGTTTTTTCATGGGGATGACAACTAAATAAACATGGTCTATGGGTAGAATTGTACACAGTTTTTTTTACTAGATTTCCGTATGATTTATAATTGAGTGTTTAAGTTGTGGTTGAACATACGCTAAATACAATACAGTATGTTTCTTTGGCATGAGTTGAAGAATTTGAATTCCACAAAATTTGAATGAATTGGAACAATTTTGAAAAGTTCTTTGAGACAGCCCTACCTTAAATTTATAAGGGTAAAAAGTTGTCAGGATGTTAATGAAAGAAAAATCACAGGTACGGTATTTAAATAGTTATAGCAACACCTGTGGATGTGTACAGCTAGATTTGAGGCTGTTATAAAAATATGCTTTTCAGTTTCATTATCACAACAGGTAAACCACTCAAATAAGTAAGAGTGTATAGGTTTAAGGATCACAGATTAATCATAAATTCATACTTTAGTACTAATAACTGGCAAAAATAAACTCAACATATACAAATTAAATTTATTAACATTTTGCTGCCTGAATTCTACCTTTTTTGAGGCCGATTGACATGACTTAACTTTTTTAATGTCATATACAGTCTTTATTTTACACAATTGTTTGACAGGTCTGCGTTTATACCATTTTGAGATGTGATTGGCAGGGTTTAAGCTTATGTGAGTTACTGTATATATTGGAGGAACAATTCAGTAATTGACAATTTAATATTTAGGTTGATTAGTTCTCAATAATAATATTTAAATTGCCGTGTTTCAAAGATCGAGGATTTACCATGAACACACATTCACGCGGAGACACAAGGAATGGTTAATCAGTAGTAGTATTTTATTAAGCACACAAATAATAAACAGAAATCAGAAAAGGTCAGAAAGTAAATCTTAGTCTCTAAGCACAAAACACAATTCCAAAGCTCTCACTACATTCATGCTTGACTAGAAGCATTTGAAATATGACACCGCCTGTCTCCACACAAGCATCAGCAGCAGGCAGCAGCAAGCAAGTTTGGTGTGCAAGGTAAGCAGACATGCAATCTTCAGGTGTGAAAAGGTTATTGCCCCCTAGTTAACTCAACCCAATTAAAGGTATAATTAGGGTCAGCTGTTTGAATACTTTGGTTAACAATGAGGCCTGATTTGGGCCAGCCCTGCCCAATGTAAATCTGACTAACTTTGGCCCTTACCATCAGAGTGAAGTTGTCAGCACACAGGTTCTAGAGGCATATCATGCCACGATCAAAAGAAATTCCTGAAGACCTCCGGAAAAAAGTTGTTGATGCCTATCAGTCTAGAAAGGGTCTGGGGCGCCACCAAACCACAGTCAGAGCCATGTTCTCCAAATGGAGAAAGTTTGTGAAAGTAGTGAATCTTCCCAGGATTGGCTGTCCTGCCAAAATCTCTCCAAGAGCAAGGCGTAACATCGTCCAGGAAGTCACAAAGAACCCCAGAACAGCATCTAGGGATCTGCAGTCCTCTTTTACCTCGGCTAAGGTCAGTGTTCGTGACTCCACCATCAGAAAGACACTGGGCAAAAATGGGATTCATGGCAGAGTAGCAGGGTGGAAACCACTTCTCACTAAGAAGAACATGAATGCTCGTCTCAAGTTTGCCAAAAAGCACCTGGATGATCCTCAAGAGTTCTGGAACAATGTCCTATGGACAGATGAGTCAAAAGTGGAACTTTTTGGCCAATATGGGCACTGTTATGTCTGGCGAAAACCAAACACTGCATTCCACAGTAAGAACCTCATAGCAACGGTCAAGCATGGTGGTGGTAATGTCATCATTTGGGAATGCTTTGCTGCATCAGGACCTGGACGACTTGCCATAATTGAAGGAACCATGAATTCTGCTCTATATCAGAGAATTGTAAAGGAGAATGTCAGGCCGTCTGTCCGTGAGCTGAATTTGAAGCGCAGCTGGATCATGCAGCAAGACAATGAAATGAAACAAACAAGCAAGTCTACATCAGAATGGTTGAAGAACAAGAAATTTAAAGTTTTGGAATGGCCTAGTCAAAGTTCAGACCTAAACCCCATTAAGATGTTGTGGCAGGACCTGAAACAAGCAGTTTATGCTCAAAACCCACAAATGTCAATGAGTTGAAGCAGTTCTGCATGAAGGAGTTGGCCAAAATTCCTCCACGGTGCTGTGAGAGACCGATCAATAACTACAGTTTGGTTGCAGTTATTGCTGCTAAAGGTGGCGTAACCAGTTATTGAGTCTAAGGGGGCGATTACTTTTTCACACGGGGGCATTGGGTGTTGCATAACTTTAATAAATGAATGAAATTAGTATCAAAATGTTGTGTTATTTGTTCACTCAGGGTCCTTTCAATCTAATATTAGATTTTGTTTGAAGATCATAACATTCAGTGTCAGAAATATGTAAAAATACAGAAAATCAGACAGGGGGCCAATACTTTTTCATGGAATTGTAGCTAGTCTCTTGCTCACACACACGCCCACATCCAATGCACAAAGTACATCTGGGATAATGCAGAATTTAGTTCCATGAAAGGAAAATGCAACTGGACTTGTACTCAATCGGTACTTGAAGACTTTTGGTCGGCTGTTTTGGAAACTTAATCTGTTGAAGTGTCCAGTGCAAAACTCTCCTCTCAGCAGCCGTCTTCAGTCCCACGTTGGCTCAAAACTTGGCAACAAGGTTTCAGTTCTTGATAGAATTAACAAACGGCTGCAACAAAGTCTTCAGTCCTCAGTATAGGATCCAGAACAGCGCCCGTCCACTTTGTCCTCTTCGTTGTATGTTCAGCTAGCAGGTAGGGCACAGTTTCTTTTGAATACTGTGGTGTTTAGGTGTACAGCAGACAGACTGGTTTGTCTGATAACAGTCGCTGTAAGTTTTACGGCAGTCTTCTCGGCGGGCCTCAGACTTGACTCGCTTGCAGCTTGCTTCCTCGTCTTGGGTCCATTCCAGGCAGAGTCCCGGAGTTGCAGCTTTGCATAGCAGAGTGGCAGCACCTTGTTCAGCATTTGATGTGGAGCACCAAATGTTCAATTTCGTTTAGATTTTTATAGTGTTTTCACTCAGCTGAGTAGCCACTTTCATGAGCTGATTTGTGTATCTTGCCTTTTCAACTCACATCTTGGAAATTTGTCTCGTCTGCTTCCTTTTGTCCAGCAGCTTGCTGTTGCAGTTGGGATTCGTTGATATCTATACTTTGTTATTCCTTGCACCAAACCGCTTGTGTTTGCAGTTTTGCAGTCTCTTCACTGTCCTTTCAGCCTCACCCAGTCCAGATGCCCCCCTCCTAGCCCTGGTCATCTTCAGTTCAGTATTCCTGCCAGGAACCAAGAGGCCCTTTTTCTTAAGACACAGCAGTTTGCTTTTTTACTAAGACACAAGAGTTTCATTAATTAGAACAGTTATATCATTAATACATGTTCGTGTATTATATTAAGGGAATATCTCCTACAATGTCCATTTAAAGCATAGAGTATTATACCTTTTTGAAAAGCTGAGTGTCTGTATAACCTGAAAATACCAAGGATTGTAGTCTGACATTAAGTAAAATCAATATTTACACAGCTGGAGAGCAAAAGCAAAAGTAGAACATACACTGGCTCCCTGTGCAGTATAGAATTGATTTAAAGATTTTGCTGTTAACTTACAAGACCCTGAAAGGATTAGCACCCAGTTATTTGCAGGAGTTACTGACCCTGTATCTTCCAACTGCACTCTAAGATCACAGGATGTAGGGCTGCTGGTTATTCCTAGGGTTATTCCTGTAAATGCAATAAAATAAATAAATACAAAATTTATAATAAGTAATTAATAGCTATACAAGTAATTACTATATTGGACTATATTCATAAATGGTAAAATTATAAAAGGAAACAATAATGTGAAAAAACAAAACAAAAAACTAACAGTTTATTATCCTTATACACATTCATATATTTATAACCAGAGCTTATTTTACATAACTAATATCTATTGAAAACTAAACAAGCAAAACTGCAACGTTCCCACTCGCATCTACTTCAGAATCTTCATACTCGGTGTGAAGATCTTCTTCTGATATTCCGTCAACATCTTCTATAAAATGTTCTTTATTTCTTTTGGATCAGTAACGTCCTGGGTCTTGCAAAGCGATTTAGAAAGCTCTGGTAAATCATTGCGCTTTGATGTCATGGCCTAAAGTAATCTTGTGTAAACACTGCAACAATAGATATTGAAATGCTGCATCGCGTCCAAAAATAAAAAACTACTCTGTTGGTTAGGGGCTTGGTGAAATGCATTTCGATTGGTTTGTCATGGCTGAAGTTTTTCACTACAGTAAATGCTTTGTTTGTTTTGTATACCATTTTGGGTGATTTTAGTATGCCGTAAGGCAGGGGTGTCAAACTTATTTTGTTTGGCGGGCCTGATCCGATACCCTGGCCCTTGCCCGGGCTGGGTTACAGTTATAAAAATACAAAGACGAACCCAAAACCTGAAAGTTACTGTATTTAACAAAAATTGTCATACATAGCGTATTTACATTCCCCTAAATAGCACATATTGTTTATTTTTCTTGCCATCACCTGTTAGAACACATGTGCAAACATGCTTCCAACTAATTCCTTTGCATAACCAACACAAGTTGTCATGTTGCTGTGATTGCTGTCAATTGCGGACCACGTGGGTGAGACAGTAGTGCGTCAGCTGGTGCTGAGTATACGACACCAGTGATATCAGAACTAGGTTCTATAGTGACAAGTGTCATTGTATCTTTATCCGTGAAGAGAAAGGTAGAGCAAGAGGGCTGTGTGTTTCAAGATAAATGAGGAATTTCTTTGAGGGCATGAATGGAAAGCCAATATGCTTAATTTGTAAGCAATATGCGTCTGTTGTGAAATAGTACAACATTAAAAGACACTGAAGCAAACCATGGCAAGAAATATGATACATTTACAGGAACGGTACGTGACAATAAGTACTCTGAATTAGTCATTGAAAAAGCAGCAATTGATGTTTACTAATGCTTGTAGCATAAGTGATGCTGCTGTTAAGGCAAGCCCTGTGATTGCTCACATAATAGCTGTTTTCAAAACCATTTTCAGATGGGGAGTTTTTGAAGAAATGCTACCAAAAGCTGCTGAAATAGTGTCCTGAGAAGCAGCAAGCTTTCTCTGACATCAATATAAAAAAATCCAAAGTAATTTTCAACTTAACTCGATACTCAAGCTTTCCTCAGCCCATTCATTTGATACAGATGTTAATGCACTGGTTCAAGCAAAGGTTCCAGGTATCTTGAGCAGCAGTACAGGTCACTAATGTTCTTTGTCTTACCTTTTTGGTGAGTGCTAAATGAAAATATTGATCTGCATCTATTTATATTTTGCAATTTTTTTTGCAAAAAATAACACACTTGTCACAGCGTTGTGTGCAATTACGTCAGATGAGTTTGTCTGAAATTATAATGGGCTGTCTGCAAAGGGTTAAGAAGTACAAATGTAAGATGAATATAAAATCATGGTACCAGAATTATAAGTATAGACACAAGGAGGAATAAAACATTTAAACAAACATTTTCATAAGCAAGCAAGCTTCAGTACGGTTTCGTATACGTGCTTGCAGGATTTGTGCACATTACGTACAGTCTGTTGTGTTGGAATAAAGACTGCATTTTTGTTTCAACAAGTTAAGTTCGGAAGCAGTTTGTTACCTTTAGTATTAAGTTGTAATCTAGAGTTACTGCAAACTTCTAGATGAATTGAATCAGTGTTTAAATGGTTGTGATGTTCACAGTTTTATCATCAGTTGCAGGTCTTATTAGGTACACAGACGTAGATGCCAAATTTTGGGCCTCATTTACAAAAATGGCTCAATTTTATGGTGGGCGATAATTGCAATTCTTACCTTGTCTGATGAACTCCACACAACATGAACTTCCTGGTCTCCATGTCACTAGGGTCAGGAGAAAGAACCAGATCTCTTTTCCAGAGATCCCTTTTATAATCCTTATTGGCGCTAACTGCGTGCTCCTCCATAAAATCCCACCTCATGTCCATTTCAGGCTGTCCAAATTTCTCCTGCATATGCTTGGGCAAGGACTACATGCGTTGTGCTTTTGATATTTTGGATCATAAATAAAAAGTATAGGGCTAGTTCCTTTCTCTCTTTTTGTCTCTATGCCTTCCATTTGTTCTGAGTGTGATTCCCCACTTTTCCCTTCGTCTAACAGAAATGTATGTTTAATGTATGTAGACATGTCAGTTACTCCTACTCCCAAGGAATTTCTTTCCCCTTTTGTGGCCCACCGTTCTGGTAAGGGTCGTTCTATACCCTCTACCGCTACAAGAGCAGGGAGCCCCAGAGAAAAGTCAACTCATTCCCGCAGCAGCCAAGAGAGATGTATCAGCGAAATCAGCTCCCACCATTACGGAAGCTCCAGCAGCCAAGGCTCAATCACCCCCTTCGCAGTTACCTATGCCTAAAGATCTTTTCTTTCAATGGTTAAAAGAATATGAGCAGTCTAAACTAGCACATCTTTTTCAGCCTGTAACTCCTACAACAACAGATACTGCCGCACCCGAAGGTTCACAGGAGTGATACTTTTCGGATGTGCCCACCGTAGGAGAGGAAGAATTCATCAATTCCGCCCACGAGGATGATGTTTGTGAGTATACAGACATCCTCTCTCCTATATACACTGCTGCAGATGCCGTACTGAGACCTTTGCAGATCGGGATTCTTAGCATCTTGGATGCAAGGCATAGAAAAGCCTTTGAAGGGTTCCCCTTCCATGAGGCAGTCTGGAGCTATTTGGCAAAAACGTGCTGCTTTTGCACCATGCCTGCCCAGAGTAGATAAATTCTACAGGGTACCAGTGAATCATAAAAAAGACCTTTTCAAACAACCTAAGTTGGATACCATCATGGCTACACCAACTGCAGGTATGTGTTCTAGATCTGTTTATTTTAATGGGTCTGATTTTTTATTTTTTAAAAAAAGAACATTTCTGAAAAAAGATTACTCTGCCTCCACATGCAGCATGGGGATCAATAATTATCAGATCCATGCAGCTAAATGCCAGCATATGCTGTGGAACCAGCTCTCTACAGTTTTATAATGACCTACACCTGAAAATCTAGAGGTTGCCATGCAGCTATCAGAAGAGGGAAAGAACACTGCCAAACTTCAACTGCAGGCTGCATGTGATACCATTGATACAAACGCCAGAGCCGTGGCAAATGTCATCTCTGCAAGGCGGTGCATTCAGATGAGGGCATCTTCTCTATCTGCGGACACTCAGACAAAAATATTGGAGCGACCCTTTCAGGGTGATCTTTTATTGGCACCAACTTGGGCTTACTGGTCAACAAAGAAGTCATCTGTCATCCCAACAGTCTCTAATCTTCCTGGGAGCACAGTTCAATACAATATCAGAAGAGTTTACCTCAGAAGAAAGAGCTGCCACAATCCGACACATGGCAAAACAGTTCAAAGTAGGAACCAGAATAATAGCTCGTACCTATCAACAGTTTGTGGGGCACATAGCAGCATCAGTCTTCCTTGTAAGAGACAGTGGTGTTACATGAGACAAATGCAAAGTTGCCTTCTTTTCTTCTTGGAATCACACCCTGCCCGACTCCCACTGCATCAGGGTCTCCCCAGTGGCAGCCACAGAAGGTAGGTGTGGCAGCTTTCACCACGGGTAGGTATGGGGATGCCCCTATCTCCAGATCCTTCTACTCGCCGTCTATATACACACGCCTCCCTGTTGGGATGGGGAGCTCACCTAGCGGACAGTCAGGTCCAAGGTATGTGGTCACCGAAACAAAAATCTCTCCACGTAAATTATTTGGAGCTCTTATCAATCTCCCTGGTACTACGGCACTCAACCCCAATATTAAAACAAAAAACAGTACTGATCCTCATAGACAACACCACAGCAGTAAAATACATAAACCATCCGGGAGGCACAAAATCACTCTACCTCTGCACTCTAGCCATGAACATCTGGAACTGGTGCAGAACACGGAACATCTCTATAAGGGCGTCTTATTTACCAGGACTCGACAACAGTGTGGCAGACCTACTCAGCAGAGTAACGGCACCCCACGAATGGAGGATCGGCCAGATATACTAGAGGGAATACTAGACGGTCTGTCCATTTCGTGAGCAAACAACCTGATTTACGCTTTCCCACCCTTATCTCTAATCCCAGAGGTACTCAGGAAGGTGAGAAGGGACAGAGCCAGTCGCATACTAGTAGCCTCCTACTGGACCAAGAGATATTGGTTCTCGGAGATTCTATAGCCCATCCACTTTCCACAGAACCCTGATCTGTTATCTCAGAACGGGGAAACTACTTCACCACAGTCCAGCACATTTTCAACTTGCTGCTTGGAGATTGAACGGCAACAAGTGAAAGATAAGGGGCTGTCGGAGAAAGTGGTAAATATTTTGCTCACTTCAAGGAACCTTCCACCTTTCAAGCCTACTCAGGTAAATTGAGGGAGTTTGTCTCCTGGTGCAAATCAAAGTCCTTGCACCACTCAAACAGTCCCCTTGTGGAATTTCTATCTTACCTTAGTCACTTATTCCATAAAGGTCTCTCCCTGTCCTCTCTTAAGGTACATGTTGCGGCAATCTCTACCATTTTACCTGGCTGGAATGATCACCAGATGGGTGATTAGTTAGCAGATTTATTAAAGGACTGAACCATCTAAAACCCCCAAAGTAAATGTATTTTTCCCCAATTGAGCCTCTGTCTGGTACTTAAAGCTCTTGGGTCCTCTGGGCCCATGGCAACTTGTGATATGAAATATCTGACATGGAAAACAGCATTCCTGGTGGCAGTGACATCTGCAAGAAGGGTAAGCGAGCTCCAAGCACTAGTTATTGACGCTCCGTATTTTCAATCCTTTAAGGACAGGCTTGTGTGCAGAACTAATCACAATTGTTACCAAAAGTTGTAACTGAATTCCATATAAATCAAACCATAACATTTCCATATTTCTACCCAAAACCTCACAAATCAAAGGAAGAAGCTAGACTTAATCTTCTAGATGTCAGAAGAGCCCTAAGCTTCTACATCCACAGGACCATCGGTAGCAGATCATCAAGGCAACTTTTATGTCTCCTAAACAGACTATTTCATGGTGGATAACATCATGCGTTGAGTTCTGTTACAGGCTTGACAGTAAAACAGTTCCATAACCCATCAATGCACAGTCTGTAAGGGGAGTGGCTCATACTTGGGCAAAATTTAAATCTGTTTCGATTCAGGACATCTGCAATGCTGCCACTTGGGCATCTTTTGACACTTTAATCAAACACTATAACTGCAGTGTTTCTTGCTCTCAGCTTAACTTTGCTTGTTCAGTTTTATCTGTGGTTTCTTCTACTAACATCTAACCTACCACCCTTCAGTATACATACTTTGGTATAGTTCACGTTGTGTGGAGTTCATCAGACAAGGTAAGAATACGAAGATTACCTGTAATATGTTTTCTTCATTGGATGATGAAATCCACACACCTAAATCCCACCCTCCTGTTCCCCCTCTTTTTCATTTCTATTTTTGGTTTTGTATACTTTATTGAAATTTGGACGACCCTACGTGGATATGAAGTGGGATTTTATGGAGGAAGAACATAAGAACACATTACACAATATTCAAATACACAATATTCTGAACACAATATTCAAGCATTCAAAATTCTAAAAGGTATTGACAGTGTCGACGCAAGGGACTTTTTCAGCCTGAAAAAAGAAACAAGGACCAGGGGTCACAAATGGAGTTTAGAAAAAGGGGCATTCAGAACAGAAAATAGGAGACACTTTTTTACACAGAGAATTGTGAGGGTCTGGAATCAACTCCCCAGTAATGTTGTTGAAGCTGACACCCTGGGATCCTTCAAGAAGCTGCTTGATGAGATTTTGGGATCAATAAGCTACTAACAACCAAACGAGCAAGATGGGCCGAATGGCCTCCTCTCGTTTGTAAACTTTCTTATGTTCTTATGTTCTTATTATGAAAGAGATCTGGTTCTTTCTCCTGACCCAAGCGACATGGAGACCGGGAAGTTCATTTGTGTGGAGTTCATCATCCAATGAAGAAACCATTACAGGTAATCTTCGTATTAGTGTGTACGTTAAGGATTTCTGTATCTACTACTGCAATTTTATTCATTATCGCGTGGCATATTATGATGCGGACTAAATTTTGTAAATTGTTAAATGTACTAAATTAATCTTAGTGTGTATGAAAACCAGGCTTTAAACCACTGATAGGTGTGCTATTTAAACCAATTTTTCTGGGTTGAAAACTAGTGATGTGTAGTTAGATTATTTTTACTGAGTTTGATTCATTCAGTTTAGAACAGATTTGTTCGTTTTGATTCACTAGCAAGGGCCGTTGAAGTTAAGACAAAAAAAAAAAAAAAAACCCAAAAGGTTATACATTGTACCTGAAAACTTTAACTCAATATACTCAAATATACAGTAATCCCTCACCAACCGTGTATTTGCCTACCGCGGAATTCATGTACACACGGTTTTACATGGAAACACATGATGCACCCACATTTGCTTTCGAGCCATCTCGTGTATTCTTCCGTGCTCCCATCTCGGCAGCATCATCTCTTGCTTTGTTTCGTGATCTAGTCATAATAGTATGCGCATGCGGTCTCGTTAACTTAGCGTGCCATGTTAAGAACATAAGAAAGTTTACAAACGAGAGGAGGCCATTCAGCCCATCTTGCTCATTTGGTTGTTAGCTTATAGATCCCAGAATCTCATCAAGCAGCTTCTTGAAGGATCCCAGGGTGTCAGCTTCAACAACACTACTGGGGAGTTGATTCCAGACCCTCACGATTCTCTGTGTAAAATATTGCCTCCTATTTTCTGTTCTGAATGCCCCTTTGTCTAATCTCCATTTGTGACCCCTGGTCCTTGTTTCTTTTTTCAGGTCGAAAAAGTCCCTTGGGTCGACAGTGTCAATACCTTTAGAATTTTGAATGCTTGAATTAGGTCGCCACGTAGTCTTCTTTGTTCAAGACTGAACAGAATCAATTCTTTTAGCCTGTCTGCATATGACATGCCTTTTAAACCCGGAATAATTCTGGCGCTCTTCTTTGCACTCTTTCTAGAGCAGCAATATGCTTTTTGTAGCGAGTTGACCAGAACTGAACACAATATTCAAGATGAGGTCTTACTAATGCATTGTACAGTTTTAACATTACTTCCGTTGATTTAAATTCAACATTTAATTTAAACGCAATGTATCCGGGCATCTTGTTGACCTTTTTTATAGCTTCCCCACATTGTCTAGATGAAGACGTTTCTGAGTCAACAAAAACTCCTAGGTCTTTTTCATAGAGTCCTTCTCCAATTTCAGTATCTCCCATATGATATTTATAATGCACATTTTTATTTCCTGCATGCAGTACCTTACACTTTTCTCTATTAAATGTCATTTGCCATGTGTCTGCCCAGTTCTTAATCTTGTCTAGATCATTTTGAATGACCTTTGCTGCTGCAACAGTGTTTGCCACTCCTCCTATTTTTGTGTCGTCTGCGAATTTAACAAGTTTGCTTACTACACCAGAATCTAAATCATAAATGTAGATTAGGAATTGCAGAGGACCTAATACTGATCCCTGTGGTTTCTCCTCTAATCAGTACTTTGTTTTCTACATGTTAACCCTAACCCGAATCCATGTACATGTGTTTCCTTGAATCCCTACTGCGTTCAGTTTGAGAATTAATCTTTTATGTGGGACTTTGTCAAAAGCTTTCTGGAAATCTAAATAAACCATGTCATATGCTTTGCAATTATCCATTATTGATGTTGCATCCTCAAAAAAATCAAGCATGTTAGTTAGACATGATCTCCCTTTCCTAAAACTATGTTGACCAGTCTCCCAGGATACTGTTACCATATAGGTCATTTTCCATTTTGGATCTTATTATAGTTTCCATAAGTTTGCATATAATAGAAGTCAGGCTTACTGGTCTGTAGTTACCTGGTTCAGTTTTGTTTCCCTTTCTGTGGATCAGTATTACGTTGCAATTTTCCAGTCTGTTGGTACAACCCGTGTCGAGACTGTTTCATGATCTTTGTTAGCGGTTTGTAAATAACTTCTTTCATTTCTTTGAGTACTATTGGGAGGATCTCATCCGGCCCAGGGGAGCTCCTAGTCCCTTTAACACTTCTGCCTCGGTTACGCTAAAGTTATTTAAAACTGGATAGGAACTGGGTGACATTTGGGGCATGTCGTCCGTATCCTCCTTTGTAAAAACTTGTTAAAAGTAGTCATTTAATATATTTGCAATTTTTTTCTTTATCTATGATTTTGCCATTTGTATCTCTTAGACATTTAACCTCCTCTTTGAATGTTCTCTTGCTGTTGTAATATTTGAAAAACATTTTGGAATTGGTTTTAGCCCTCTTAGCAATGTTCATTTCTATTTCTCTCTTGGCCTTTCTAACTTACTTTTTGACTTGTGTTTGCAGTTCCGTGTACTCTTTCTGTGTACTTTGTTTTTGGTCCCTTTTTAACGCTCTGTAAAGTGCCTTTTTTTGCTGAATACACCGTGTAACAATTTTTTTTTTTTTTTTTTTTTGTTCCTGGGTAGTAAGTGTTATTTCCTAATTGCTTATGCCTCAAAAGTATAGAAAATGGCTATTATTCCCCACAAACTTTGCTTTTGTGACCAGGACAGTGATATTTCAAAATATCACTATTTCCAATGGGAAAACGGGCAAATATTTGTCTTTTTGTTCACATAAAGTCAGAAAAAAACAACATATGAATCCAAATTAACATGTATTTATACTGAAGTAATACAAAAATGGCTACAAAAGATTTAGAAGTGAGCATTTTTTCAAGATTTATGATTATACTGTATTTACGTATGTGTGCTCCTTAAGGCCTTTTTTTACCAGAAATGTACATTTTTGACCATTAGCAGAGGTCAAAGGTCATGGGTAATAACATTTTTTTTTTATAGCGCACATATGACTTCCTATACGTATTCCTTTATAACTTTGACCATATCGCCAAACCATGTGACCAATCTGGTTTTGATTTTAGCTGTTATTACTATGGCTATATGGGCTGCACAACTGTACCAACAATGATGTGCATACTTGCAACACTGTTCTTGTTATGGGTCATAAAAGTCGTTTTTCAATTATCAATATGGCCGCCAAACCATGTGACCTAAACACGAAATCAACAGTACTTCACATTACCCTCTACTATCGTACTCAGTTTAAAGTCTCTGTATTGCTGTATGGATTTATACTTGTACCAAGTGATACCAGAGAATTGTGAGGGTCTGGAATCAACTCCCCAGTAATGTTGTTGAAGCTGACACCCTGGGATCCTTCAAGAAGCTGCTTGATGAGATTTTGGGATCAATAAGCTACTAACAACCAAACGAGCAAGATGGGCCGAATGGCCTCCTCTCGTTTGTAAACTTTCTTATGTTCTTATGTTCTTATGTTCTTATATGTAAATATAGCACTCGTGAAATTGTTTTGCTCGCTGCATCCATATTTTTTAACTGAAAAGCGGGGTTTTTACAAAATTTAGAAAGGACCTTGCTATGAGCAAACTTGACAATTTTGGTGCCGAACAACGTTGCGGTTTCAGACAAGATGATGTTTGAATATTTTGCACACATCCAATGTGAACTTATGAAATTGTTGTTTTGCTCGCTCATCAATGTTTTTTAACGAAAGATCTTTGAATAACACTTCTGTTATGGGTCATTGTCACAAAGATGGCTGCAGTGGGTGACGTCAGACCAGAAACAGGAAATAAATGATAGAGAGAGGTGAAGTTTTGAGGAGCTGAGAGAACTTTACATTATTATTTTATTATTTATTGCCTCCGTCTCCAATCCCATTCTCCACTCGCCGAACACCCAACCCCAAGTGGGTGAAAACATGCAGCTTTTATGCAGCTGTACCGTGACTCGATTGCTAATCAATCATTCAATTGGAGTCGCGGTACAACTGCATGTGAATTTATAAAGTGCAATTCCCCATGCTCACATATTATTACGTTTTACTTGCACGTGAAGTACTGTGCAATCCTTGTGCCTAAATACAAATGTACATTTTAAACACTTGTTTTACACAGACCCGTTTATATCCCATGTACCAATGACTATACACCAACATTAACACACAACACAAAATACACACAGGGGCGGGCACTTTGCCACATATACCCTCCCTTTTGCAAAGCACACATGGCCTCAATGGCCTCCTCCCCCCTTAAAATCCCAAAAGTCTCGCTCAAAGTCCTGGGCCAAGAACAGGGACTTTAAGGGGTTGATGGGCGGCAATGTTGCCAGTAGCCAGGCTGCTACTGGCCATGCTGTCAGCAGACTTGCTGATAGTGGGGCGAATCTCTCCTCCTGCTGTACCACTGGCAGTGGAAATGCTGCCAATGGTGCGGCTGTCAGCAGACGTGCCGACAGCTCCCAGACTGACTCCTTCAGCTGGAGCAAGTCCAGCAGCGGAAAAGCTGTGGGGGAAGGTGGTCTCCAGACCTCTCCCCCCTTTATAGCCAGCAGCTCCCTCTGGGGGGACTCCAGCCCCCAGAACTCCTGCAGCGGAATTGCTGCCTGGAAAGGTGGTCTCCTGACCTCTCCCCCCTTTTTCATAGCCGGCAGCTCCCTCTGATGGGGCTCCAGCCACACTGACCCCTATGGCTAAGCAGAGCTGACTGCGACCCCAGGCGATGCGGAGCAGCAGGCATCCTTGGGCGAGGTGAGGCAGGGAGCCAGGGCAAGCTGGGGTGCGGGTATTGGCCCTCTTCTCGGCCACTGCGGCGGTTCTTCCCCGTCCTTCTCTCAGCAGCCTATGCAAGGGCTGCTGAGGACCGCCAGCATCTAGTCCTGGTCCTTCTGGTGCAGGGAGAGGCAGCTCCTGCTCCTCTCCCCCTGATGGTGATGGAGGCAGAGGCAGCTCCAGCTCCTCTCTTCATTATGGCAGGGGAAGTGATACCAGCAGGCATTCATCCTCTGCTGGTGGGGGAAGTGATACCAGCAGGCATTTGTCCTCTGCTGTTGGGGGTAGTGATACCTGCAGGCATTCATCCTCTGCTGGTGAACGGGAACCCAGCAAGCATTCACCCTCTGCTGGTGGGGGAAGTGATGATAGCAGGCATTCATTCTCTGCTGGTGGGGGAAGTGATACCAGCAGGCATTCATTCTCTGCTGGTGGGGGAAGTGATACCAGCAGGCATTCATCCTCTGCTGGTGGAAAGGGACCCAGCAGGCATTCACCCTCTGCTGGTGGGGGAAGTGATACCAGCAGGCATTCATCCTCTGCTGGTGGGGGAAGTGATACCAGCAGGCATTCACGCTCTGCTGGTGGACAGGGACCCAGCAGGCATTCACCCTCTGCTGGTGGAGGTGGCGGAGGCAGAGGCAGAGGTGTGTAGTCTCTTGGCGGCGGAGGTGGGATTGGCGTGTAGTCTACCCTTATTACAGGGGACTGGTGCGGCTCTCCCTCACTTGCAGGGGAAGGTGATGGAGGCAGAGGAAGCACCTGCTCCTCTCCTCCAGGTGGGGACGGTAGGGGAAGTGATATCAGCAGGCACTCACCCTCTGCTGGTGGAGATGGGAACAGCTCCCTCTCGGTCTTTGGATCCCCGTGGTCCCCTGTCTGGGTGCTGGACTCTCACGGTCCCCCCGCCTGGGCACTGGAGACCCTGCTACCTGGGCTGCTGTTCTGTTTATAGCTGCCTCCAGGTAGCAGAGGACCAACTCCACACCTTCCTCTAGGGAGTTTGGGGTGTGTTCCCTCTCATACGCCTCCCATCCCTCCCTGTCCATCAGCCACAGGACACGGATGGCTATGGGCATGGACTGGGCCTCCAGCCCAGCATTGTCCTGGATCCAGTCCCTCAGCCTGACGCCGTCTTCTGACATTTTTTTTTCGTTTTTTTATTTGAACAAGAAATTGCGTTCCTGCTCTGGTCTGCATTTAGGAGGTGCTGATAATCCCACGATGACATCACGTGTCACAAAGACGGCTGCAGTGGGTGACTTCAGACCAGAAACAGGAAATAAACGACAGTGAGAGGTGGAGTTTGGTGGAGCTGAATGAATGGTTTCGCTCAGCATTTAATAACTGAACAGACGGCTAGAAAATAAACGGTTATAGCAAACAAGAAAACACAGGACACGGCACATTCGCCAAAACAAGAGAGACAAAACGGACTAACACTACACAAAACATGGTGAGCAGGTATTTTAACTTTATGTTATTATTTTATTATTTATTACTTCCATCTCCAATCCCGTTCTCCACTCACCGAACACCCAACCCCGAGTGGGTGAAAACATGCAGCTTTTATGCAGCTGTACCGTGACTCGATTGCTAATCAATCATTCAATTGGAGTCGCGGTACAATTGCACATGAATTAGTAAAGTGCAATTCCCTGTGCTCACATATTATTACGTTTTACTTGCACGTGAAGTGCTGTGCAATCCTTGTGCTTAAATACAAATATACATTTTAAACACTCGTGTTACACAGACCCGTTTATATCCTGTGTACCAATGACTATACACCAACATTAACACACAACGCAAAATACACACAGGGGCGGGCACTTTGCCACAGTCATAAAAGTTGTTTTTTAATTATCAGTATGGCCGCCAAACCATGTGACCAAAACACGCCATTTTGAAATCAACAGTACTTCACATTACCCTCTACTGTGTCAAACTCAGTTTCCTGTCTCTGGTGTAGCAGTATGGATTTATACTTTAATATATGTAAATATAGCACTTGTGAAATTGTTGTTTTGCTTGCTGTATCCATGTTTTTTTTAATGAAAAAGCAGGGATTTTACAAAACGTGACAATTTGGATGCCGATCAACACTGCGGTTTCAGACAAGATGATCTTTGAATATTTTGCACAAATCCAACGCGGCGGGCAAACCAACCATCCAACTGATTTTGTTTCAACTTTTTCTTTTTTATAGGCCATTCGTGCACTATCTGCTGACATTGTCAGATCTCCATCTTAAATCATTTTGGTCTACAAGAGTTTTGAAAATTGCCAAATATTTTCACGAGATCTAGCTTAGTGGCCAAACTGTAAACTTTTTCCCCTCAGGGATGCCAGTCTGTTTGTCTACACATAGGCATCTACTAAGTATGCATGTTCATGACTCTGCAATAGCATTAACAGTAGGCTTCCCAGCAATAATAAATCAATTAACAGTATATCCAAATATTTTAATAAATCAATCACTAGTATGTAGCAAGATTAATCAGTTGGATTAACATAAGAACATAAGAACATAAGAACATAAGAACATAAGAAAGTTTACAAACGAGAGGAGGCCATTCGGCCCATCTTGCTCGTTTGGTTGTTAGTAGCTTATTGATCCCAAAATCTCACCAAGCAGCTTCTTGAAGGATCCCAGGGTGTCAGCTTCAACAACATTACTGGGGAGTTGATTCCAGACCCTCACAATTCTCTGTGTAAAAAAGTGTCTCCTATTTTCTGTTCTGAATGCCCCTTTTTCTAAACTCCATTTGTGACCCCTGGTCCTTGTTTCTTTTTTCAGGCTGAAAAAGTCCCTTGAGTCGACACTGTCAATACCTTTTAGAATTTTGAATGCTTGAATTAGGTCGCCACGTAGTCTTCTTTGTTCAAGACTGAACAGATTCAATTCTTTTAGCCTGTCTGCATATGACATGCCTTTTAAGCCCGGAATAATTCTGGTCGCTCTTCTTTGCACTCTTTCTAGAGCAGCAATATCTTTTTTATAGTGAGGTGACCAGAACTGCACACAATATTCAAGATGAGGTCTTACAAGTGCATTGTACAGTTTTAACATTACTTCCCTTGATTTAAATTCAACTCGCTTTAGTTAATATTGAAACGTATGGATTTTTAAATGAAGAGTTGTAACTAAACTACTGCAGCAGGGATGAAACTAAGTTACGGGGTGAAAATAACGGTCAGATCTAAGTCACAAAAACCTGCAAAAAGTCAAGATACGAAAGAAAAATCAATGATACATAGAGCCCGTAGTATGAATGGTATTGTATGTAAATTAGCCAAATAATGTGCATGTAAATTCATGTGTTCTTTGTCAGTAAAAAGGGCAGTAAATTTTACATATATCCACACGTTAGACTCACACCTCTACGTGCGCATTAACTCCCTAGTTGGTGACCTTTCATAAATGAGGCCCTTAAAATGTAATCTTAGAAAGTACATTCAATTACAACTATGAATTTCTTCCACACCCTGCTACTTACTCTTCAAGCTGTACAAGGAGTTCACAGTTCGTTATCAGTACACAAATTACATTTACAACTGAATGCATTTAACTGTATACTGAAAGACAACATTTGCAGTGAAGAACAGAAGTGCAAGTGAACAGCTTTGGGACAGTGCCACCATCTGTATGAGAGAGAGACTATGTGCCGTTCAGTTTTGGCTTTTCTTTTTGTTGATTTGTATGCTGTAGATTTTGAAGTATTTTGATTCCTTTCTTGCAGTGCTGCTCGCTCATCTGCAGACTCCAATCTGGATGATATCTGCAAGCTGTTACGCAGCACAGGGTATTCAAGTCAGCCAGGAGCCAAACGTCCTCCAAACTATCCTGAAAGTTACTTCCAGAGGGTACCCATCAGTGAGACCTTCATCAGTATGGTGATAGGCCGTCTGCGATCGGATGACATCTATAATCAGGCAAGAAATGAAAAAAACATGGAAGCCCCCTTACTAAAGCTTTTCCCATGTCTTGGAAAACAAAAACAAACAACCAGTTTTAAATCAAATACAGTGTACAAATACAGTATGTACTGTGTTTTAGCTGACTTGAGAGGTGGGAGGGATTAAACCTTCTGAACTGATTTCATTGAAATCAGTACAATTAAACAACAGAAGAACATTTCTGCTAAATCCATGCCCCAAGAAAGCTTTATCTGGCCCCCCAAAGGCTCTGGCTAGTGCTTTAGCTCTTTTTTTTTTTTTTTTTTTTTTTTTCTTTTTTTTTTTTTTTTTTGTAACCATCAAATAAAATACTAAATTACAATAATTACTATATGGCCTTTCATAAGATTGACACCCCTGACCTGAGATTTAATGTAATTTGCAGAAAAAAATGTTTGTCATTAGTAATAACAATTATTATTTTTTATTTTATTTATTTTGTATTTTAGGTTTCAGCTTATCCTTTGCCAGAACACCGCAGCACTGCGCTTGCCAACCAAGCTGCCATGCTCTATGTTATCCTGTTTTTCACACCTTCTATTCTCCACACTCAACAAGCCAAGATGAGGGAGATTGTGGATAAGTATTTCCCTGATAATTGGGTAGGTAATTCATGGCTATAGTCTGCATGTTTTATAAATGTCAGGTTGGAGGAAGTTCAAACGTAATCCCAAAATGCATAATAAAATGGTTTCATTCCTGACCATTTAGGATTTTAATGACCTTTTACTTGATGTGTACTGTAGTTTCTGATAGTCGTACACTCATCTTGTCCAACAGGAATAAACCTTCAGTGGTTCTGTTCATGCCTATCAGGAAGGTTTTATTTGCTACTCTGATGTGGCCTACTTTATGTTTACTATCTACCTGCTGCTGCTCTGAAAGATACATTCAGACAAGTTACGTTTTCGAATGTCCTCCAAAAGCAGCAGTTTTTCTCCAACCTTTTTTCCACCTTGGCTGGTTGGTACATAACCAGAGAAAGAGAAGAAACACAAACACAGCAGCACGTTCTCCTTGCATCTAAACTCAGAGATGCCAACAGCTACGATTTGGCCATAGCAGCTACTATTTTGGAGGTTCTGTTATGGCACCATGTCTAAGGATTATAATACTATGATTTTTATTAAATAAATAAATGATGGATTCTCCCTGAACACTTAAGAAATATTATTTCAATACCATGTGTGTGTTTTCCTGTTAATTTTTTTAATGAATTAATTGTTCTTAATACCGTATTTCACTCACCTGTTTATTGTGGTATTTTAACTGACTTACTAAAAGCTCAGAGTCAGGTTGCTTAATAACCTTCAGAAACTGCTGCGCAAATGTCGCATTGCTATCATTATCAATCATACGTTTACTTGCCAGCTTATCAGTAAAGCTGGGATTAAGTCACGGGTGTCACGGATACCATGATTTTAGTAGATAACATTGGACTTGAAATTCACAACTTAAAATTCCACCTTAACCCCCCCAAAAAAAAAAAAAACCAAAATAAAGCTTTTTTCACGGTTTACCTAATTATATTGAACTAGTTCGATTGCCTTGCTTTGCAACGTAGCCCTTCACACTTTAAATCAATACGTTTCTTTAGTGTGACTTCTCATCCGTGGCGATTTTTGCTAGGTGGTTCCAAACAAACAGACTAGTCTTTAGTAAAAGTAATTGGTGTGTTTTTTAAAACATCTGTAAAATTGCATAGTAAGAGGTCGTATTTTAATATAAATCAAAATATAGCGCAGTGCAGTGTTTTGCGGCAGACTGCAACACCATTCAGAAAGTAGACCGAACACCCTTTACAAATTTACCGTTCAAGGATGGAAATAAGATGCCCATTTCATAGGAATTTGAGCCATTCCAGATTTTATGGTGATCTTAATCATTCAGACACAATTAAGTTTGTTACTAATTAATGTGTCTAATATTCAGGCCTCTTCTTTGCAATAGAATATTGTAAATCTTCTTTGCGATAAAAAGAATATCAGTTTTTAAGAAAGGTTTTCCACAAAAACATTAATATTGCTTTCACTTGGGCAACTAAAATACGTGTCCTAACCCAGTTTCCCAGGACAAAAAGCTTTTGCTATTGTAACAGACAGTGCAGTCAAATCAGGTTATTGCTGGAGTAATAGACACTATTTAACCCTTTGAGTAGTACAAACTTACCGGTACGCCATTGAATTAATGGTCCCCAGGGAGTATGTCCAGTATACCAGTACATTCTGCAAATTTTGAGCTTTGAACTTGATTTAAAATTACTGAGTCCACAAAACTGCTGATAATCTGATATTTCAAAAGTAGGTGTCTATAACACCTTGTAGTGGTCTCTTGCGCCATCTGCCAGATATTTATAGAATTACACACAACAAACCCAGTCACAAAATGTCAACAATGTCTGGAAAATTGCGAGAAATGCTCTGTGGGAAAGAAGTACTAGAAATTACATTGAATTCCGATTTTAAATTCTTCTACAGAATCGGTTGTTAGTGAAAATATCAGTGAAGAATATTTACCTTCAACATCGAGTGGCCCAAGCTCAGAGAACGTGACAAGGATCACTGACCTATGTTCTCCTCACTCCTCACCACGTGCTTACCCGGATATGATGTATATCTGTATCTCTCTCTTTCTCTCTCTCGCTTTCATTTTTGGGTCATGTTGCTGATCCTGATCGTTGTTTATTAGCTGTTATTTTTGTCAAAACCTTTTGTTATGAAAAAATACCAATTAATATTTATTTGATTTGTTTATTTACTGTAAGAAATAGTTGTATTTTCATTGTGTAATAAATTGCTAATAGGTCTACTTAACAAACTCCAGTGGGCTCATCAAAACATTCTAAAACTCACTACTCAAAGGGTTAAACTTGTTTGAGAACATTTGTGTATTGCACCCTTTTTTATTCTTAAAAAAAATCTTGTTTTATATTTCTGATACGTTGTGTTACCTATCGATTTTATTGTCAAAGGAATACTGCTTCTAAATGATGCGGAACTCGTAAGGTATATACAGTGCCTATAGAAAATCTACACCCCCTTTCAAAATGTTC
Source organism: Polyodon spathula (assembly GCF_017654505.1). Lineage (NCBI taxonomy): Eukaryota > Metazoa > Chordata > Actinopteri > Acipenseriformes > Polyodontidae > Polyodon > Polyodon spathula. The sequence continues at coordinate 50,233,867 of NC_054537.1, read as the reverse complement.
ACCTTTTGTTGCCTTATAGCCTGGAATTAAAATGGTGTTTTTTTATTCCATTTATCTACACATCCTATCCCACAACTTCCAAGTGAAAAAATTAGTCTAGAAATTTGCAGAAAATTAATTAAAAATAAAAACTGAAATAGCTTGGTTGGATAAGTGTTCACCCCCCTTTGTAATAGCAATCCTAAATTAGCTCAGGTGTAACCAATCGCCTTCAAAATCATACACCAAGTTAAGTGGCCTTCACCAGTGTTAAATTGTAGTGATTCACATGATTTCAGGATAAATTCAGCAGTTCCTGTAGGTTCCCTGTGCTGGGTAGTGCATTTCAAAGCAAAGACTCAACCATGAGCACCAAGGCGCTTTCAAAAGAACTCCGGGACAAAGTTGTTGAAAGGCACAGATCAGGTGATGGGTATAAAAAAAAAAATATCAAGGGACTTGAATATCCTTTGGAGCATGGTCAAGACGAAGTGGAAGGTGTATGGCATCACCAAGACCCTGCCTAGATCAGGCCATCCCACCAAACTGGATGACCGAGTAAGAAGGAGACTGATCAGAGAGGTTACCAAGATGCCAATGGGAACTTTGCAAGGGCTACAGGCTTTTATGGCCAAGACTGGTCAAAGTTTGCATGTGACAACAATATCCCAAGCACTCCACAAATCAGGCCTGTATGGTAGGGTGGCAAGATGGAAGCCATTACTCAAGAAAGCCCACCTTGAGTCCCATTTGAAGTATGCAAAAAAACACCCAGGAGATTCTGTGGCCATGTGGCAAAAAGTTTTGTGTTCTGACGAAACTAAAATGGAACTTTTACTAACACAGCGCATCACCCAAAGAACACCATCTCTACTGTGAAGCATGGTGGTGACAGCATCATGTTATGGGGATGTTTCTCATCGGCAGGGACTGGGGCACATGTCATGATAGGGAAAATGAATGGAACAAAGTACAGAGAAGTCCTTGAGGAAAACCAGCTGCCCTCTGCAAGAAAGCTGAAACTGGGACTGAAGTTCACCTTTCAGCATGACAACGACCCAAAGCACACAGCCAAAGCTACACTGGAGTGGCTAAGGAACAAAAAGGTAAATGTCCTTGAGTGGTCCAGTCAGAGCTCCAATCTAAATCCAATCAAAATTGTGGCAAGATTGCTGTCCATCAACACTCCCCAAGGAACTTGACAGAGCTTGAACAGTTTTGTAAAGAAGAATGGTCAAATATTGCCAAATCTAGGTGTGCAAAGTTGGTAGAGACCTATCCCAACAAACTCACAGCTGTAATTGCTGCCAAATGTGCTTCTACCAGGTATTAACTCAGGGGGCTGGAAACTTATCCAATTATGATCTTTCAGTTTTGTATTTTTAGTATATAATTTTTTTCTCAATAAAACCTTTTTCTCAACTTAACAGTGTGGAGTATGGTGTGTAGATAAGTGGTAAAAATATCTTCATTTAAATGCATAAAACTCTGAGGCCCTGACGCAACAAAATGTGAAAAAGGTTCAATGGGGTGAAGACTTTCTTTAGGCACTGTATATGTTTCACTACATTTTGGTGTCCTTGGGTGGGCGACTAGAGATTTGCTTATTTTTAAATAAATTATATACATAATTCACTACAATTTTTATTTAAACAAATTATTTAAACAATATTCTGAGGTAATATGTCCATACGGAGAAAGACAAAGTGAATCTGTTAATGTATAGCATAATAATAAATCGGTGTCGGTTATTCCACGTCGTTTTCATTAGTATTATCTACTTCTATTGTTTAAATGTTTTTATTTATTTCTAAGTAATTTTATCAAACAATAAGAGTCAATTTAGTGCAAAACTTGCATCAGTATCTTAAGTTTTAGCCTTCATACTGGCATTAACCGTGGCATTCAAGACACCAAGTGTACCATCCTATAACAATGACTGAAATTTCCCTCATTTGAGAGTTTTTTTCCCCTTTTTAATTAGTTGTTCTTGACTTAAATAAATAAATAAATAAGTGAGCGGCAAACATTGAAAACGCCGTGTTGTTTGGAACCAGATAGCAGTTGTCTCCTAAGGAAGTCGCAAGATGGGCCGAATAGCCTCCTCTCGTTTGTAAACTTTCTTATGAAGTGAGTGTCATTGACGACAGCACTAAAGAACCGTATTGACAGCGCTGAAAAAAAAATAAAACATGCAGTGCAATTTTTCTGCCCGATTTGTCAACTTGCAGCTGCATTTTTCAATGCCTGTTGGGTCTTTGACCCAAATCAAGCAAAGTAGCTCTGCATAGATGAGACAGAAGTGTTTAAGGCCATTCTACTGAAACAAGATTCCCAACTCTTGCTGTAATCCTTTTCTGCATACAAAAAATTAGTACTTCGGGATGACTGGCTCTCCAGAAAGGCATCAAACCTGTTTTAACATGTTGTATCAGAATAAGATGAGAAGAAAAACCTAAAATAACTGTGAACACTACAAGAAGATATAATAAATCATTGAGTAAAAGAACATACGAACATAAAGTTTACAAACGAGAGGAGGCCATTCGGCCCATCTTGCTCTTTTGGTTGTTAGTAGGTTATTGATCCAAGAAACTCATCAAGCAGCTTCTTGAAGGATCCCAGGGTGTCAGCTTCAACAGCATTACTGGGGAGTTGAGTCCAGACCCTCACAATTCTCTGTGTAAAAATAAAAGTGCCTTCTATTTTCTGTTCTGAATGCCCCTTTGTCTAATCTCCATTTGTGACCCCTGGTTCTTGTTTCTTTTTTCAGGTCGAAAAAGCCCCTTGGGTCGACATTGTCAATACTTTTTAGAATTATGAATGCTTGAATTAGGTCCCCGAGTAGTCTTCTTTGTTCAAGATTGAATAGATTCAATTATTTTAGCCTGTCTGCATTTGACATGCCTTAAACCCGGAATAATTCTGGTCGCTCTTCTTTGCTCTCTTCTAGAGCAGCAATATCCTTTTTGTAGCGAGGTGACCAGAACTGAACACAATATTCAAGATGAGGTCTTACTAGTGTATTGTACAGTTCTAGCATTACTTCCGTTGATTTAAATTCAACACTTTTCATAATGTATCCGAGCATCTTGTTGACCTTTTTTATAGCTTCCCCACATTGTCTAGATGAAGACATTTCTGAGTCAACAAAAACTCCTAGGTCTTTTTCATAGATTCCTTCTCCAATTTCAATATCTCCCATATGATATTTATAATGTACATTTTTATTTCCTGCGTGCAGTACCTTACACTTTTCTCTATTAAATGTCATTTGCCATGTGTCTGCCCAGTTCTGAATCTTGTCTAGATCATTTTGAATGACCTTTGCTGCTGCAACAGTGTTTGCCACTCCTCCTATTTTTGTGTCGTCTGCGAATTTAACAAGGTTGCTTACTAAATCTGTCCTAGGGGGAAATACCACAATATAACAATAATAATAACTTTAACTTGACAATGATGATAATAATAACAACTATAATAATATGCACTTGATCTCACTCAAACATCTGTACCACATCATCGGCAGCAGTTTCCCATGCTGCCACTGTTACTGCAGTGGCTAAGTGTAGCCAAGCCGTGGTGTTTTCAACAGAATAATGTCATACAAATAGTTTGTAAACAGATAGAAGAAAAGGAGATGGACGGCTCCACCCAACCCTTTTAAGATAGTTTTTTTTGGCTGCAGTCATCTCTGCCAGGAAAAGCTTCCTGGATTGTAATAGCAATGCTAACTGAGAGTCCTCAGCCAACAAAAGCTCCTCAGGAGAGAGGGGTTCGACCATCCCTAGTAGAGAGCCCACAGTAGCTGCAACAAACTTCCAAAAGTTAACAGTTTTTGGGCACTCCCAGAAGATTTGTAAGTATGTGCCCGTCACACCCAAGGTACAATTCTGATAGCTAGGATCTGTGAGCCATTTTCTAATAAATAAGCTGATGTGCCAGATTTATTGATGATATCAAAAATATTCTTCCACATAGTATTCCAGTCAGGGTTGACAGCAAGCTTACTCAGTTCCCTATCCCAAATGGTAGTAATTAGAGAAGGGTCTTAACATTGTAGCATACATGTTTATCATATATAAATGAAACAATCCCTACCATGGGGGAGAGCTATAAAAGAGATTTACTAGTGGGTGAGGATGTAAATGGGCACCCCAGGGAAACCCATATTTACAAAGGGATGAGCGTAGCCTGAAATATAGAAAGAAAGAAAAGCCCAGAAGAGAGTATTGTTCTTGCAAATCCTGAAATGGAGGCCAGAGTCTTTAAAGATATCATTCAGTATGTGTATTTGCGTGTTGACCAAGGAGAATAAACAAAAGGGTGCGAGTCAGCTAATAGAAAGTCATTACGCCAGATAGGTGATTGTGTGTGCAGTACATTACATGTACAAAAAAATATGTTAACTTTATTCTGTGTTTACAAAGTATTGCAATAATAGTGCCCACGCGAGTCGAAAAAAATAGAAATTTTTAGCCAGAAAAGGGACATTCCAGCAGGAGGTACGGTTGAACTAAAATATCCTCAATGGGACTCCAAGAAATCAGAGTTTCTGTGTGAAACCACGTCTCCGTAGCCCTGAGTGGAAAGCACAATAGTTCGGACCCCCAATGGATTTAGAGCGTTGCAAGCAGCTAAACGAATTCTCGAGTTCAAGCACAATGAATTGATCTTAGTAATAAATTTGTGGGGGAATTGATAGAAGTAACATGGAGAACAAGAAAGTTATACATAGCAACACATTCATTTTAATTACAGATATTCTGCCATGAAGGGTAAACTGAAGCAGTGACCACATGTCCAAATCCAACTGTGTTTTAGACAACATACTACCAAAGACAGACCTTTCTCGTTCGTCTTATCAGGGGAAGCTGAGCAGACATCACAGATCCAGTTAATACACAAGAAGTTGGAGTACTGTACAGCATGAATCATATTGATAAAGCGGTGCCCAAAGGCAAAGCGCCGCAATACAGCCCACAAATAATCCCATTCCACTGTCAAGAGCTTTTCCAGCATCTAATGACAGAACAACTGAGGGTGATGACGAACCCTCAGCCAGGTCTATAACATGAAGTACACAACGCAAATTATCAGAAACAAGTCTGCCTTTCATAAACCCCGTCTGATCGTGGTGAGTTAAAGAGTGAATACAGGAGTCGATCGACTAAGCACTTCACATAAATGTTTATGCATTCAAGAGACACAGTGGACAATAGCTAGAACATTCTAAAGGATCTTTCCCCTTTTTCAAAAGAAGGGAGATCAGCGCAGACTTCTGGTCTCTGAAAGGAGCTGATTTCTAACTCATAGTTAATTGGCTTTAGGAGAAGGGGGACCAAACTGTTTCCATAGTAATAACAAAAGTTCCTGCAGTAAACCATCCACACCTGGGGCACGTCCCTTATTCATTGCACAAACAGCCTCCTCCAGCTCCTGTAACACCAGAGGCGTGTCTAGCATTGAAGCTTGATGAGGCGATATGGGGGGTAATTGCTGGGTGTTCAAAAAGTCATCAGTAACACTGATGTCTACAGTTGCCTCAGATGTGTAAAGTCGAGAGTAAAATATCTTTGACCTCTTGCTCTGGCCGGGTAACCACCCTTCCCATTGGATCTTTGATCCATAGAGGTACATTTTTCTGCTTGTTTTAAGTGTAAAGCCAATAAACTGCTTGATTTATGCTAAATAAATTCTGCTTTATTTATCTAGACAACTTTTTCTGTCTGGCTTTCAAAGCATGTAGGCGGTTGCAGTTCAATGTAAAACATCTACTGTTGACTTTTTGAGTAATGTCAACATCTGTACTGACCATTAACAGTACATCCAGGTATCCTTGTTTTGTATTATTTACAGGTTATTGTATCAATGTAATGCAAGTGCTCATTTTTGTGCTTCATTTGCCTTTGGATTTTTCCGCGATTTTTCGTGCTGAAGCACGCCTGCTTTCAGATGGAGAGTATTTGCATACTATTGGCAATTGAATATTGACGAACAGAAAATAAATAGCGACTAAGTGGCTGCAAAAAATAAATACATAATATTCAAAAGGCAAATGAAGCACAAAAATGAGCACATGCATTATATTGATTTTATATTAGAATTATTTTGTTTACTTGCCAGTAAGTTCAAATTTAAGGTATTGGTAAAATATACATTTGGTATGGGTAGTGCATGAAGAACAGTAAGAAATGCAAGTACAGTATGAAGATGATCTTCAAGACATCTGGATGTGCGTTCTGAACAGTTCAAATCAAAGTGAGCCTGTGCCGCATCACAAATGCATCTGTCTAATTCAAGTAAATACTCTCCGGTATATATGTGCATTTGAAATTTTAGGAGCAATAATCAATTAAAGTATAACCTTAACCAGAGTATTGGTAGTTGGGATCAGTGGATAATTTTAATTACAATAACTATTAACCCTGATGCAGAAAAAGGTTTCCTGTCTCTGCTCTCGACAATGTAAGGACACTTTTTTGAAGTCCATCTTTTTTCTTTTTTTTTTTTTTTTGTTGCTTACACGATGCAGCGGTTCACAAACACTGTACGCAACGCTCCTGTTATTCATTACAGATCAGAAGGTAAAGTCGAAAGCCCAAGTAGTCCAACGGAAAGCCTAATTCAAAATAATATACCGGTATATATTAATTATTTATTATTTTTTTCATTTGTAAAGATGTACAATTTTAATGCTGTTTTGGTTAAAATGAATGTTAGGCTACATGTATTACAAAAGCTTCAGGACCTGGGTGAGCTTACTAACAATGTGCCTGCTCCAAGTCAATACATATATCAAACATGTGTGTGTATATATATATATATATATATATATATATATATATATATATATATATATATATATATATATATATAGGACACTGTGACACTGTAGGCCTGTTAACTACAATCCCGCGTAACAGTCTCGGACTGCTCAATCCGGAACTTTACGGTGCCCGGTCCTGTATACCATAATATGCTAGGACCCACATATTTACCATTTGTGAAAGCCCACGTCGGGTGCAGGTCACAATGTATATATAAAATCAAATAGTTTATCAATTAGTTAAAAGGATATTTATATATATATATATATATATATAAGATATATATATATATATATATATATATATATATATATATATATATAATATAAACATTGATGTATATATATCTCAAAGTTGATATATTGCCTGTTTGGCACCCCTTACTCTTTTTTTTTTGTTATATAATTACTTTATGATTTACTTTATTGATTAGCTTTCCTTTTGGCTTATTGGTTGTTTAGTTGTAGAAAACTCAGTTTGTAAATGTCGTGGGAACGAGTACCACCAACACAGCACTTTGGTACGCAGTCTCAGTCTGACAGTACAACAAATATGATGTGTGGCAGGAAAGTTAGGATTAGTTCTAGTTAAGAACATAAGAACATAAGAACATAAGAAAGTTTACAAACGAGAGGAGGCCATTCGGCCCATCTTGCTCGTTTGGTTGTTAGTAGCTTATTGATCCCAAAATCTCATCAAGCAGCTTCTTGAAGGATCCCAGGGTGTCAGCTTCAACAACATTACTGGGGAGTTGATTCCAGACCCTCACAATTCTCTGTGTAAAAAAGTGTCTCCTATTTTCTGTTCTGAATGCCCCTTTTTCTAAACTCCATTTGTGACCCCTGGTCCTTGTTTCTTTTTTCAGGCTGAAAAAGTCCCTTGCGTCGACACTGTCAATACCTTTTAGAATTTTGAATGCTTGAATTAGGTCGCCACGTAGTCTTCTTTGTTCAAGACTGAACAGATTCAATTCTTTTACCCTGTCTGCATATGACATGCCTTTTAAGCCCGGAATAATTCTGGTCGCTCTTCTTTGCACTCTTTCTAGAGCAGCAATATCTTTTTTATAGCGAGGTGACCAGAACTGCACACAATATTCAAGATGAGGTCTTACAAGTGCATTGTACAGTTTTAACATTACTTCCCTTGATTTAAATTCAACACTTTTCACAATGTATCCGAGCATCTTGTTAGCCTTTTTTATAGCTTCCCCACATTGCCTAGATGAAGACATTTCTGAGTCAACAAAAACTCCTAGGTCTTTTTCATAGATTCCTTCTCCAATTTCAATATCTCCCATATGATATTTATAATGTACATTTTTATTTCCTGCGTGCAGTACCTTACACTTTTCTCTATTAAATGTCATTTGCCATGTGTCTGCCCAGTTCTGAATCTTGTCTAGATCATTTTGAATGACCTTTGCTGCTGCAACAGTGTTTGCCACTCCTCCTACTTTTGTGTCGTCTGCAAATTTAACAAGTTTGCTTACTATACCAGAATCTAAATCATTAATGTAGATTAGGAATAGCAGAGGACCTAATACTGATCCCTGTGGTACACCGCTGGTTACCACACTCCATTCTGAGGTTTTTCCTCTAATCAGTACTTTCTGTTTTCTACATGTTAACCACTCCCTAATCCATGTACATGTGTTTCCTTGAATCCCAACTGCGTTCAGTTTGAGAATTAATCTTTTGTGCGGGACTTTGTCAAAAGCTTTCTGGAAATCTAAATAAACCATGTCATATGCTTTGCAATTATCCATTATCGATGTTGCATCCTCAAAAAAGCTGTTGTAATATTGGAAAAACATTTTGGAATTGGTTTTAGCTCCCTTAGCAATGTTCATTTCTATTTCTCTCTTGGCCTTTCTAACTTCCTTTTTGACTTGCGTTTGCAGTTCTGTGTACTCTTTCTGCGTACTTTCTTTTTGGTCCTTTTTTAATGCTCTGTAAAGTGCCTTTTTTTCGCTGAATATTTTTTTTAATTGATCTATTAAACCATTTTGGCAATTTAGTTTTACATTTAGATTTGTCTACTTTAGGGATGTAATTGTTTTGCGCCTCTAGTACTACATTTTTGAAGAACAACCATCCTTCTTCTGTGGGTGTTTTCTCTATTTTACTCCAATCTACTTCTGTTAGTCTCTGTTTCATGCCTTCATAGTTTGCTTTTCTAAAATTGTAAACCTTAGCTTTATTCTTTACTTTTGAGGATTTAAAAAACACTTCAAATGAGACCATGTTGTGGTCTGAGTTTGCCAGTGGTTCTCTGACCTCTGTTTTAGTTATTCTATCTTCGTTATTTGAAAAGATTAAATCAAGGCATGCCTCCCCTCTAGTGGGTGCCTTCACAAATTGTGTTAGGAAGCAGTCATTTGTCATTTCCACCATTTCTATTTCATCCTTCGCGCTACCCACCGGGTTTTCCCATTTTATTTGGGGGAAGTTGAAATCCCCCATTAGTATGGCTTCTCCTTTATGTTTTGTTTAGTTATGTTTTTAAAAAATGGTTTGTAAAGCTTTTTGGCACACTGGCCCATTTTCCTGGATATTATATATATATATATATATATATATATATATATATATATATATATATATATATATATATATATATATATATATCATGGAAGACTTGCGGCCAAAAAGCCATACCTCCGACGTGGAAACAAGGCCAAGAGACTCAACTATGCACGAAAACACAGGAACTGGGGTGCAGAAAAATGGCAGCAGGTGCTCTGGACTGATGAGTCAAAATTTGAAATATTTGGATGTAGCAGAAGGCAGTTTGTTCGCCGAAGGGCTGGAGAGTGGTACATGAATGAGTGTCTGCAGGCAACAGTGAAGCATGGTGGAGGTTCATTGCAAGTTTGGGGCTGCATTTCTGCAAATGGAGTTGGGGATTTGGTCAGAATTATAGGTCTCCTCAATGCTGAGAAGTACAGGCAGATACTTATCCATCATGCAGTACCATCAGGGAGGCATCTGATTGGCCCCAAATTTATTCTGCAGCATGACAATGACCCCAAACTTACAGCGAAAGTAATTAAAAACTATCTTCAGCATAAAGAAGAACAAGGAGTCCTGGAAGTGATGGTTTGGCCCCCACAGAGCCCTGATCTCAACATCATCGAGTCTGTCTGGGATTACATGAAGAGAGAGAAGCAACTGAGGCTGCCTAAATCCACAGAACAACTGTGGTTAGTTCTCCAAGATGTTTGGGCCAACCTACCTGCCAAGTTACTTCAAAAACTGTGTGGAAGTGTACCTAGAAGAATTGATGCTGTTTTGAAAGCAAAGAGTGGTCACACCATTTACCTCAGTGTATGTGATGTAGCTTCAGCATTTCCCCAAATATTAGTAACTTAGCTAGATGTGTACTTAATGACTTGTGACCTTTTAGTATATTTTTCTCCTGTTGAATTATAACTTGATTGAGACCATAGGCACCTAACCCATAGAGCACAAGGGAGGCAAACGATATACAGTGCCTATAGAAAGGCTACACCTCCTTGAACTTTTTTCACATTTTGTTGTGTCAGTGCCTCAGAGTTCATGCATTTAAATGAGGATTTTTTTTCCACATATCTACACACCATACTCCACACTGTTAAGGGGAAAAAAGTTTATATTGAGAAAAAAATGATATTAAAAATACATAACTGAAAGATCATAATTGGATATGTCTCCACCCCCCTGAGTTAATACTTGGTGGAAGCACCTTTGGCAGCAATTACAGCAGTGAGTTTGTTGGGATAGGTCTCTACCAACTTTGCACACCTAGATTTGGCAATATTTGACCATTCTTCTTTACAAAACTGTTCAAGCTCTGTCAAGTTCCTTGTGGAGCATTGATGGACAGCAATCTTCAAGTCATGCCACAAATTTTCGATTGGATATATGTTGGGACTCTGACTGGGCCACTCAAGGACATTTACCTTTTTGTTCCTTGGCCACTCCAGTGTAGCTTTGGCTGTGTGCTTTGGGTCGGTGTCATGTTGAAAGGTGAACTTCCATCCCAGTTTCAGCTTTCTTGCAGAGGGTAGCTGGTTTTCCTCAAGGACTTCTCTGTACTTTACTCCACTTTCACTTCTATCCTTCCCCAGTCCCTGCCAATTAGAAACATCCCCATAACATGTCTGCCACCACCATGCTTCACAGTAGGGATGGTGTTCTTTGGGTGATGCACTGTGTTGGGTTTGCACCAAGCATAACGCTTTGCGCTTAGGCCAAAAGGTTCCATTTTAGTTTCGTCAGACCACAAAAGTTTTTGCCACATGGCTGCAGAATCTCCTGAGTTTTTTTGCATACTTCAAATGGGATTCAAGGTGGGCTTTCTTGAGTAATTGCTTCCTTTTTGCCACCCTACCATGCAGGCCAGATTTGTGGAGTGCTTGGGATATTGTTGTCACATGCACACTTTGACCAGTCTTGGCCGTAAAAGCGTGTAGCTCTTGTAAAGTTGCCATTGGCCTCTTGGTCAGTCTCCTTCTTGCTCGGTCATCCAGTTTGGAGGGACAGCCTGATCTAGGCAGGGTCTTGGTGGTGCCATACACCTTCCACTTCATAATAATTGGCTTGACTGTGCTCCAAGGGATATTTAAGGTCTTTTGATATTTTTTTATACCCATCCCCTGATCTGTGCCTTTCAACAACTTTGTCCCGGAGTTCTTTTGAAAGTGACTTGGTGCTCATGGTTGAGTCTTTGCTTTGAAATGCACTTCCCAGCAGAGGGAACCTACAGGAATTGCTGAATTTATCCTGAAGACATGTTATGTCATGGGGGGAGGACACTTATCCAACTAAACTATTTCAGTTTTTATTTTTAATTAATTTTCTACAAATTTCTAGAATATTTTTTTCACTTGGAAGTTGCGGAATAGGATGTGTAGATAAATGGAAAAAAAACCCCAACTATTTTAATGCATTTTAATTCCAGACTATAAGGCAATAAAATGTGAAAATGTTGAAAGGGGGTGTAGACTTTCTATAGACAGTGTACTTTGCCACTCTACTTTTTTTTTTTTTTTTACTCTGTGTAAACACACTATTCTATGTTTTGCCTATAAACAATTTTAAATGTAAAAAAGAAAAAAAAGGAATCCCCAGCACAAGAGGTTATAAAGTCATTCATAAGATGCCATAAGTCCAGCATTAAAAATAAATAAATAAAAACCGATAATAAAATGGCCCCTAGACAAACATTAGTTTGACCCACCATAGTCCGCTCTACACTATTTACCAAAGCTAAAGTTAGCAGCTGTGTGACTGCAACTGCTGGGCAGTTTGGATATTACAAAAAATGATTAATTAAATATAGGCTAAGTAATTGTTAGTTTAGTTAATTTTATTCTCTATTAAATTATATTCAGACAGTTATTTATGTATTAATTCTAAATAAGGACATTAGTAGGTTCGTGTTGCTGTGGGGCCATGAATGAGTTTAAGTTCCACAAAAAGTATTAATAAACTGTTACTGTTATTAAGCACTGGTAATAATCTGAAGCCGTGGTATTGCAAAATAACAGAATCCCGTTTTTACTTTAGCATTTTTTTCATGAAAAAATTGTTGTTCTTTATTAAAATTAATTTTCAGTTTTCATATTGAAGCTTGTTGTCTACTACTCATTCAAGCAAGCCAAGTTGTAAGTGAAGTAATTTCTGAATTTCTTTTTCTAAAAAGCCATGTTCAGATTTGTGAAAAGTGGTCCAACATGGCTGTGAATGCATCTGACAGTATGTACAACTCTAGAGCTTGGTCGGGGATGGAGGAGGTTTTACCCCAGGAGTTTGTCAAAATGATCTTTGACCACTTTCACCCGTTCTCTTTAAACTGAATATTAGACTTCCATTAAATTTTATTTAATAATACATATGTTTATATTACCGGTGCTCCTTTTTACACAAAGGCAGCCTAATTGGGGTCCTTGAACAGGTCACCTAGTAAAAGCAGTGCCGCTCAGCGTGCAGGGCGTTGTACAACCAGAGATTGCAAGTTTGAATCCTGGTTGTGCGAGGCAGCCGGTCTTCACTGGGGATTCCGTGGGGGCACTGCATTGGCTTTGGCGCTCCCAGGGTTGGGGAGGTGGGATGCGGCTTAGATTGTTTCTCCTCACCACTCTGCAGCGACCCCTACAGGCCAGGCACCGAGTGAGCTTGGGGGCGGAGATGTGCTGCGCTGGTCTTTGTCCTCCAGAGGCCGGTAGCCCGTGGATGTCCGCTCAAGCTCCTGGGTATAAAAAGCTCATAGGATCGGAGGACACTCACTGAGCCTCGGATCCCTGAGCTGTGTGGAGAATCGCCACGGTGAAGGAGGAAAATAATAATAATTGAGAGAAAATTTAATAAGTGGAGATTCTAAATTTAAAAAAAAAAAAATAAATAGCCTAACAGACTGCCAAAGCTACTCTTAACACTGTTGGCATGCAGTATCCAGATTCTTTAATACATCTACTTCCTGGCAAAAAAAATAACCTCAAATCTACCAAACTTTTGAACTCAGCCCTTACTTTCAATTTCAAGGTCCTTCATAGACTAGTCAAAGTACTATCCACCTCACTGACCTGCTGTCAACCAATGTTCCTGCTCTTCTGCTGTGTTCTTTGGATTCTTGTTAAAATATGTAATCATTTGTTTAAAATCTTTTTTTTTTTTTTTTTTTTTTTTAAAACCCATCCACTTTTTCTAATATTTTGTATTGTTTTGTTTTGCTTTTTTCAGCACTTGAGCTCTATTGAATGTAAAAAAGCCTGCAGCTTATCCCGGCATACCATTTGCAAAAAATGTTCTATGGGTCTCTCACTGAAGAATACTTCAGTAGATACTCATTGGTTAATCTTTTTTTTTATATATATATTTTTCAGGTTATTAGTATCTACATGGGGATCACAGTTAATTTACTGGAAGCTTGGGAACCCTATAAAGCTGCCAAAACTGCACTTAATTATACACTGGATCAACCAAATATCAGAGAGCAGGTAAGGTGGTTAATACTAAGCAATACATAACGTAAGACATTAGAACATTTACAAATGAGAGGTGGCCATTGCTTGTCCAGTTCCTAGTAGTTGATCTCAAAACTTTGTCAATTTTGGCCATAAAGGGTTTCTACCTCAACAACATGACTAGGCAAACCATTCCATACCATATCCTTACAACTGGGTGAAGAAGTGTCTCTTAATTTCCAACTGCTTCCTCTGGTCCTGGTTTCTGTGCTGCCCTTAAAGCATTGGTTAAGGTCAAATTAGAAATTTTTATAATCTTAGACTTGACAAACAAGCCCCCACCCCCCACCCCCCATTTCTTTTTTAATCTAAGCTAAATAGTATTTAGTGATCTTAATATCACATATTGTGGGTTGATATTTATGTAAGAAGGGTTGGAAACTTTGGACTAGTACCTTTTTGAAGCTTACTTTTCCTGATATAAACTAGTCCTTATGTGAAGTGCCTAAGTCAACGGAAGCAATAGACATTACTGCTCATTCCCAGAAACATTGATTGGGTTTAATAACTGTTTAACACTAGAAGGACCAGAGATATACTCGTACCTAGAAGCCCCCCAGCCGTCTTTCTGAAGGCTGTATTCAAAACACTGTAAATTATATAATGAATTGTATATGTGTATGAACATTAATTTATTTTACAAATCAAAACAAGAAAATGTAAATAAACATCTGAACAGGCATTGGTTTACAACATACAGATTTATAAAACTGAAACGATAGCAATACATTTTTAACTTAACAGCAATCGGTTTATTATCAGGTGAGCAAAAGCAACTGAACAACATAGATAAATAAACTTAGAAGAAAACATTTTACAGAAGTGCACAGCACAAGAGGTTATAAAAAAAAAGTCAAATAAATTTTTCTCTTTTTTGACGAAAGGGTATTTCTTTACCTTGAGTCTAAGGCTGTTGACAATCAAAACAGTTAATGCGCTTCACGCTGCCTTTCTGCACAGGGCACAGGAGTCCGAAGTTTTATTTTTAGTACAATCTGGCATTGACGTCTCTTGCGGCTCTCAGCGGGGTTGCCACCTTTAGCTGTTGGTACACACTTGACAGTCTCCCTTTGTTCCAAATGCTTCTTGCAAAGTTCCTGTACTAACTGTAAAATATATTCTCTCCTTGCTAAATTCTTCTCCGTGCATTCTTTGTAAAGTACCCAGGAGTTGATGGCTGCTAGGTCCAATACCTTGTAAAACACCTGAACAGGCAGGCGCCAGCCTTCAAAAGGCTGATTGAAAACAATAGACTGTCAGTCATTCACTCAGGCAGAGAGTAGAGACTAATCTAGTTACAGTTAAAACACACTGCAAACTGGTAAATTAAAAACAATAAAGTAGTATACTGTTCTGTATAATCAAAGTACAATTGTTTTCTGTGTGGCCGTCAATGTGACTGCTTCCTGGGCTTTTAGGTATAATGTAATATATCTCCTTTATTTCTGCACTCCCACATTTCATGCTTTGTGAGAATATTTAATACATACGGACAGAAAGGTACATGAACGCACAGCCCCAGATGTGTTACATGGCTGGAGAAAATTACATTTTAAAACCAAAAACCGCCAAAATGACTGCCTCAATGCTTCTAGTGTTAAATCAGTCATTCTGAGGTATCAGTCATTCATCAGGAACAGCATGAGCAGCAAGCTCCACACAGTCTCCATCATCAGGAACAGAATGAGGAGCAAGCTCCACACAGTCTCCATCATCAGGAACAGAACGAGCAGCACAGTCTCCATCATCAGGAACAGAACGAGGAGCAAGCTCCACACAGTCTCCATCATCAGGAACAGAACGAGCAGCACAGTCTCCATCATCAGGAACAGATCGAGCATCAAGCGCCACACAGTCTCCATCCTCCTTTTCATTAATTAACTCAAACTGTGTGTCATCTACATGTGTGGGCCTTCTGGTTTTGGTGCTGCTTTTCCACATGTTGATGACATCTGTGGTCAAACTCAGAAATGCCTGAACTCTGAAGCTGAACCAACAGTAGATCAGGCAAGTGCCTGTCACTAAGCATACTCCTTAAGTCATTCTTCACTAACTTCGTTTGGGAAAATCCCTGTTCTGCCTCCACTAAACTTCTAGGTATTGAAAGCACCAGGTCAATCGGAGATAAAACATTGGGACACGTAAGTCTCAGAGCTCTATTTACCATTTCCCAATACCAGCCCATACAGTTTTAATAATATTTTACACCATCTCTATTAACACTGCCATCCTGTATAGGTTGAGAAAGATAACTCCACTCAGTATACTCCACTCAATATAGTGTACTTAGTGTTTTGCATTTTCTGAAAACTTTTAAAACCATTTTTATGGGATTTTTTGGTATGGGATTTTTCCCGGAATTTATATTATATATATATCATATATATATATATATATATTATATATATATATAATATATATATATATATATATAATATATATTAAAATCCTTTTTTTAAAATCCCATATTTTTTATAGATATATATATATATATATATATAATATATATATATATATTATATATATATATATATATATATCGCATAAAAATAGTAGTAAAAAGTAGGTTTTTCATTGAAAAATCTGTAAAAATCAGACATTTTAGTCCCTCCCTAGTCAGCCACTGGTCACTTTACATGTGGAATATGATGCGTAGCAGTTCTGGTTTCTGATTAAGTTTAATGTCCCTGGCATGTATGAAGAAGCAGAATCTGTGTAAGTCAAAGCCACATTTTTCTGTTATCTGGCACTTTGCGAACATTTGAGCAATCACTATGCTGACGGAAATAGTATCTACAAAAGGTACAGAAGGTGCACATGACATCCGCACAAAACAAGCCAGATGTATTCCCCCTGAAATCATAAAAAGAACATTGACAGAAAGCCATCGGGAGACACGTCAAAAGTCACACTGGACATTTCCATCAGTGCATAAGTTTACCAACTAAAGCATCACCATTTTCTGTCAAATATTTACGATTAAGATTGTCGGCGTTACACAAGGTTTTAGGTGATGGACAGTACCGTGATGGACTAAACTCATTTAACACAGACATTCTGCGCTCTCTTTTATTAAAGTGTGTGTAAAAGTCATATAAATAATTGCTGTCTCTCCATTTGCTTTGTTTTAGTTTGAATGTGTTGTTTATTTTTCAGTGTGTTCTTTTATTGTCAGCGCGAGCGTGTACCTCAGTGCAGCAGTATTTGCAGCGCAATGCATCCTGTGCCTCATCTGAGCCACTTTTGCTATGTTTGCTTTTTGTATTCTTACCCCATTCCTCATCTACAAAAATATTTCAGTTTAGTTTTTGATCAAGTTAGTAGTTACTATGCCCAGCAATTGCCACAATAATCAGATGATAATTTGTGTAGTGATAGAGAACCATGTTTTGAATGTTATTTGATCCTCTGACGTCCTAAACGTCTGCTGTATCTTAGGATACAGTGCAGGGCTGCTTATTACAACGTTGGAGTCAAAATAAAGCAGCATTTTAAAGAAAATATTGTATTTCCTAGAAAATAGTATCAGGAAAATATTGACTAATAGACTAAAATCAGTAAAAACCGACCTGTAAATCCTGTCATTGTTCTCTAAATTTCGGAATAAACCGGAAACACAAATATACTGTATACCTATTTTTGTTTATCAGTATAAGAGTCTTAAACTATTTCATTAGTTACACTAGGGTAGTCTTAATTTCAGCAAAGTTACTTTGTGCTGAAATAAGCTTGTTATGCTACTTTATAAGTCCAAATGTGTAATATACCGTGCAGACTGGCCTATGTTTTATCTTTTTTATAACTCCCATGTGAATTTCTTCTAAATATGGTAAAGAAGCATTTGAAACTGGTCCATTCTGTCTCTATTTGTGGGATTCCAACACCAGCTGCATGCAAGGCAGGCCTATATGTGTTGCACAGTAAAGCTACATGACCATCTCCAAAATCTAGAAAATTAAAATAATCATACAATAATTTCTAACGAATAACAGGTCAGCACAAACTGTGTTTAAGCAACCTGTACATGCAAAACTGGTTGTAGTGGGAGTAACTGTTAGAAACCGTCTCAGGGAAGCTCATCTGCGTGCTCGTCGTCCTCACCAGGGTCTTGACCTGACTGCAATTCGGCGTCATAACCGACTTCAGTGGGCAAATGCTCACTTTCGATGGCCACTGGCACGCTGGTGAAGTGTGCTTTTCACGGATGAATCTCGGTTTCAACTGTACTGGGCAGATGGCTGACAGCATGTATGGCGTCGTGTGGGCAAGTGGTTTGCTGATGTCAACGTTGTGAACAGAGTGCCTCACGGTGGCGGTGGGGTTATGGTGTGGGCAGGCAGAAGCTACGGACAACGAACACAATTGCATTTTATCGATGGCAATTTGAATGCAAAGGATACCTTGACGAGATCCTGAGGCCCATCACCTCATGTTTCAGCATGATAATGCACGGCCCCATGTCGCAAGGATCTATACACAATTTCTGGGAGCTGAAAATGTCCCAGTTCTTCCATGGCCTGCGTACTCACCAGATATGTCAACTCTATGCGAACGAGATGTGTCACGCTGCATGAGGCAAATGGTGGTCACACCAGATACCGACTGGTTTTCTGATCCATGCCTCAAGATACCTTAAGGTATCTGTGAACAACAGATGCATATCTGTATTCCCAGTCATGTGAAATCTATAGATTAGGGCCTAATGAATTTATTTCAAGTGACTGATTTCCTTATATGAACCGTAACTTAGTAAAATCTTTGAAATTGTTGCATGTTGCGTTTATTTTTGTTCAGTATGTATTTGGGGATGAAAACAGATAACCGTTACAACACCAACTTGCTGAGTGATAAGTGCATTAGCAGCTGTCAAGAGTAGACACATAAGTAGATGAGGAACAGCTAAATGAAATAGAAGAAAACTAATTAGACTGGCTTAAAGAAAAAAATATGGACATTCATTTTAAAGAAATATGTCAAAAAATCTCAACAACGTTAAAGGGGATTTTATGCCATTGCAGAAGTTCAACTGGCAACCAGTATTCAGTTTCCATTGTATAATGCTGAGAGCTGGACTAAATAGATAATTTAGCAGTAGAAGTGTTAACATCTCTGCTGACAGCGAGTTTAAAACCAGCAATAATGTACTCCTGTCAGTCATGAAAACTTTTAGAAAAGCAGGTAGACATGGCTAGACACCCCCATATATGTGTGTGTGTGTGTGTGTGTGTATATATATATATATATATATATATATATATATATATATATATATATATATATATGTGGGTTTGGCATTGCAGGGGATGACGAGGGGAGGTTTCAGTTATGAATGACTGTTTTGTAAACATTATGAATGCTTGTTCACCACTGCTACACCCCTTTATAAAATAGACTTTTCCTGCACTTTTATAGAGTATGATGTATTTTATTTTATTTATTTTTTTTAAACACTCTCCCAGAGGACTAGTCAGACACAGACATCTAGTCCTCATCAGATTTAATTTGCCTCGGGTGAGCGTGAGTTTCTAACCCTGTGTAAGCCACTTCAATCTGAGTATTTTTACTCCTGAGTGTTTTACTCCTGGGATTTAAGTAGGGCAATTTACACATTTACAGTAGTTACTATGTTAATTTGAAGTGTTATGAATTATTTTTGGCTTCCGCTGTATATTAAATAAACAATCTTAAGGCTTAGGAGGCAGTAAAAAATATCTCTTGGACACTTTTCTGTTAAAGTGGACACATTTTTGCAGGCTGTTTGGTTCCTACAATAACCAACACTTTTTTCTTTTGTAATACAGACATCATGGTTTTGTTCTTTGTGTCTACTATTTGTTTGTCTGTAACCATGTAGATCTGTGATACAACGATACCATGTTAAAGAAAACAAATAATGCGACAGTGGAATGATTGGACTTTGTATCTAATCCTAGACACTTTTGTCCTGCAGGCGAGTCGATATGCTGGTAGTATTGATCGGTTGAGGCCTCAGTTACAGCAGTTTCTAAAAGAAGGCTTCCTGAGGGAGGAGATTGTGCTGGACAATATTCCAAAACTGTTGAACTGCCTTCGAGACTGCAATGTTGCCATCCGCTGGCTGATGCTTCACACAGCAGAATCAGGTCGAAATTACAAGGAGAGAGTCACATTTATGCAGAAAAATGTGTAATAGTTGTATGTTGATTTGGATAAATTATTGGCTGGTTTTAATTTAGAAATGTTGAAAGAAACTGTTTTTGAGAAGAATTAATTCAGACATATCTATTTTGTTGTTAACTGTGTGTGTGTCATCTCCCCACCCCCTCTCCCCTTGCAGCTTATGACCCAAATAACAAAAGATTGCGTCAGATAAAGGATCAAGTTATCAATGACTCCAAATACAGTCCCAAGATTCTCTTCCAGTTACTGTTGGATATTGCTCAGTTTGAGTTTGTTCTAAAGGAGGTAAAAACACTGGTCTTCCACTCATCTCAAAAGAATTGTGATTAAATCACATTGTATCCATCTATTCTCTCTCTCTCTCCTCTCTCAGGTGGTAATTTTGAAATAATATTTAGTATACCAAGAATAAAAGTTTTAATAAATAAAATGTGTTTTCTTCCAAAGTAGCAGATGTAGATAATTGAGCATTGAACTCATTAATTTATAATAAGAAATACATTGCACAGTGGTCTCGCTTTAACTTTTCAAAATACTTCCATGCATTGCTTTTCTTTTGTTTTTACTGTGTAGAAACAATTGCTTCACTGCTCATGAACTCCCTTAGCCAATAGCACAGCTAGGTAACGAAGTGTACCCGCCTCCCTGCCAATTATCAGTGAGGTTAGAATTGTAGTGGCTGATCACTTATAACTTTTTCGGGTGTAGTTTTTCAGCACTACATATAAGTTTTAGAAGTTAACAAATATTCAAAAATTGATCAAAGCATTCAAGTAGTAATTTTATTTAGAATACTCAATTCCGTGAATATTCTGAGTCACCCCTTTATATAACAGTAGTCTTCCCGAGGGGCATTTAATTTTCCACTATGGCTGAGTACATATTTAATATATGAATCAGTCAAGAAAATAAGTGACGTAAAATTGGATAGTAAATACGACTTTATATTTTTTGTTTAAATATAGCTGATACAGCATATGTAAATAAATAACATAAATAACATAAAATGTTTTTAAAGTCCATATCATACAGTTAGCAAAGGTTTTCTCTGTCTGGTTTGCGACTGCTGCATAATCCAGTTTATATCCTGCCAGTTTAAGGAAGTCACCAACAGTCTCTAAATATTCTGGAAAAGTGCACAAAGGTGCTGAACAAGTGCACTGGGCTCCAACAGTCTTGTCTTGTATTTACTAGAATTTTTTCAGTAAGTTGGAGATTCCTTCAATAGCACGCAAAATATGCATTTGTTTTCTTGCATTACATCTTTTGTGCGTAGTCGTTCATCATATTGTTTAATTACCTTTAAACCATTGGTTTGAATATTTGTCACAGCATTAAGAAAGATTTTTTTGTTGTTTTACTACCAGATGTTCAAGCAGATGCTGTCTGAGAAACAACTGAAATGGGAAAGCTATAAGGAGGAGGGTTCAGAGCGAATGACTGAACTAGCTGAGGTGTTCTCTGGGGTAAAACCCCTTACTAGAGTGGAGAAGAATGGTAAGAGAACCATTATGATTTGAACTAGAATGTGAGAGTTAGAAGTCTGTGTTTCAGGAGCAGAAATAAATTAAACAGAGTGTCACATCAGAAAGTGTATGCATACTGTTAGAAGACTTGAATTGGAGTTTGGGAGGCTATGCTTTGTACATCCTTTACCTAAGCTGTTTTTGCTTTGGAAAATTTACTTGGGGTTGTGGGTCCAAGGAATACAGTAAATGCAGAATAACTGGATGACCCTGAGACCCCTTTGTTTACTAAATATCCTTGATATTCCTCAATAATTGTCTTCCCTTCAAATGTACTGTAAGTATACCATCTTGTATCCCCAAGAAATATCCAGTTAATGCAGAATAATTTGATGGGATATAAGAACATAAGAACATAAGAAAGTTTACAAACGAGAGGAGGCCATTCGGCCCATCTTGCTCGTTTGGTTGTTAGTAGCTTATTGATCCCAAAATCTCATCAAGCAGCTTCTTGAAGGATCCCAGGGTGTCAGCTTCAACAACATAACTGGGGAGTTGATTCCAGACCCTCACAATTCTCTGTGTAAAAAAGTGCCTCCTATTTTCTGTTCTGAATGCCCCTTTGTCTAATCTCCATTTGTGACCCCTGGTCCTTGTTTCTTTTTTCAGGCTGAAAAAGTCTGTTGGGTCAACACTGTCAATACCTTTTAGAATTTTGAATGCTTGAATTAGGTCGCCACGCAGTCTGCATATGACATGCCTTTTAAGCCCGGAATAATTCTGGTCGCTCTTCTTTGCACTCTTTCTAGAGCAGCAATATCTTTTTTATAGCGAGGTGACCAGAACTGCACACGATATTCAAGATGAAGTCTTACTAGTGCATTGTACAGTTTTAACATTACTTCCCTTGATTTAAATTCAACACTTTTCACAATGTATCCGAGCATCTTGTTAGCTTTTTTTATAGCTTCCCCACATTGTCTAGATGAAGACATTTCTGAGTCAACAAAAACTCCTAGGTCTTTTTCACAGATTCCTTCTCCAATTTCAGTATCTCCCATATGATATTTATAATGTACATTTTTATTTCCTGCGTGCAGTACCTTACACTTTTCTCTATTAAATGTCATTTGCCATGTGTCTGCCCAGTTCTAAATCTTGTCTAGATCATTTTGAATGACCTTTGCTGCTGCAACAGTGTTTGCCACTCCTCCTACTTGTGTGTCGTCTGCAAATTTAACAAGTTTGCTTACTATACCAGAATCTAAATCTTTAATGTAGATTAGGAATTGCAGAGGACGTAATACTGATCCCTGTGGTACTCCACTGGTTACCACACTCCATTCTGAGGTTTTTCCTCTAATCAGTACTTTCTGTTTTCTACATGTTAACCACTCCCTAATCCATGTACATGTGTTTCCTTGAATCCCAACTGCGTTCAGTTTGAGAGTTAATCTTTTGTGCGGGACTTTGTCAAAAGCTTTCTGGAAATCTAAATAAACCATGTCATATGCTTTGTAATTATCCATTATCGATGTTGCATCCTAAAAAAAATCAAGCAAGTTAGTTAGACACCATCTCCCTTTCCTAAAACCATGTTGACTGTCTCCCAGGACCCTGTTACCATATAGGTAATTTTCCATTTTGGATCTTATTATAGTTTCCATAAGTTTGCATATAATAGAAGTCAGGCTTACTGGTCTGTAGTTACTTGGTTCAGTTTTTTTTCCCTTTTTGTGGATCGGTATTACGTTTGCAATTTTCCAGTCTGTCGGTACCACCCCTGTGTCAAGAGACTGCTGCATGATCTTGGTTAGCGGTTTGTAAATTACTTCTTTCATTTCTTTGAGTACTATTGGGAGGCTCTCATCCGGCCCAGGGGATTTGTTTATTTTAAGAGCTCCTAGTCCCTTTAACACTTCTGCCTCAGTTATGCTAAAGTTATTTAAAACTGGATAGGAACTGGATGACATGTGGGGCATGTTGTCAGTATCTTCCTTTGTAAAAACTTGTGAAAAGTAATCATTTAATATATTTGCTATTTTTTTTCTTCATCTACGATTTTGCCATTTGTATCTTAAACATTTAATCTCCTCTTTGAATGTTCGCTTGCTGTTGTAATATTGGAAAAACATTTTGGAATTGGTCTTAGCTCCCTTAGCAATGTTCATTTCTATTTCTCTCTTGGTTCTAACTTCCTTTTTGACTTGCGTTTGCAGTTCTGTGTACTCTTTCTGCGTACTTTCTTTTTGGTCCTTTTTTGATGCTCTGTAAAGTGCCTTTTTTCGCTGAATATTTTTTTTAATTGATCTATTAAACCATTTTGGCAATTTAGTTTTACATTTAGATTTGTCTACTTTAGGGATATATTGTTTTCTCTATTTTACTCCAATCTACTTCTGTAAGTCTCTATTTCATACCTTCATACTTTGCTTTTCTAAAATTGTAAACCTTAGCTTTAGTCATTACTTTTGGGGATTTAAAAAACACTTCAAATGAGACCATGTTGTGGTCTGAGTTTGCCAGTGGTTCTCTGACCTCTGTTTTAGTTATTCTATCTTCGTTATTTGAAAAGACTAAATCAAGGCATCCTCCCCTCTAGTCGGTGCCTTGACAAATTGTGTTAGGAAGCAGTCATTTGTCATTTCCATCATTTCTATTTCATCCTTCGCGCTACCCACCGGGTTTTCCCATTTTATTTGGGGGAAGTTGAAATCCCCCATTAGTATGGCTTCTCCTTTGCTACACGCATTTCTAATGTCATTGTATAACAGATTATTGTGCTCACCGTCTGAATCTGGCGGTCTATAGCATGCTCCTATTATTATGCCCTTTGAATTTTTGTCCGTTATTCTGACCCATATTGATTCGGTTTTATTTTCTTTGTCCAGATTTAACACCTGGGCTTCAAGACTGTTTCTTATGTATAGCGCTACCCCTCCTCCTCTTCTGTCCTGCCTTTCTTTCCTATACAGTGTATACCCACAAATATTATATTCGTCCCCATCACTCTCAGACAACCACGTTTCTGTAACACCTATCACATCATAGTTACCTGTTAGTGCAGTAGCTTCAAGTTCTAGAATTTTGTTTCTGATACCTGAGTATGCATTCTTAATTAATAATCCCTCATTAGGTTCCTATGTGGAGGATCACTCATGTCTGAGTGCTCCAGCTTCAGCATCCATCGCAGCTGCTCTCCTGCTTTCCTCAGTGTTATTTGAAACTTAGACCATTAACATCATTAGCTTGTGCTCAGTCCTCTAGTTTCAAGATGCCACTTTCGGTGCATAAATTCACAACAAACAGAGATGTACAATTTATTTAATAAGTGAACAATAAATTCAGTGTGGGACTGTATTACTCTGTGGATGTATACACAATATCAGTTTCTGGTTTTGTCTTCATTTAAAAATGTGTTTTAAATTATTTTAATTCCCCCAAATGGGAATTTATAACCGCTGGTTATAAGCGGTATAAACCACTTTGGGCCGTGCCATTCTGATGAGAATGTGGTATATCATTGGAGCCGCATGGCCCATTGCGGTTTATACCTTTATATATAGGTACCCCGCAGTTGGTAAATACTAGAGCTTATGGGAAATAGAGGGTTAGGTTCTCCACGGCTGTGATTACACTTATCAAAGCCTATCTAAGTTGCATTTTTCTTCACTAAACACAAATGAAAAACACAGTAACATAAAAAAAACAATGCAAATACTATAAAATACTGGGTAATGTAACATGTAAAAAGTAATAAAATTATAACGTAATAAAAAATAATGTTTTATTTACCTTGAATCCTTTGAGTTGAAGGCCAGGGTGGTGTTGACTGGTGACAATTACACTAAGTTAACATGGTGCAACGAGACCGCATGCGCATACTAATACGACTAGTACTCGAGACAAAGCGAGAGATGATGCTGGTACTGGTAGAGGGAGATGCTGGCGAGATAGGAGCACGGAAGAATACACACGATGGCGTGGAAGCAAATGCGGATGCGTCATTTGTTTCCGTGCAAAACTGCTTATACACATCTATATGCCGCGGTTGGCAAATTGGTATACAAAAGGAAAACTGCGTATACATGAATTCCGCGATTGGCGAGGGATTTTCTGGATAAAAACCCCACTGTTGAAGGATCATTGGTAAGGCTGTGAATCTGAAGGAAAATGAAGACCAAAGAGCATTCTACTGAAGTTAGAGATAAAGTAATACAAATGCACAGATTAGGAAAAGGGTACAAAATAATATCCAAGTGTTTGGATATCCCAGTGAGCACAGTTGGATCAATAATCAGGAAGTGGAAGCTGCATCACACCAACCAGCACTGCCAAGAAAAGGCCGTCCCTCAAAACTCAGCGCTCATACAAGAAGGAGACTTGTGAGAGAAGCCACAGAGAGGCCAACAATCACTTTTAAGGAGCTACAGAGTTCAGTCACTAGGAGTGGAGTAATGGTGCCCCAGGCAACCATATCAAGAGCTGTGCATAACACTGGCCTATATGGGAGGGTGGCAAGAAAGAAGCCGTTACTCAAAACGTACCATGTGAAAGCACGTCTGGAGTTTGCCAGAAAGCATGAGAGTGAGCCAGCTGCGATGTGGGAAAAGGTTTTGTTTCAGATGAGCCCAAGATAGAGCTTTTTGGCCAAAACTCAAAGCGCTATGTGTGGCGCAAACCTAACGCTGCCCATGCCTCAAGACACACCATCCGTACAGTGAAGTATGGTGGTGGCAGCATCATGTTGTGGGGATGCGTCTCATCAGCAGGGACCGGGCATCTTGTTACAATAGAAGGAAGAATGGATGGAGCAAAATACATGAAAATCTTTGAAGACTCTGCTCTGCTGAAGACTCTGCTTCAGTCCTCTAAAAAACTGAAGCTTGGGAGGAAATTCACCTTTCAGTAGGACAATGATCCCAAGCACAAGGCCAAAGCAACATTGGAGTGGCTCAAGAACAAAAAAGGTGAATGTCCTACAGTGGCCCAGTCAAAGTCCTGATCTCAATCCCATTGAGAATCTGTGGCACTATTTGAAAATTGTGGTCCACAAGCACCGTCCAACAAACTTGAACAACCTGGAGCAAATCTGCCAAGAAGAATGGGCCAAAATCACTCCGACACTGTGTGCAAAGCTGGTACATATATACTTACCCCAAAAGACTTTCAATGTTTAAAAATAAAATATCAAACAGAACGAAATTTCAGTGTACCATTTGAAATTCAGTAATATGAGAGAATTGGTCATGGGTCTGAATACTTTTGCAAGGCTATATATATATATCTGTTACCGTGGTGTCTGTTGTATCACCCTCACAGCTTTGCTGTTGTGTGCATGTATGTGTGGTTTTACTTCACTGCCTTGCAGTCTAGAAATAAAAAATAATACAAGTGAGATTCCTCCATTGGGACCCAAAAAATAGTTACACGCGCTGTGGTGGTGACTGCTGGATGTTACAGAACCGGATTTCAGCTTTGCTGAGAAGGACATGATGCGATTATGTCGCAGCCTCATGGGAAGGTGGCTCTTTCCTTCAAAGGCAGCCCCTACCTCCCCTGACCGTTACTTTGGACCAGCAGTTGAGGAATTGCTGCAGCGATCCCACCGAGAATGCAAGGCATCTCGGCAGGTAGAGAACGAGATGCTGTTGTCTGCCAGGCTGTCTGACCGGGCAGATGGTTTATCACACTGAATTCCTATTCGTCGAGCGCACAGGATGTAATTCGGCCTCTCCTTAGCCCCCCACACATTTTCAAAGTGCATTATTGCTGTCCTAGCTCCCTTGCGGCTGCATATGATCAGGGTGATTAATTACCTGGACGACTGGTTGATCTGCCCAGTTGCAGGAAGGAGCAGTGGCCCACACAGCGATGAAATGATGAAGCATCTGTTGAGGCTGGGTCTCGCCCTCAACGATCCCAGAGCCAGTTAATACCGGTGTAAAGTACGGTCTACTTGAGTCTCCAGCTGGAGTCCCTTACGATGCAAGCCTACCTGTCGGACGACAGAGTAGCTGCCATTCGCAACTGTCTGGCCCTGTTCACAGTAA
The DNA here is from genome assembly GCF_017654505.1 of Polyodon spathula. Classification (NCBI taxonomy): domain Eukaryota; kingdom Metazoa; phylum Chordata; class Actinopteri; order Acipenseriformes; family Polyodontidae; genus Polyodon; species Polyodon spathula. The sequence continues at coordinate 50,206,371 of NC_054537.1, read as the reverse complement.
AACTGGTATTGTGTTAAACACTATTGGGTCTGATGGCCGCGGCTTCATCACCCACCCAACTAGGGTTACTCCACATGTGCCCGATCCAAGTGTGGCTCAGTGCCTTCGGCTGCACTCCAAGCGCGACAGACACCGTCGGCTGACCGTGTCTCGCCTATGCTGGGAAGTGCTAAGCTGATGGAGACAAGCCTCTTACCTGGGAGAAGGTGCAAGGATAGGAGTGATACACAACCGCACCCAAGTCTGGTTTTGGGGGTGGGGGGGGGGGGGGGGGCAGGTCTGGGCAGGTAGAGGAGTTTGCGGACCCTGGTTGGATCACTGGACATCCCTGCACATAAATGCGTGGGAGCTGAAAGCAGCCCACAAGTGGCCTAAAGCATTTTTTGTACGCTTTCCCACCTATACTGCTGCTCCCGGTTTTTCTCGAAAAAGTCAGGTTAGAGAAAGCGTCAGTTCTCCTAGTGGCCCACAAGTGGAGAACCCCAGGAGAGAGTCATTTTCGACTCTGTGCCAACTGTTGCACGGCCAGCCCTGGAAGATTCCACTTCGCTTGGATCTCCACAGTCAGAGGAAAGGCTCTCTTTGGCAGCCGGGATCTGTCCCGTGAAAGGGACCGCTAACTAGCCCTAACTTCGCTAGGTCTTTGTATACCTGTAAGTGGAAGTATTTTCTGGCTTGATGTCTGGCTAGAAGCCATGACTCCATATCTTGCCCTATGCCAGTCATCTTGCAGTATCTGCAAGAACTGCTTGTTGCTGGAAGGTCACCTTCCACCGTGAAGGTGTATTTAGAGGCTATCTCTGCTTGCAATGCTCCCGTAGATTCAATGTCTCCGGGTGCGCATTTTTTGGCTACCTGTTTTCTTAGAGGCGCTCGCCGATTATGCCCTCCTAGAAGGACTTTTCTCCCCTAATGTAGCCTTAATATTGTGCTGGAGGCTCTCATGAAGGCCCCGTTTGAGCCCATACACTCCAAAGAGCTGAAGTACTTGTCTTTGGAGACAGCCTTCATCTTGGCTGATGCCTCTGCTAAGCGGGTTAATGAGCTGCAGGAGCTGTCTGTACATAGCTCCTGCATATGTTTTTGGGAGGATGGCTGGAGGTTGTTTCTGCGCACCGTTTGCTTCAACAGAGGATGAGAGATTGAATTTCCTCTACCCAGTGCAGGTGATGAGATGCTACATCAGTTTGTCAGTTTGACCAGCTGTTTTGTCTGTCATGGGACACGGATCCTAGGACTGCCTCTCTCTATGCCATGTCTGTCACATTGGATTGTGGACACAGTCTTGACTGCATATAATGATGCTGGCTAGCCCCCACCTGGTAGGGTAGCCGCACACTCCACTAGAGGGTTGGCTGCATCTTGGGTCTCTTCAGAGGTGCCTCGATGTCTGATATTTGTACTGCGTCTAGCTGGGCAACGCTGCATACTTTCTCCAGGTTTTACCGTCTTAATGTGGTAGACCATGCTTTGCCTTCTGTAGGCACAAGGGTCCTTGAGGGTGTAAGTTTACACCACTAACCTCTGGGTTACACAGCGTTGGTTGTGCGCTTCTCATATGCTGCCGTTCCTCCTTCTTCGTGACGGCTTTGGTATACAGTATCCCATACATAATGTCATTGTTGTCGTCTTCAAATTGAAAGGGAAAGTTAGGTTACTTACGGTAACCTTGGTTCCCTGAAAGAGAAGATGACCACCACCCACAAGGTTGCTTTGGTCACCCTCACAGGTTTGATGGAAAACGAGGAAGAGCTTCCTTTGGGTGACGGTTTTATTCCCTCGGTGGGCAGGACCGAGTGTGTTATCCCAGGAAGAGGCCTTTCGGCAGCTCTGGTGTAGAGAGCTCAGCAATACCTACCCGAAGGGCAGGAATATCCCATACCTAATGTAGTGGTGGTCGTCTTCTCTTTCAGGGAACCAGGGTTACAGTAAGTAACCTAACGTTATGCAGTTCTAAATTTGCCAATCCAATTGCTAATTTATCCTACTTACTGTATGTCAAAGACAAGAACTAGTTTTTTTCACTCCAAACTGACTTCATTCCAGTGTTAACATAAGAACATAAGAAAGTTTACAAACGAGAGGAGGCCATTCGGCCCATCTTGCTCGTTTGGTTGTTAGTAGCTTATTGATCCCAAAATCTCATCAAGCAGCTTCTTGAAGGATCCCAGGGTGTCAGCTTCAACAACATTACTGGGGAGTTGATTCCATACCCTCACAATTCTCTGTGTAAAAAAGTGTCTCCTATTTTCTGTTCTGAATGCCCCTTTTTCTAAACTCCATTTGTGACCCCTGGTCCTTGTTTCTTTTTTCAGGCTGAAAAAGTCCCTTGGGTCGACACTGTCAATACCTTTTAGAATTTTGAATGCTTGAATTAGGTCGCCACGTAGTCTTCTTTGTTCAAGACTGAACAGATTCAATTCTTTTAGCCTGTCTGCATATGACATGCCTTTTAAGCCCGGAATAATTCTGGTCGCTCTTCTTTGCACTCTTTCTAGAGCAGCAATATCTTTTTTTATAGCGAGGTGACCAGAACTGCACACAATATTCAAGATGAGGTCTTACTAGTGCATTGTACAGTTTTAACATTACTTCCCTTGATTTAAATTCAACACTTTTCACAATGTATCCGAGCATCTTGTTAGCCTTTTTTATAGCTTCCCCACATTGCCTAGATGAAGACATTTCTGAGTCAACAAAAACTCCTAGGTCTTTTTCATAGATTCCTTCGCCAATTTCAGTATCTCCCATATGATATTTATAATGTACATTTTTATTTCCTGCGTGCAGTACCTTACACTTTTCTCTATTAAATGTCATTTGCCATGTGTCTGCCCAGTTCTGAATCTTGTCTAGATCATTTTGAATGACCTTTGCTGCTGCAACAGTGTTTGCCACTCCTCCTACTTTTGTGTCGTCTGCAAATTTAACAAGTTTGCTTACTATACCAGAATCTAAATCATTAATGTAGATTAGGAATAGCAGAGGACCTAATACTGATCCCTGTGGTACACCGCTGGTTACCACACTCCATTCTGAGGTTTTTCCTCTAATCAGTACTTTCTGTTTTCTACATGTTAACCACTCCCTAATCCATGTACATGTGTTTCCTTGAATCCCAACTGCGTTCAGTTTGAGAATTAATCTTTTGTGCGGGACTTTGTCAAAAGCTTTCTGGAAATCTAAATAAACCATGTCATATGCTTTGCAATTATCCATTATCGATGTTGCATCCTCAAAAAAATCAAGCAAGTTAGTTAGGCACGATCTCCCTTTCCTAAAACCATGTTGACTGTCTCCCAGTACCCTGTTACCATATAGGTAATTTTCCATTTTGGATCTTATTATAGTTTCCATAAGTTTGCATATAATAGAAGTCAGGCTTACTGGTCTGTAGTTACCTGGTTCAGTTTTGTTTCCCTTTTTGTGGATCGGTATTACGTTTGCAATTTTCCAGTCTGTCGGTACCACCCCTGTGTCAAGAGACTGCTGCATGATCTTGGTTAGCGGTTTGTAAATTACGTCTTTCATTTCTTTGAGTACTACTGGGAGGATCTCATCCGGCCCAGGGGATTTGTTTATTTTAAGAGCTCCTAGTCCCTTTAACACTTCTGCCTCAGTTATGCTAAAGTTATTTAAAACTGGATAGGAATTGGATGACATGTGGGGCATGTTGTCAGTATCTTCCTTTGTAAAAACTTGTGAAAAGTAATCATTTAACATATTTGCTATTGACGAAGTGCTACATCACTCAAGTCTGTCCCAGAATACAGCAGGCTACTGCAGTTTTGCAGCCTACAGCACAGAGGCCCATGTTTCACCAGAAACCGGCACAGCAGGTGGTTTCCACTTCTCGTGAACCCACCCAGAAACAGCTTGCACCCGCTTTTCGCAGAGGCAAGCGTACTTTCAATCACCCTGTTTCTAGGCAACAGGTGGAGGCTGCGCCTCAGGCAAAGCAGCACCACAGAACCCTGGGTGCTCGCTCCAGTTTCAACACAGCCCTCCTCCCTTCCGGGGCGTGAAAGTACAATTGTCACGGACCCACAAGTTGCCGCTCAGGTGACTCGAGGTAGCAGCTCTGCTGCGAAAGTGGTCCATTTACATAGTAAACCCTTCCAAAAAGGGGGGTTCTCTCCCAGGCACTTTCTGGTGCTAAGAAGGGATGGTGGCCTCCGACTGATCCTTGATTTCAGACAGGTAACCTGTATCTGAGTCAGAGACGGTGCAGATGTTGACTTCTCAACGGCTGTTGCAGCTCAGCAGGCCAGGCGTCTGGTTCACCATGATTGACCTAAGGGATGCCTATTTTCTCATCCCCATAAACCAGTGTACTGGAAGTACCTGAACTTTTCGGGATCAATATAACAGTTCTGTGTTCTGCCATTCAGTCTCTCTCTAGCTTCATGCGTACTTGCAAAGTGCATGGAGGTTATACTGGCCCCGTTGAGACCTCAAGACATCTGGGTCCTCAACTACCTGGTCGATCTGCGCATTTGCTACGAGTCTCCACACAGGTACATGGACACTCAGAGCTCATTACCAACTACTTACATCGTTGGGCCTGAAGGGAGAATTATGCAAAGAGCCAGTTAGTGCCCACCCAGATAGTAAACCTATCAAGGGGTGCGCCTGGACTGAGGGCTGATGTTGGCCTCCCTGTCAGCAACAGTAGCGAGAATAACCGCCTGCCTAGAGCTATTTCAGCTTGACAGAGCACTACTAGTGGTGGCTTTCCACAGTTTTATGGGCCTGCATTTGGAATGGACAAGCAGTGCAAGGGGTGTGGCAACAACCATCGAAGGGTCGCCACATAAATGTTTTAGAATTGCAGGCAGTGTACCTGCCCTTACAGAAGTTTTTGGAGCAGGTTCAGAGGAGACACATGCTTGTTCATACAGACAACATGTCTGTGGTGTCCTAGTCAACCACCAGGGTGGTTTATGGTCACCCATTCACCATGTGGCCCACAAGCTTTTGCAGTGGGCACAACAGAACCTCCTCTCACTCTGGGCAGGTAACCTGTTTGGGGTGATCAATTAGGCTGGGGACCTCCTCTTGAGAGGAGTCCCTAGTGGTGCAGAATGGAGGCTCTATCCTGAGATCGTGAGCCTCATTTGGGAGAGATTCGGGAGAGCAGAGGTAGACCTTTTTGCCTCTGAGGAGTCGGCACACTGTTCTCTGTGGTTTTCCATAAAAGGAGACGGGGGACATCTGGGAGTAGATGCACTGGCACACCTGTAGCCAGCACGTTTACTTTATGCTTTTCCACCACTTGTGCTGCCACGGCTATGTCTGGAGAAGATCAGCTAGGGCCAGGGTACCCTTAATAGCCAAATACTGGCTCAGGAGAGATTGGTTCTCCTGTCTGATGCAGCTCCTAAGTGACCAGCCTTGGGAACTGACCATGCACCACAACCTGCTCAGCCAGGCGCAGGGTACCCTGTGGCACCCCAACCTATCAAACAGGGTGACTGACACCCTGAAAAACACCAGGGCATCCTCTACCCATTCCCAAAATGGGTACAAGTAGGGCGTGTTTCAAGTGTGGTGCTTGTCTCACGGGTTTAACCCACAAAATGCCCAATGGCAGTTTTATACAGCATTTGTTACAGGACCTTTTTGATGAAGAGAAATCCCCATCTACTTTAATGGTCTATTGGAAGCCATCTCGGTGTGCAATGTAAAAACAGTCTCCCCAGGATTAGGCCACCGGTGAAGGATGCAGTTCCTCGTTGGAGGTTAAATGTAGTGCTTAATGTACTGATGAAACCTCAGTTTGAGCCCATGCAAGCATTCTCTGTATTGAGGGCCTGTCTAATATTTTGGAAGACCAGAACGAAGGTTACCCTTCTTACTAATCTGGCTTTCCATGTTAACCAGTCAGTGGAATTGGAGGTTTTCCATCCCCCTTTCCAACCTGACAGGGATCCCTAGCTCCATATGCTTTGCCCAGTACAGGCATTAGCGTATTATGCTGATGGGACTAAAAGCTGGAGGAGGTCAGAACAATTGTTTGTCTGTTACGGAGCTAAGTCCCAAAGAGTGTCTGTCTGAATGGTTGACAGGCACAGTTATGACTGCTTATGAACTGGCCAATCTGCTCCCGCCAGAGAAGTTCACCAGCCATTCCACCACGGGTCAGGGAACTTCATTGGCTTTGTTGCAGGATGCATCTGTCCAGGACATATGCAGTGCAGCAGTGTGGGCTTCACCCCCATACTTTTACAAGGTTCTACTGACTGAATGTTGTAGATCCCTGGTTTAAGCACTGCATTGCTGAGGGCGGCTTCCCAGTCCACACAACAGAACATTAGAGGAGTTTTCATCTTATGTCTGATTTACTAGCTCAAGACGGTTTTGGTTCATTCTTGTATCTCAGTGAGGTACTACCATGTCTTTTCGGCAGCTTGGGCATACTTCACCCATTTTTAATGGTTAATATTTCCTACTTGAAAGGGAACGTTAGGTTATTATCATAACCCTGGTTCCCTGAAATAGGAATATTAAGGGTTGCAGTGTTCATGGTTACAATCCTCTAAGGAAAATGACATCATTGTCAGTGTGCGCAGCTCCTTTATGTTTTCGAAGGCGGAGCAGCAGCTGCGTCACACTGCTCTAACGAGAGTCTTTTGGTATAAAGTTTCAGGTTTGGGTGTCTTAAAGGGGAAACACCCATTTGTTATGGTTAATATTCCTATTTCAGGGAACCAGGGTTCACACCAGGTACACACTTGGGGTCGCATGCATAAAAGATGCCAGTAATGAGTATAGATGTGATATGCTGTCACAGATTATTACTGAGAAATTGTATCTAACCAGTTGTCGGAGGTATGCAAATGAGCTGTAACCCCTTCTTAAGACGTCAATTGTTTACATTGTCGCGTTATGGCTGCTGGACATGTCTGGAGGCAGACAGGTTGTCTGAAATATTTCGAGATGTCAATTTTTAAACAAAAAAAACAAAACAAAAAAAAAACAATGCTGGATGCAGTGGGAGGTTATGGGCCATGTACGCTTTGAATAAAAAAAAAAAAAAAAAATATATATATATATATATATATATATATATATATATATATATATATATATATATATAGCTTATTATATGCACATGCCTTTCTGAAAAAGAACTGTAACCACCAGAGATGTAATTGTCACAGTTCATGATTTTAGGTTTGGTTGAGAGAAGAAAAGGATCCTCTAATGTTAGCACGTGTTTCCTTTCCATTGCACAAGAAAGTAGAATGTACTAGAGCATCAGCAAGCTCCAGTTATTTGTTTAAAACTTTTGTCTGAATGACAAATGTATCAGCAAGACAGCACCACACTATTACTTTAAAAGAGCCTACAATTCATTGTCAAATGGAAAAAAAGAGTGTTTTTTTTTGTTACTGTATTCCCTCAAATCCGAGAATCACATTGCATGTTTATTTTAATAACACTAATGCATGTTGTGTGTTTTAAAACAGCTTTATATTTCCTGTTATGTGTCTAAAGCCAATATAGCTAACCAAAAACAATACACAGTGGTACACAGTGGCACTGGAACAATTTTAAAAGGGGTGCAGAAAGCCATTAAACAAAACTGTAACCCTTGTATATGATGGAAGCCGTGCAAAGCAAAGGGGGTGCTGCCGCACCCTGAGTTCCAGCGTCCTTGGAGGTACAATGTAAATGCTTGCTTTCTTTCTTTCCTTTGGTGACTGCTATTTTGGCATTTTTTTGTGTGTTCATAACTTCCTATCTATCCCTGTTTAAAATAATTTTAATGCATTTTTGATCAAGGTGAAGGATAACTCATTTGTAAACATTCATATTGGCAGAAAAATAATTTACGTGATTAAATTAAATCCATGTGTAGTTTTAATTGCTTCCAAAATAAACACCAAGACTTGTTTATCCTGGTTTTTGTTGGTGTTTAATTCTTAAACATTTGCTTTTAAGCTGCATCCACAGTTGACACGAGCGAATAATTTAGAAGTCGCTGCAGACAAAAGAGATTATCCACACCAGCAGCGAGCGACGTCGTTTTGAAAATTTCGCATTGCTAAAATAGAACCTGTTTCTATTTTTTTCGTCACACTGATTTTTTCCCTGCTGATATAATCGGAGAATTGCTTGCACTGTCTGATTATTCTTTAGTAGTCGGTGCTGGTATGAATGCAGAAAATCCCACAGCTAGAGATTATACTTGGTTCTCGCCTAGGCATAAAACACACTCCAGAATTGATTATATTTTAGTTTCTCCTGAATTAGTTTCCAATGCCAATACAGTAAGCATACTTCCTGCAGTTCTTTCAGATCATAATTCATTGCAATGCAAATTTCAGTTTCACCCTAGTACAACACAGAGAACAGTACAATGGCGATTTAACATTACTTCAAAACTCAGAATTTGTCACCCAATTTAAAACGAAACTAACAGAACTTTTAGAAATCAACAACGATTCAGGTAAGGACTGCCATGGTATGGGAAGCTACTAAAGATTTTATACAGAGTAACAGGACAGCTTTTGTCACCTAAACAAAACAAGGCTTCAGAAAATTAATGATTAAGGAAAGCTTTCTCATATACTGGAATCTGCATTAAAATACAATTATACACAGGCAGAAGACAATTTGCGACCAACTAGGGCTGAACTTAATGATTTGTAGAGCAGAATTTATTATGCATAGTCTCTCAGCCAGGTTGGAAAACTGTATTCACTGAACGAGATCAGCGATTTTCTTGAAAGAACAAAAGGTAATAGGCGAGTAGACATTAAATTCTTCTTCCCAGACCAGAAACTTTTCTTGTGTTTTGCAGATTTAATATTAAGGAAACACGCTGGGATTTTTATTGATTTTATTAATATTTATGCACCAAATGTTGGGGAGGAGAGGATTTTATTTTTTAAAAAGCTCAGTCAGGTACTCGGGGGTTGCAGTATGGACAATTTCCTTGTGGTGGGGGGAGATTTTAATCGTACTGTTGATTTTTTTAATAAAGATAGAAACCACGAGGAACCCCATCCCCAATCTGTCAGAGCTGGCCACTGTATTAAATACTTTTGACCTGGTTGATTTTTCATCCCACAAGTAGACAATATACATGGATCAAATGTTCTGTACTCCACAACAGCATATTAACAAATTCACTAAAAGTAATATAGCACCAAGTAGCTTTTCTGATCATCATTTTGTTTCCGTCACTGTTTCACTACCAACCAAAATCAGATTCAAAATCATTGGCACTTTAACAACAATCTGCTACAGGACAAAAACTTCACTAATTATTTTAAATAGTTTTGGAAAAATTGGCAAAATGAAAAAAAATAATTTTAGTAGTTTAAAGCAGTGGTGGGATATAGGGAAAATTCAAATAAAACTTTTCTGTCAACAGTACACACAAAATGTCAACAGGTCAATGGATGCAGTGGTCAGTGAGCTGGAGAGAGAGATTGATGAGTTTGAGAGCCAGCTGGCCAACAAGAGCGATTAGGGGGCGTTATCGGGGCCTGCAGGAGAGGAGGCAGCTCCTGGGCAGCCTGCTGGAGAAGGTGAAGGGCTCTCTGCTCAGAGCCTGCTTTACTGAACTTAAAGATATGGATGCCCCCACAGCCGCTGCCTTCGGCCTGGAGAGAAAGACAGGAGAGCACAAGTCAATGTGCTGTCTGAGGCTGTCCGGTGGGAGAGAAGTCTCCAGCCCTGCGGAGCTCAGGCGTGTTGCAGTGAGCTTCTATACTGATCTCTACAAGGCTGAAGGCTGCGACCCGGGAGAGATGGAGCCGCTTCTCCAGGGTCTCCCCAGCCTGGACAAGGAGGAGAGCAGCGGATTGGAACTCCGCTTGCATTCCCAGAGCTCACTGTGGCCGTGGCACAGCTCTCCAAAGGGAAGGCTCCCAGACTGGATGGACTGCCTGCAGAATTCTATAAAAAGTTCTGGAGCTGTGTTCCAGTTCCTGCAGGAATGTGTTCGGGATGGGGAGCTGCCGCTTAGCTGCTGCAGGGCAGTGGTAACTCTGCTACCCAAGAAAGGAGACCTCTGTGACATCAAGAACTGGCGCCCTGTCTCCTTGCTGTGCTCCTATTACAAACTGCTTTCCAAGGCTCTCGCTAATCGCCTAAAGACCAACATTGGATCAATGGTGCACACAGACCAGTACTGTGTGCCCAAGAGATCGATTTTTGATAATTTGTTTTTATTAAGAGATCTTTTTAATGTATCCAAAGTCTATAATGTTGATTTTGGTTTAATTTCACTAGATCAGGAAAAAGTTTTTGATAGAGTTGACCATCTATTTCGTGTTTTAGAAGCTTTTGGTTTTGGCCCTGTTTTTACTTCTTTTATAAGACTCCTTTATCACAGTGTTTTTAGTGTGTGTTGACTGTCCCCTTCCCTGTGCAGAGGGGGATACGGCAGGGCTGCTGCCTCTCAGGGATGCTCTATGCCCTCTCTATAGAACCCCTGCTACACCAGCTGAGGGGGAAACTGCCTGGACTGGCAGTACCAGCTGCGCCCAGTGCAACCCCTATCAAGCTCTCCGCATATGCTGACGATTCAGCATGTTTATCACAACTGACCGAGACGTCGCCGTGCTGGAGTCATGCATTAGAATGTATGAAAAGGCAACCTCAGCATGAGTAAACTGGGCAAAAAGTGAAGCTTTTCTTGTTGGCAGCTGGGAGGGTACCCCCCTCCCCTGCATTACTGCCTTCAGTTTTAAGCTGGAACAAAATTGGAGTCAAACTTTTAGGTATTTATTTTGGGAATTAACAGTTCATGCAACAGAATTGGGAGGGGATGCTGGACAGGGTGAAGGGGAGGCTGCAGAGCTGGCAGTGGCTCCTCTCTCGGCTCTCCTTCTGGGGTAGGGTACTCATCATTTACAGCCTTGTCGTCTCCATGCTTTGGCATAAGCTGGTGTGCCTGGTTCCTCCCCTGGTTTTGTTAAATGAGATACAGAGAAGCCTGGTGCAGTTTTTTTTGGAGCATGCATCACTGGCTCTGCCCGGCTGTTTTGTATCTCCCCCGTGAGGAGGGAGGGCAGGGGCTCATTGATATCCCTAGTAGGATGGCAGCGTTTAGGCTGCAGGCTGCCCAGAGGCTGTTGTACACCCCACAGCTGAGCTGGAGAGATCTGGCATTTTGTTTATTGCAGAAGGCAGGGAAGCTGGGTTTTGACAGACATTTGTTTTTTAATATCTCCTGATTGTTTTAGTGATGCATGGTTGGAGGATTTTTATAAGAATCTGTTAAAGACTTTTAAAGATCACAAGGTCAGAAGAATCACAGAGCACACAGTGGGTTTTTGAAGAGCCTCTGTTTTTTAACCCCATTTTTAAATGTGAGTTTTTAGCTTTGCTTTTTTTATCCACTTTGTTTCTTAAAGCCGGTTTTAGTAAAATGGGGCATTTGATTGATTTTAACCTTTTTAGTTGGAAAGCAAGCAGGGTTTTAACCCCTGCACTGAATATTAGATCAGAGCGTTTCCTGGAGAAGGTGCTGAGTGTCCTCAGGCATCCCTCTGTCAGGCACTTTCCCAGTTTCTGAGCAGGTTTCTGGAGGAGCATGTGGCCCAGAGCAGGAACTCCTGTTCCCCGCAGTACTGGTTTCCCCTTCAGTGACAGTGGAGGAGGAGGAAGAGCAGGTTGGAAAGCTGCTGTCACTTAGGAAGGTCACTGAGGTGGCTTTCCACACAATTGAGAAAAAGACTCTTTATGAAATCTGTGTGAAAACCAGACATTTTAATAAGTTGAAAGACCTGGTGGACACTAAGTGGAGGGCTCACCTTGGTGTCCCTGTTGATGAAGTTCCTGTCTGAAGGGTGTGTATAAGCTTCCCTTTCCTAAGTGCTCCAGAGATCAGCAGTGGAGAGTGCTGCATGGCATTATAGCCACAGATAGATATCTGAGCTGAGGTCAGTGTCCAGTGCCCCTTCTGTCCCACGGAGGAGACCGTTTTCCACCTGTTTGTGAATTGCCCTCGGCTGCAGCTTTTCTTTTTGTTTTTAGAGAACCTGCTGGCTTCCTTGGGGGTTATTTTTACTAAAAATGTTTTTGTTTTTAGTGTAAAGTATAATTTTGCATGGAGGGATAGGTACTCATTGGTTAACTTTGTCCTTGGTCAGGTGAAATTAGCTATTTTAAAATCCCGAAAAAATAAAGATTTAGCCACTGGTTTTATAAATCCTATTAGTATTTTTAGGATCCTGATGGTCTCCAGGATCAAGATGGAGTTTGCATATTTTAAAATGGTGCAGGACCTGGACAGTTTTGAGAGACGTTGGTGCACTGGGGAGGGGGGTGTGCCATGGGTGAGGAGGGGCAGCTTGTTCTGCTCATGTGAGAAACACTCAAAGACTGAGATCCCATTGAACTGGATTTTTTTTTAAATGGAATGAGAGATATTGGATCGGTTTGTGTTTTGCACCAGTGTAATTTTTTTTTTTTGTTTTGGCTTCTTTTTTAAAGAGTGGCTTTATTTAGTTTTTATTTTGTATTCTATTTTATAGAATAAAGGGATTTTAAATCAGTCTCTATTTTGTGTTCGAGATAAATAAATGCCACGGGTCACAGTGATCCAAAACATCTTATTTGTATACCTGTTCAGAAAAAACAAACATCTGAGAGGTTCTGTTTTCTATGTATAAGTTGATCCCAACTTAGCAAAAGTCATAAAATATTACAACGAAAATGAAAAGAAAAATAGCCTTTAAACCAATTGGAAATTAATGTCGTGTCAAATAGACCCGAAAACCTAATAGGAGGGTTAAAATGACTTGAGCTGCCTCGATCGGTTGGTGGAATCCAATGAAACATATCTAAAGTGCAGTACTAGCTTTCTGTGCAGGGACATTGATATAGGAACAAAAAATAATGTGTGTGTGTGTGTGTGTGTGTGTGTGTGTTTTTGTTGTTTTTTTGTACCTGCAAAAACTTGCTAACATCCAAATCATGCAGTGAGTCTGTAACTGTTTCTACCAGTTCAACTCTTCAGTTGAGGTTCTCGTTCTCCCCAAAGGTGACGGGCTTTGTGAAAGACAGCGAATGAGTCCAGTAGGAAGTCAGCCATCCAAAAAGGGGGCGAAGCCACAATACTAGAAGTTGGTGCCTTACTGTGGTCGGTGATGTGTCAGTCATGGATTGGAGGAGACGTGATTGCACTCGCTACTAAACGAGGGCGTGACAAAGTATATCGGGGAATGTGGCCGAGCGATCTGTTCCTTTGTTACGGTTTTGAAAGGCCTGTTGTGTTATATCTGTCTGTCTATTAAATCTTATCATTCATAGAAGACTAAATCTGGTAGCTGAGTGCACTGTACTACTGTTTCACTGTTACTGTATAATTCAACACTTGCACAAGGAACACTCACTGTTGGGATTTTTAACTGTGTCTGTATATATTGTGTGTTATCGTTATTTTAGGACAGAACCCTTTGTTTTGACTGGCTTTACACATCACTGTGTCTGGTTTGTCTTATTATTTAAAGCAACAAATAAAGCTTTGTTTTCACCATTGGAACTGTTATTGGACTGTTATTAAGCACTGCATCACCTCTACACCTGTGCACTACAAACCACTTTGCCACAGTCCTATTTCATGAATCTGTGTAAGTAAACAGAAATCTGGCAAGTCCGCAAAGGCATAGTGTGAAATCAAACATGGCCGATAGCAGTTACCCAAAGACCACTAGGGGAATTGAACATAGCCAGTGGAGGCTGCACAGGGGTTAATTTGTAAATGACAAATCTTGTCCTCCCCATTCACTTACTCATGCTAATGGCAAGTAATACAACTATAGTGTCTGCTGTACATGGTATTGTATTGTCACCTTTCATTTATCTTTAAAAAAAAAAAAAAAAAAAGCCTTAGATGTTTTTATTTTTGGAAATAGAAAACCTCCAGGCGTGGTTCAGAGAGATATCAAAGCAGATCTTGTCTCTGAACTATGAGGACTCCACGGCTGCGGGGAGGAAAACCGTCCAGCTGATCCAGGCTTTAGAAGAGGTATGAACTACAGTGTCTGAGGGCATGGTGGTGCTCAGCGCTGTACAATTTAGTTATGTGATTCACATAGACTTCTGTAGGATGGATTCTTTTTTTTTGTAAGAATTTTTCTTTGGGTCTGTTAAAAAGCTGTCCACTATAACTGACCTTTGGATATCTTGGATAATTTTTGCATACCTGTGGAATACATGACCTCTTTAGACCATCTACAGTTGGTGTGCCTAAAAAATACTGTAACGCTAATAATGAAAGTTTTATTCAGAGTGACTTCGGTGCCTGTAATTATTGTTGAGATGCTATAACGTTGTCATGGTGATGTAACAGGTGCAGGAATTTCACCAGCTGGAATCCAACCTGCAGGTTTGCCAGTTTCTGGCAGACACTCGGAAGTTCCTCCATCAAATGATTCGCACTATAAACATCAAAGAAGAGGTGCTGATCACGATGCAGATCATTGGAGACTTGTCGTATGCTTGGCAGCTCATCGACAGGTAATGATGGCACAACACTTTTCACTTCGTTATTATAAAGGACTTTATTCTGAGAGATTCTGATTCTGAACATGCTTTTGGAAAAGGGGAACATCACACGATTGTGTGTGTGTGTTTTTTTTTTGATGTTGTAATGCTCATGAAAGGTTACGAGAGACAATAGAACAAAGCCTGCAGGTGCCATGAGATGTTGCAGCCAGGTACAATCCTGATGTACTTGATGAGCAGTACATGTTTGTTTGTTTTTTTTTGTTTTTTTTTATTGGATATTCCACCTTTTTTACTTGGAATCAAACATACAATATATATGTAGCCCAGTTTAAAAAAAAAAAATAAAAAAAAAAAACATAAATAAATAGTTGCACAAACTGTGGAGTGTATCCCGTTTGTAAATGATTACATTTGATTTAGATCCAGATTAATTTTCTGTATTACCTTAGATCCCTCTTTAAAAATAATTAAAACCTCATTACACATTTTAATCTGTGTTGGAAAAATTCAGTCAAGTTCATTGTACCTATTTATTTATTTATTTATTTATTTATTTTTAATTGCTCACAGTTTCACATCAATCATGCAAGAGAGCATCAGAGCAAGTCCATCCATGGTGACAAAACTGAGAGCCACTTTCCTAAAGGTTTGTATAGAAGCCTTGGTGATAAATGATTGTTATACTTAAATATGAAAGGATGGTGTTGCAGATCAATATGTGCATTGAGTTTGAATTCAGATTTGTGCTGTGCTTTTACACTTCAGGGTTGACTAAATAGGTGACAAAGGATAGTTTACTATGTATTTGTTGTTCCTGTTCAAGTATGAAATGTAACTATTACTGAATGGGATATATCTCTTATAGCCGGAATTACCTGAGCACTTATATCAAAGCTGTTCCTTTAAGAGCCTTACTTGAGTCAGGCGCTGTCTCCAACCCCAGGAGCTAAACACGACTGGCTCATGCGGATCAGCACCATTTTTCTTTCCGGCTGCCTGAGGGAGGAATGGGCTCTGACTTTGTAAAAACTAAGGAGATAAGTTAATATATTCACTGTCTCTCATTTCAAAATTGAAATAATTTCACTTTAGTTTTTAGAATATTATTCTGTCCTGATTTAAGTACCCTCCTCTGCCTTGGCTCACCCCACCCCTTCTCCGGCTAGGTTTTTTACGCTCTCTTCTTTGCTGGTCAGCTCTTCAAGAGTCGATTGTTGGCGCCTTTTCCTATATATATATATGTAGGGCTTGAAGTTTTTGTTTTTATCCGATTTTAATAACTGAAAAAACACAATATTTGGAAGATTCTTTTTTAAATTTAAATATATTTTATATAATGTCAGCCATTCATTACTCTCTTTCTTCATAAAGAAAACGTCTTTCATTTTGTGCACTACGTAATACGTACATTTGCATCACTAGGTAATTTGCTTAACAACCACGAACCCAAACAATCCAGAAACATGGCATCAGCAGCTATTTTTTATGGCGTTGTAGTTTTATTCAGTGATGAACTGAAAGTTATTGTAAATATAAAACTGCTGTACAGTTTTGCTTCTACTAATGCATGTTCAAGTTTCTTGTATGCAAAGAGTGCTTTTTTATTATTATTATTATTATTATTATTATTATTATTATTATTATTATTATTGTTAAAGCTTTATAAATATCAAACCTTAGAGTACCATGATCGGTGCTTAATTCTGGAGAAAATGTAAATATCATCTTGTATGCTGAAAATAAGTCCTACAGTGTGCTATTGTCATACGATGGGGTGGGTAAAAAAACAAAACAACAAAAGACATGTTTTTACGCAGGCGGGAATGGTCATAAAATGATATTTTGTTATTACTCAAAATTCTTGGATTCAGAATCGCCTGAATCCTAATGTGGACACCCTTACTTCAACACAGCAAGTTAACATTTGTGAAACGTACATTCAGTATATTATAGAAACTGAAAATGTGTTCTTATGAGTGGTGTTTATCATTAGCCCTAATCATTTTTTTTTTATATATAATCCCGGGCTCGTAATGGAAAGTGAAACAAGAAATGTGATTGGTAGAGCAAGGTTCCAGCTGTTCTTATATTGGATGGATACGGACAGTTGGAGCCTTGTCGCATATTCTAAACCACAGCGCTGCCTCACAGAATTTAAACTAAGTATTCAGTAGCCATCTTGCTTACAGTCCCTTACAGATGTAACTATTAAACTGAGTGACCAATTACCTGCAAAAGATACCATAGTATGAGGATGAGGAACAATTAAATTAACTGGAAGAGAGCAAAACAGAAGAAAATATAAAAGAATAAATCGCTGTCTTTATGCTCACTCACCCCAACTTTGTCACTTCAAAGGTATTTTAGCAGTTTGTAAACGCTAAAGAAAATCACAACAAATTACTGAAATACGAGAAGTCATATTTATTTTTATTCCTCACGTCTGTTCTGCTCAGTATGTCTGCACTGACAGAAGAGAAACAATAACTCAGTGTTGTCTCAACTTGGCACCTTGGTGTATTTTTTTCAATGGCAATGTGCACACTAGCAAAAAAATAAAATTACTTTTATTTTACATGTTTTAATTGAATTAATTTACTCAACTTGGTGTGTAGTTCAAAGCTATACATGGGACTACTTTATTGACGAAAGGATATTTAATTTAAAAAAAAAAAAAGCACTAATAATTTTTTGTCTTAAACGAGATTTATGTTTTTTTTTTTCAAATACACAGTTTTACCAGGATTATAAATGCAATAAGGCCCTTTAGGGCATTCGCATACATTGAATATACAGACTTCTTGGGGGTTGGTATATTCAACGTATACGGATGCCCAGCCGGACCTTGTTGCATACTTATATATTATTTGCAAAAAACGTTAATGCATCAATTAGGGTTGATATTAAACGACAAAGTAGGGAAATACAAGCACCCCCTTACAAGCAGTGGAAGGGGCAAGGCAACACAAGCAACCTCATCAATTAAGACGAAGATAACAACACAAGAGACATTCATCTGCACTGCATAAGGATGGTGTAGCAGGGCAGCAGGAGAGAGCAGCTTAGATCAGTTTGCCGGTGGAGCACTTTTGAAATCAAGGTGCATCAGAGCCGCTCGAAGCAGCAGTCAAAAAAGCATTGAGGCAAACTTAATTGTTTCAGGTGGCACTCTACTCATGTACTTAATTGGGACTTAGTCAAAATGTTGTGCTTGAATTAAGGGGCTTGCCTCTAGAGCATCCATCTGAAACTGGCCTAATTCTACCATAGTACCGCTACGTTTAAAAGATTAATGCAACGTGTTACTAATTCATAATTTGTTCATAAATACGTATTCTTGCACCCTGCCTTTTCACTGCATTTTTAAATGCTGTACAATTTTGAAGAAATTAACAAAAAGTAATAACAGAATAAGAGAACCAAGGTTTAAATACGCTGGGTTTGTTTTATTAAACAGTGACATCATTTAGCCATTTTTTTTTAAACACGGACAAATTC
Source organism: Polyodon spathula (assembly GCF_017654505.1). Lineage (NCBI taxonomy): Eukaryota > Metazoa > Chordata > Actinopteri > Acipenseriformes > Polyodontidae > Polyodon > Polyodon spathula. The sequence goes on along the minus strand of NC_054537.1, from coordinate 50,188,398 downwards.
AGGTGAGGCGGTAAGTAAGTGCAAGGTATTTTTGTCATTTGTAGCGAATGCGAACATCTAATTTTTGTATTCGAATACATGTAAAAAATAAATAAATAAATAAATTCATTTGGATATTTGTCCCAGCACTACACAAGTACTGAATGGGACTGACACTTTCAGTGCTGCAAAAAAAGCTGTGCTGTATTCACCGGGGCACTCACACCAAAATGTCTCCAACAGCATTTCACTGAAGTTGGTTCTGAGGGAGCTGTCAAAAATGTCAGTGAGGTTTTCTAACAGTTTCGATGGGACAGAGGGTGGCAGTTTAGCTTCAATATTCTCACTAATGGGGTTTGTATCCCACAGTTGTGTAGCGGCGTGTTCTGTCGTGAGTTCAGGAAAGTAAGTATTACATTGGTTCAGTAGACCAGACAGATGCTCTGCCAGCTGTGGTTTGATTACGCCAAAGTCAATGTTTTGTTCCTGAATGAAAGAATGTAAGCTCTCAAACATATCAGTAGTCCCCCCACAGACACAAACTTTCCAGAGTTGTAGTTTCCTTTTGAATGTGTCAATTGCTGGGCAATAAAGTGAGTGCTCTCACCTTGCATATTTTTATTCAGCTTATTCATTTAAGCGAATATGTTTGTGAGGTAACCCAGTTTTGCCGGCCACATGTCGTCATCTTTCAGCACTTCGGCAAGTTCGGGTTTCTTATCTGCTAAGAAAGTATGTAGCTCTTCCTTCAGATTAAATATACATGTAAGCATTCTCCTTTGAGATGGGCATCTCAACTCTGTATGCATTAGCAAGGAATGGTGCTCTGTGCCCACTTCCTCACAATGTGCAGCAAAACACCTGGAGTTTGTTGCTCTGGATATAATAAAATTAACGAGTGTTACCACTGTGTTCAAAACACTGGTTCAGAAGGCTGGCTCAGTGTTCTTTTGCAGCAAGCGCCTCGTTTTAAAAAGCAACGTGTCCAAATAGCACGAGGTGCAACAGCTTTTATTTTTTGCACAACACCAGAATGCTTCGGTCATTGCTGCGGCTCCATCAGTGTAGACTCCAATGCAATTAGTCCACCTGCTTTCTGCTGAAGTCATAAAATCATCAGACTTTGTTGTCTTGAGCTCCTTGCAAAACAAAGACTTCCTTTATTCCCTTATTCCACACATACTGAACATAAGTGAATAAATGAGAAATTTTAGAAATGTTTGTGGGTTCGAGTTATAGCAAAGTCACTCAGCTGATCAATGTACTGTGAAACGATGTCTTCTGACATAAAAGCGATCCGTCGTTTGACAGTGTCATTTCACATTGGTATTTTTGGACAGATGACATGAGATGTTTGTAGCAAGTATAGTTTTTCGACCATAGATACTATACAGATATGCTTTAAAATCATACATAGAGTAAGAAATACAGAAAAACATAAATAGGAGAGTTGTAACTGCATTATACTTAGGAAGATATAAATCATAATTACGCTGAAGACTGTTCCAATGCAGCTGTATTGTTGCTGACCATATTGCTGTACAACAATGGAAGGATTATCTTCATGTGTTACAAGTACTGCTTGTACCAAAATCTCCAATTCCATATTGGTAAATTTCAGTTTTCACTGCTGAGCAACCTCGTCACTATGGCTAGTACCAGGCTGAGGTCTTTGTGTGCCATTCATTTTCTTTTGGAATGTGTAGCCTACACACGCAGGGTTGACCCAAACCCACTATTTATTGTGAGAGGTGTGTAATTCTCCACCGCTAATTGTGGTGAGGGGTATTTAAATTGGTTGATTGCGGAATCGCCTGCTTTACCTAATTAGTCTTATAAAATAGGTTGTTATTTTGACGATGAATGCAGCCGTACTGAACACGCACATTACGTGCCTTTTTGCTTTTTTCCCCTTTATATTAGTCTTATAAAATAGCTTGTTATTTTGAGCTTGTAACTTGAACCCCCAAAGATCTAGTTATGAATCTCAGTCAATGTCATACTGTATGACACTTTGACAGAAATTGTCACATACGTGTTTGTTTTTTTTTTGTTTGTTTTTTTTAATATGCCTTCTGCTGTTAAACATAAAGACTATTGGAAACATAATTGTAAATTTATTGACTAAATGAGAGATTTCAGTTACAGGTTTGAAATCTTATCCAAGGTATACTAATTCATAGTTCTGATGCTTTTTCTAATTGGGAATGGATTACATTTAAAGTAAAATCTATTGCAATTAAAGAAGTTACTGGTAAATAATTACTGTCAAGGCAAAATTTTTCTGACTTAGAAAAAAAAAGTAGATTCTGGAGCTACAATCTAAACTTGTGACATAATATAGGCAGGATGGACTGCACTTAAATAAAAAGGGAACCAATCTATTTGGAGAAAGGATCCTCGAGGGGGTTCAGAAGCATTTAAACTAGAAAGGAAGGGGGGGGGGGGGGGGGGGAGAAATCAACTAAAAAACAGAAGGGAGACTACATCAAAACAAGGGCAACAACTCAGGTAAGATAGTCGGTAAATGTATTTATCTAAATACTAGAAGTCTCAAAAACAAAATGTTAGAACTTGAAGCTACTGTACTAACAAGTAAATATGATGTGATAGGTGTTACAGAAACTTGGTTATCCAAGAGTGATGGAGATGAATATGATATTAGTGAGTATACACTGTATAGGAAAGACAGGCAGGACAGAAGAGGCAGTGGTGTAGTGCTATATATCAGAAATAGTCTTGAAGCCCAGATGTTAAATCTGGAAGAAAAAAAAATCTACGCAGAGTCATAAGAACATAAGAACATAAGAAAGTTTACAAACGAGAGGAGGCCATTCGGCCCATCTTGCTCGTTTGGTTGTTAGTAGCTTATTGATCCCAAAATCTCATCAAGCAGCTTCTTGAAGGATCCCAGGGTGTCAGCTTCAACAACATTACTGGGGAGTTGATTCCAGACCCTCACAATTCTCTGTGTAAAAAAGTGTCTCCTGTTTTCTGTTCTGAATGCCCCTTTTTCTAAACTCCATTTGTGACCCCTGGTCCTTGTTTCTTTTTTCAGGCTGAAAAAGTCCCTTGGGTCGACACTGTCAATACCTTTTAGAATTTTGAATGCTTGAATTAGGTCGCCACGTAGTCTTCTTTGTTCAAGACTGAACAGATTCAATTCTTTTAGCCTGTCTGCATATGACATGCCTTTTAAGCCCGGAATAATTCTGGTCGCTCTTCTTTGCACTCTTTCTAGAGCAGCAATATCTTTTTTATAGCGAGGTGACCAGAACTGCACACAATATTCAAGATGAGGTCTTACAAGTGCATTGTACAGTTTTAACATTACTTCCCTTGATTTAAATTCAACACTTTTCACAATGTATCCGAGCATCTTGTTAGCCTTTTTTATAGCTTCCCCACATTGCCTAGATGAAGACATTTCTGAGTCAACAAAAACTCCTAGGTCTTTTTCATAGATTCCTTCTCCAATTTCAATATCTCCCATATGATATTTATAATGTACATTTTTATTTCCTGCGTGCAGTACCTTACACTTTTCTCTATTAAATGTCATTTGCCATGTGTCTGCCCAGTTCTGAATCTTGTCTAGATCATTTTGAATGACCTTTGCTGCTGCAACAGTGTTTGCCACTCCTCCTACTTTTGTGTCGTCTGCAAATTTAACAAGTTTGCTTACTATACCAGAATCTAAATCATTAATGTAGATTAGGAATAGCAGAGGACCTAATACTGATCCCTGTGGTACACCGCTGGTTACCACACTCCATTCTGAGGTTTTTCCTCTAATCAGTACTTTCTGTTTTCTACATGTTAACCACTCCCTAATCCATGTACATGTGTTTCCTTGAATCCCAACTGCGTTCAGTTTGAGAATTAATCTTTTGTGCGGGACTTTGTCAAAAGCTTTCTGGAAATCTAAATAAACCATGTCATATGCTTTGCAATTATCCATTATCGATGTTGCATCCTCAAAAAAATCAAGCAAGTTAGTTAGACACGATCTCCCTTTCCTAAAACCATGTTGACTGTCTCCCAGTACCCTGTTACCATATAGGTAATTTTCCATTTTGGATCTTATTATAGTTTCCATAAGTTTGCATATAATAGAAGTCAGGCTTACTGGTCTGTAGTTACCTGGTTCAGTTTTGTTTCCCTTTTTGTGGATCGGTATTACGTTTGCAATTTTCCAGTCTGTCGGTACCACCCCTGTGTCAAGAGACTGCTGCATGATCTTGGTTAGCGGTTTGTAAATTACTTCTTTCATTTCTTTGAGTACTACTGGGAGGATCTCATCCGGCCCAGGGGATTTGTTTATTTTAAGAGCTCCTAGTCCCTTTAACACTTCTGCCTCAGTTATGCTAAAGTTATTTAAAACTGGATAGGAACTGGATGACATGTGGGGCATGTTGTCAGTATCTTCCTTTGTAAAAACTTGTGAAAAGTAATCATTTAACATATTTGCTATTTTTTTTTCTTCCTCTACGATTTTGCCATTTGTATCTCTTAAACATTTAATCTCCTCTTTGAATGTTCTCTTGCTGTTGTAATATTGGAAAAACATTTTGGAATTGGTTTTAGCCCCCTTAGCAATGTTCATTTCTATTTCTCTCTTGGCCTTTCTAACTTCCTTTTTGACTTGCGTTTGCAGTTCTGTGTACTCTTTCTGTGTACTTTCTTTTTGGTCCTTTTTTAATGCTCTGTAAAGTGCCTTTTTTCGCTGAATATTTTTTTTAATTGATCTATTAAACCATTTTGGCAATTTAGTTTTACATTTAGATTTGTCTACTTTAGGGATATAATTGTTTTGCGCCTCTAGTACTACATTTTTGAAGAACAACCATCCTTCTTCTGTGGGTGTTTTCTCTATTTTACTCCAATCTACTTCTGTTAGTCTCTGTTTCATACCTTCATAGTTTGCTTTTCTAAAATTGTAAACCTTAGCTTTAGTCTTTACTTTTGGGGATTTAAAAAACACTTCAAATGAGACCATGTTGTGGTCTGAGTTTGCTAGTGGTTCTCTGACCTCTGTTTTAGTTATTCTATCTCCGTTATTTGAAAAGACTAAATCAAGGCATGCCTCCCCTCTAGTGGGTGCCTTCACAAATTGTGTTAGGAAGCAGTCATTTGTCATTTCCACCATTTCTATTTCATCCTTCGCGCTACCCACCGGGTTTTCCCATTTTATTTGGGGGAAGTTGAAATCCCCCATTAGTATGGCTTCTCCTTTGCTACACACATTTCTAATGTCATTGTATAACAGATTATTTTGCTCACCGTCTGAATCTGGCGGTCTATAGCATGCTCCTATTATTATGCCTTTTGAATTTTTGTCTGTTATTCTGACCCATATTGATTCGGTTTTATTTTCTTTGTCCAGGTTTAACACCTGGGCTTCAAGACTGTTTCTTATGTATAGCGCTACCCCTCCTCCTCTTCTGTCCTGCTTGTCTTTCCTATACAGTGTATACCCACAAATATTATATTCGTCCCCATCACTCTCAGATAACCACGTTTCTGTAACACCTATCACATCATAGTTACCTGTTAGTGCAGTAGCTTCAAGTTCTAGAATTTTGTTTCTGATACTTCTAGCATTTAGATAAATACATTTAATGGTTGTCTTACCTGAGTTGTTGTTCTTGTTTTGATGCGTTCTCCCTTCTGTTTTTTTGTTGATTTCTCCCCCCTTCCTTTCTAGATTAAATGCTTCCGAACCTGCTCAAGGATCTTTTCTCCAAGTAGACTAGTTCCCTTGTTATTTAAATGCAGTCCATCCCGTCTATACAGATAGTCCTCGTTGTAGAATGTGGTCCAATGATCAAGATAGGTGAAGCCTTCCCGTGTGCACCACGTCTTCAGCCATTCGTTTTGATTAATTATTTCCAGCTGTCCATATGGTCCTTTGCAAGGTGCGGGTAGTATACCAGAAAATACCACAGTTTTGGTTTTCTCTTTTAATTTCCTTCCTAGCTCTCTGAATTTGTTTTGCAGGGATTTTGGTCTGTCTCTTCCAATGTTGTTTGTACCGATGTGGACGACTACTACCGGGTCGTCTCCTGTTCGTTCTAGGAGCCTGTCCACGTTTTCAGTGATGTGCTTGACCGAGGCTCCCAGAAGGCAGCACACTGTTGTAGTAAGGGGGTCCAAACTGCGAATTGAACTTGCTGTGTTTCTCAATATGGAGTCCCCAACAATCATGACCTCCCTTCTTTTTGCTGTCTGGTCACCACTGTCAATAGGGTCCTGGATGTTGTTCCTTTCATTCTCTTGTTGTTGGTTCTGCTCATCAAAATTCTGAAGTGACTCAAATCTGTTGGTTGTTTTGATTTCTGGTGGTTGTGTTTGACGAAGTTTCTTTTTTTCCCTGCTTCTGCCTACCTGAACCCAGCTGTTCTGACCTTCTATCTCCCTGGTGGCTTTCAGTCTGTTAGGGGTGATGCAGACTTCCATGAATTGTGGGTGTGCCAGTTCCTCAAGATCCTGTTGCTGTCTCACTTCTTCCAGCTCCATTTCTAGCATACTTACTAGTTTATGCAAATCCTGGATCGCGCGGCACTTTACGCACACTTGGTTTAGCTCCGCTGGGTTTTCTCGGATTTCCCACATCAAGCAGGTGTCACAGATTACTGGCTTGAAGACCATGTTGAGGTTTTTTTTTTTTGAAGTTTAGTCAACCTGCTTTCAAACTGCTTCGAAACTGCTCTGTAGTTTTCCACGCCTGTACTTCTCCCACTCGCTGTCGCTTCCACTCGCTGTCGCTGGGAAGACTGCCTCGTTTAACTGCGTTGTTCTGCTGTGCTGTTGGCTCCTCCCCTCGCCCGTGTCTCAAAACGACGCTGAATTTGAATAGCTGCTCCGAGTTTCAGCTTGTTTGTTATCAGAAAAACAAACGCGGCTGTTTGACTTTGAGCTGCTGCTGTGTTTCCCCAATGTCCTCTGTTTTCTGATTAAAGCAATTCAAGATGCAATTTCTCCTTTCTGCTTCGAAACTGCTCTGTACTTGCTGCTCTGTACTCACCAACTGTTATTAAGAAAAATAATACATTTCAGTATGTATAATTTAATTTTCTATCGCATATATTTTATTTATTTCACCAGACAAGGGAAACAACATAGCAGATTTAGTTACAAATCCACTTTCTCTGAATAATTGTACCGGAGATGAGTGATCTTTAAAACAGAGTAGTGATGACAAATTTGTCAAATTGAAACAAATCGAGACGATAGCTACACTTTTTTTATTTTAGTTTATTCATGGTTATCTGTGTAAACATTCTAGGCAAAATCCCATTGAAGGAGAAATGAAGACAGCAACTCCAGTTTCAATTAAGTCCACAGAGCAAAGGAATTCTCAATAAAAACAATAGTCTTTATTTAAACATATTTAAAAAACCACAACAATGCGTTACGCGTTTTGATGCGTAAGTCTTCCTCAGAGCACAATAGACTATTTCGCGAGAAGGCAAGTGTGTAAGATAAGAACCTATGCAATAGTCAGTGTGCCCGCAAACAGCCAAGTAAGATCAGTTTATGCCCGTGCCAAAATTACTTTGAGAACCACTGGACTAAAGCTAAATTTTAGAATTTTAAAGGCAAACTATGAAGGAATGAAACAGAAACAGAGGCAATTCCCAGGCAGGCTCCAATTAAATGCCCCAGCATTTCTATCATCCATTCTCTAGCTACTGCATGCAGTATATTGACCAATGAAATGCCAGAAATTAGCAAAGTAGTAGAAGCTTGATACAAACTCAGGCTGTGCAGCAAAATTACTACACGTATTCTTTGCACATTTAGTTTAAATATACAGAATTCATAATTTTTCAATGCGTAAAACAGCTAGTACACAACTTCTCTGGCGTACTTCTCCAAGGTTTAATATTGAAAGAGGTATTCAGTAGGGCTGTTCATTGTCCCCTTTTTGTTTTTGCTGCAGAGGCCCTTTCCATTTTCATTAGACATAATGGTTACTTTAAAGGAATTGAGACTGGTAGTCGATAATGTGTTATTGGTCAACTCGCTGATGACACTACACTTTTCCTAAAACATAAGGAACATGTTTCTGGAGCCTTGAAGTTTTACTGATGCATCCGGTCTTCAGTTCAATTCAGATAAATGTGAACTTTGCAACATGGCATCTGTTGAAAATATAATGGTATGTGAGAGAGTCCAGTCCTTTGCCAAACATTTAAGAAATTATAGTTACAATTATACATATGATCTACCCAGATAAATATTATATTGAGACATGTATTTATCTAAATGCTAGAAGTATCAGAAACAAAATTCTAGAACTTGAAGCTACTGCACTAACAAGTTACTATGATGTGATAGGTGTTACAGAAACTTGGTTGTCTGAGAGTGATGGGGATGAATATAATATTTGTGCGTATGCACAGTATAGGAAAAACAGGCAGGACAGAAGAGGTGGAGGGGTAGCTCTGTACATTAGAAACAGTCTTGAAGCCCAGGTGTTAAATCTGGACAAAGAAAATAAAGCTGAATCAATATGGGTCAGAATAACGGACAAAAATTCAAAGGGCATAATAATAGGAGCATGCTATAGACCGCCAGATTCAGACGGTGAGCAAAATAATCTGTTATACAATGACATTAGAAATGCGTGTAGCAAAGGAGAAGCCATACTAATGGGGGATTTCAACTTCCCCCATATAAAATGGGAAAACCCGGTGGGTAGCACGAAGGATGAAATTGAAATGGTGGAAATGACAAATGACTTGCTTTCTAACACAATTTGTCAAGGCACCGACTAGAGGGGAGGCATGCCTTGATTTAATCTTTTCAAATAACGAAGACAGAATAGCTAAAACAGAGGTCAGAGAACCACTAGCAAACTCAGACCACAACATGGTCTCATTTGAAGTACTTCTTAAAACCCCAAAAAGTAATGACTAAAGCTAAGGTTTACAATTTTAGAAAAGCAAACTATGAAGGTATGAAACAGAGACTAAAAGAAGTAGATTGGAGTAATATAGAGAAAACATCCACAGAAAATGGCTGTTGTTCAAAAATATAGTACTAGAGGTGCAAAACAATTACATCCCTAAAGTAAACTAATCTAAATGTAAAACTAAATTGCCAAAATGGTTTAATAGATCAATTAAAAAAAATATTCAGCAAAAAAAAAAAAAAAAGCACTTTACAGAGCATTAAAAAGGGACCAAAAACTGCAAACACAAGTCAAAAAGGAAGTTAGAAAGGCCAAGAGAGAAGTAGAAATGAACATTGCTAAGGGGGCTAAAACCAATTCTAAAATGTTTTTCCAATATTACAACAATAAGAGAACATTAAAAGAGGAGGTTAAATGTCTAAGAGATACAAATGGCAAAATCATAGATGAAGAAAAAAAATAGCAAATATATTAAATGATTACTTTTCACAAGTTTTTACAAAGGAGGATACTGACAACATGCACCACATGTCATCCAGTTCATATCCAGTTTTAAATAACTTTAGCATAACCAAGGCAGAAATGTTAAAGGGACTAGGAGCTCTTAAAATAAACAAATCCCCTGGGAAATGAAAGAAGTTATTTACAAACCGCTAACCAAGATCATGCAGCAGTCTGTTGACACAGGGGTTGTACTGACAGACCGAAAAATTGCAAACATAATACCAATCCACAAAAAGGGAAACAAAACAGAACCAGGTAACTACAGACTGTCACATCTGCTGCGTTTCGCAGATTTTTACGTACTCTTTTTATTCGGTCTTATTTATTTTCTGTTTACTCTGCACACTCTTAACTCAGGGGAGACGTTGGGAGGACAGAGATGTTATAAACTCCTGGTGGTTTATGTTCGAGCACTGGACGAGCTGTAAGTGTGTTCATATAACCTTTATTTAATTGGAAAGAAATCACTCAAGACTCATTCATTTTAAGTTTTACGAATCAGAGCAATGCTCCTTCGGTTTATTAAAATGCTTTTAATATTTGGAAAAAGGTAGGTTGATCAGACCTCCAAATTCCAACACATGCGGTCTACAAGCATCCACTTCTATATTTCAGTTTCATTCAATATAACACTCTCTTAAAACCAAAACATAGTTTCAAAACCTTATAGCAATGCAACCAATACATGTAAGATATAATAATGTTAGTAATATGCTTACCTCTTATTAAAAGAAATGTAGCTTGAATAAAGGAATCAGTCTGGTGGAGATCTGCAAGTGATGGACCACTTCACCCTGTCAAGCAAAGGTCTTGAATGTGGTACCTCTTTGCGAAAAGTGTGAGGTTTTATAGGATTCGTCTCCATAGGAATACATGGAGAATCTTTATCAAGTCCAATTCTTATCTCATTGGCACACAACAGCCTAAAAATTTTGAGCCTTGTGTCAGCAATTTCTCAAGATATGACACCTGGTCTACACATCCAATCATGATCTCGCCCGCTCATTTCTCGACCCCTCCTCTATCTAAAAAGCTAGGTGAAACAAAGAAAATAATATTATTTTGAATATATGAGTGTTGTTTGAAATATATACAACCCTATAGTGTTGAGTATATAAGTGTTGTTTAAAGTATATACAACACTAATGTTATTGTTGAATATATAAGTGTTGTTTGAAATATATACAACACTATTAGTTATGATTATATTGATTATGTATTAATGTCTAATAATATATTCCCTCATGCCATTCTGTTCTTCAAATTAGTTTTCCTTCTCTTTACAGGTGTGTGGTTAACAGATATTATAGGGAGCTTCCATCTGTTTTTCCCAATATAGAGTTTCTCTTCATGGATAATCTATTTGTTTTTTATTTAAGTGTAAGATTGTAATGTCTTATGAGTTTCCTAACAGCACGAATTCAGCTGAACTGCGGACGACCTCCTGTTTTTTCAGCTGCACAAAAACCAGCTAAAACCAGTTTTCTAGTTGTGCGCTTAGCTTTCCAATTTCCAGCGATAATCAAGGTTTTTTCCAATTTTTCTATGGTGAGAAGACACTCTCTAACCTTGACGCTGTTCGATAAGAGAACTCCGCTCTTCATGCCAACTATCCCTCCACTTTCTGGCACGACTTCAAGACAGGCTCACAAGTTATAAAGTTTTTACTTTCTTAAAACCCATCTTCTATTCTTTTTCTTAAAGTTACTTTTTAAGCTGGTTCTTTTATATTTCAAACAACATCCCTTTATGTTGCATCATCTTTTAACTCAGAATCAAACTAAACAGTTTATTCCCTATGGCACACGATTACTAACTATTTTAAATGCGAACCTATCTTGTTGAGAAACAATTTCATGTATGTTATTATAACAGGCAGTGTTAAGCATATGGTCTTACATGCACAAATAGTTTATAGTAAAAAGCAAGCATATCAAACCTTATTTCAACATTTAACAACATTTTCTTAGGCTAAAAAGGGTGCTGCAGAAACTTAGCATTCAATTCTGGGAATCAAGCCCATCTTGATAAGAAACTACCTAAAAACTGGCCACTTGTATCGAACTATACCAGCTTCTACTGCATGATTTTATATAAAGAAAATACATAAGTTTCACAATTAAGAATTAAAACAGCATTGCGCGTTACTTTTGATTACACACTTACACAATTTTCCAAACTAAAGATTATACAAACAATATAAAGGATTATAACACATATTATTAGAACATAAGAACATAAGAAAGTTTACAAACGAGAGGAGGCCATTCGGCCTCATTTGTGACCCCTGGAGATTAGACAAAGGGGCATTCAGAACAGAAAATAGGAGGCACTTTTTTACACAGAGAATTGTGAGGGTCTGGAATCAACTCCCCAGTAATGTTGTTGAAGCTGACACCCTGGGATCCTTCAAGAAGCTGCTTGATGAGATTTTGGGATCAATAAGCTACTAATTATTACTAAATATTGCATTAATACATTTCATTTTAAATTCTCCAATCCATGTCTGGGGTTTCAGCTCACTCTCAGCAAGACTCCACTTCGGTCTCAGGTTCCACTCAGGTAGGCTCAGTGAACACGATAATAGGCTCTTGAATCCATCGTCTTGCATCACAGGTGTGAGTCGCCATGGCCTTGACTTCGTACCTACAAGACACTTGTACACGCTTAGTAGGGACACCTTCCTCACATTCTAATTTTCCCAGATGCACCGATTTTACTAAGTGACCCTTTCACAACTCATGCATTCAATCCTCTTAATATCTTTTTGGGTTTACATTTAAATGAGAAAGAAACACCTACAGAATCATTGCATTCAAACAAGATTCTACAGTGTTTAGCCAAATGACTGCATGCCGGACAAAGTCTGAGCCCAGTCACCGATGACTTGCTTTGGCACATATTACATGCACAATTAACAAGAGGATTATGTTTTAATTTATGTGTCAGGGTTACTTCTGCACCATGTACAATAGTTCTGGATCTGTACACATTGTTACTATACACTTCTTTCTGCTCACATGGAGACACTTTAGAAGGGATGCCATTCATCCAGAATACAGTAGGGGGCCAAAACTTACTGTTTTTCATATCAGCAGGCACCTAACTTGTAGTTTGTTTATCATCATTAGTGGGCAAACTCAATACAACTGAATCTGAATCAGTTGATGAACCATGAGCCTTAGCTACTGAGATTCTCCGTACAAAAGGATTCAATATTTTACTGACCAGCCTAGCTGATTTAGCGTTATTTGCGACAAGACCAATAAGCCTGACTTCTATTATATGCAAACTTATGGAAACTATAATAAGATCCAAAATGGAAAATTACCTATATGGTAACAGTGTCCTGGGAGACAGTCAACATGGTTTTAGGAAAGGGAGATCGTGTCTAACTAACCTGCTTGATTTTTTTGAGGATGCAACATCGATAATGGATAATTGCAAAGTATATGACATGGTTTATTTAGATTTCCAGAAAGCTTTTGAAAAAGTCCCACATAAAAGATTAATTCTCAAACTGAACGCAGTAGGGATTCAAGGAAACACATGTACATGGATTAGGGAGTGGTTAACATGTAGAAAACAGAAAGTACTGATTAGTGGAGAAACATCAGAGTGGTAATCAGCGATGTACCACAGGGATCAGTATTAGTTCCTCTGCTATTCCTAATCTACATTAATGATTTAGATTCTGGTATAGTAAGCAAACTTGTTAAATTTGCAGACGACACAAAAATAGGAGGAGTGGCAAACACTGTTGCAGCAGCAAAGGTCATTCAAAATGATCTAGACCAGATTCAGAACTGGGCAGACACATGTCAAGTGACATTTAATAGAGAAGTGTAAGGTACTGCACGCAGGAAATAAAAATAATAAATATCATATGGGAGATACTGAAATTAAAGAAGGAATCTATGAAAAAGACCTGGGAGTTTTTGTTGACTCAGAAATATCTTCATCGAGACAATGTGGGGAAGCTTTAAAAAAGGCCAACAAGATGCTCGGATATATTGTGAAAAGTGTTGAATTTAAATCAAGGGAAGTAATGTTAAAACTGTACAATGCATTAGTAAGACCCCATCTTGAATATTGTGTTCAGTTCTGGTCACCTCGCTACAAAACGGATATTGCTGCTCTTGAAAGAGTGCAAAGAAGAGCGACCAGAATTATTCCGGGTTTAAAAGGCATGTCATATGCAGACAGGCTAAAAGAATTGAATCTATTCAGTCTTGAACAAAGAAGACTACCTGGCGAACTGATTCAAGCATTCAAAATTCTAAAAGGTATTGACAATGTCGACCCAAGGGACTTTTTCGACCTGAAAAAAGAAACAAGGACCAGGGGTCACAAATGGAGATTAGACAAAGGGGCATTCAGGATAGAAAATAGAAGGCACTTTTTTACACAGAGAATCGTGAGGGTCTGGAATCAACTCCCCAGTAATGTTGTTGAAGCTGACACCCTGGGATCCCTATGGACAGATACGCCAATCTCTGCTGTGAAGCTTTGCAACTCCTTCAGGGTTATCTTTGGTCTCTTTGTTGCCTCTCTCATTAATGCCCTCCTTGCCTGGTCTGTGAGTTTTGATGGGCGGTCCTCTCTTGACAGGTTTGTTGTGGTGCCATATTCTTTCCATTTTTTAATAATGGCTTTAATGGTGCTCCGTGGGATGTTCAAAGTTTCGGATATTTTTTTATAACCCAACCCTGATCTGTACTTCACCACAACTTTGTCCCTGACCTGTTTGGAGAGCTCCTTGGTCTTAATGGTGCTGCTTGCTTAGTGGTGTTGCAGACTCTGGAGCCTTTCAGAACAGTTGTATATATATACTGAGATCATGTGACAGATCATGTGACACTTAGATTGCACACAGGTGGACTTTATTTAACTAATTATGTGACTTCTGAAGGTAATTGGTTGCACCAGATCTTATTTAGAGGCTTAATAGCAAAGGGGGTGAATACATATGCATGCACCACTTTTCCGTTATTTATTTTTTAGAATTTTTTTAAACAAGTTATTTTTTTCATTTCACTTCACCAATTTGGACTATTTTGTGTATGTCCATTACATGAAATCCAAATAAAAATCAATTTTAATTCCAGGTTGTAAGGCAACAAAGTAGGAAAAATGCCAAGGGGGGGGGTCAATACTTTCGCAAGCCACTGTATACCCAAATATGGACAGCGATTTGCACATTTTGCAACTCTCACATCGAAAGACAGCGGAGAAGCTGTATTGCAAGCGTGCACATGAACTGTGATCTTTAGAGAAATCTTTTCCTCCTAGCGAATGTTCCCAAGTAAAAGTTGTTGTCTTATGAAAAATGAAAATATATCTATAAACTGTTGGGAATATGTTTAAAAAAATACTGTGATATTGACAACATGGGATATGCAAAGGATAAGTAATGTTTCTTGTAAACACAGCATGGGCTTCTATAACACTATAAATGTGATCTTTTTTCTCAATATTAAATCTATTTTAACAAATCATTACTATATGCTTTCAATACATGCTATATGTTATACATAATTGAAACCGTTGTGTATTCTGTAACAAATGTATTTGAATAAAATGTTTGTAACTTTTTTTTTTTAATGTTTTGTGCTGAAGCTTGCCTCAGCTCTTGACCTGCCACTGCTGCGGATAAACCAGGCAAACAGCCCTGACCTCTTGAGTGTCTCCCAGTATTACTCCGGGGAGCTGGTTTCCTACGTCAGAAAGGTAAGAGGAAAGGGAAACTTTAATTTGATCGTTGACACTGGTCTTTTGATTACATTAGTAGTCTGCCATTATCAGGAGTTTATTTGTTTGGACACGGTCCTACTAAAATTAAAAAAAAAACAAAAAACAATGTATGTTTGTAGTTGTATTGGAACTTTTAAGTTGGGACTACACCTGAGCGAACAGTTGCGCAAGTTTCCAGACTTTCTCCAAACGTAACGACAATCAGCGTAACCAATTTTCTTTTTTTTTTTGTTTTGTTTTTTTGTTTCATCGCTCTACTAAACCTTTGACCGGAACTCCTATCCATCATTCAAATGCCGTTTTGCAAACTTTAAGCGATTGTCATTGTGATGTTTTCCTAAGAGTTGCTTTTTACTTGGCCTGCGACCTTTGAGACCTTCACCATGTAATACTCGACCTATGGTTGAATTGGAAACCCCAGTCCCACTTGCAGCTCATTCACTTTGAATATCTTTGGCAGTCAATCTCAGATTGTTATTAACCTTCCTCACAATTCTTCCACTTGTTCTTGGTGAAAGAACCTTATTTGTTCCAGACCGAGGGAGGATTGTGTATACAATGCTTGGAAATATTCTTGTATCCTTCTCCAGCTTTAACAAATAAATTTCTGCCTAATGTCTTCAGATGACGCTTTACTTTACTTTTTCCCATATTAACTTATTGGTAATAACAGCAGTCATCATTACCTTGTAGACAACACTATCCTAGCATCAAAGGGTATGCATGCTTTTGAATTAGCTTTTTTTGGGGGGGGATTGCTGAAATAAGTAATTGTACACATTCTATTTTTTGTAACCTTTTTTGTTACAAAAGATTTTTCCTAAAATAAAGTGTACAATTTATTTATTTTACTGTACTGTCATGTGAACTTTAGTGTTTGTGGAACGACTAACACCCCGTTCACACTCGCGGTTTAGGCCGGCTTAGGGCCTCCTTATCTCATGTGTGAACGTTCGAAAAATGAAAAGACGGCTCTGGGCCGGGTGAAATTTAGACCAGCTTTTTGCTGAGGCCTAAAGTACCAATGCCACCTCAGGGCTGGTCTATCTGCCTGTGTGAACCCAACGCAGGCCCTGGGCCGGCCTTAAGCGTCAGTGCGGTGATGTACCTCAAACCACTCTCCTACAAGGTCGAGCGTAGTAGATCAAAGTAATGTTGGTTTTAAGGGGTAGCAGCTGGGACGATGCAGCAATGAACCCATAGCGGTCCATTTATTCAGTGCTTGTCAGGCGCATCAGGTCCAATTTATTTTCACACGCACTGTTTTAACATTTTTTTTGTCCTCCCAGAGTAAAGCAGGTTTAAAATGTATTGAATCGCAAAAGGACAGTCCTGCATCTCCAGGCAATCCCCACCCCTTGTTCGCTGTATTTTTAACATACCTTTTTATAGATGTAGATACTCTCCCAATCACTCTTTATCACCAAACTCCTCAATAATGTGATCCAAGTCATTATTTTATTACTATAATATCTCCAAAAAGCTGTGCAAATGTCTGTGATATTCTTTGAGCGCTGGATGCAGAAGCAGCTATCTCCTTTATGTCCTTGTTGTCTCTGGTGAAAACCTGCAAGTTTGTCCGAGAACTCTCGGAAATACTGAGCAGCAAGCCAGAAATAAGCCCTCCACGGATCTTGCATTTTATGGAACCTACGACGATCTCCAGCCCATTAAATAGCAATGGGGAATGCACTGAATACACCGACACTTTTGACGATGATGATGCTGGGTCAGTCATGAATGGCAAGTATTTCTTCATCGTACAGCTTTCATTAAAATGGTAAAACTTGAGCTCACTCACGCTCTGTGTGTGTGTGTGTATATATATATATATATATATATATATATACACACACACACATTTCAGATTGTAGCTAAGATTGTAAATCTAGTATTGATAAATAATGCATACGACGTTGCATATTCAGTTACCATTAATATAATAATCTGTATTGTGACTAATGTAATGTATACGTCCTTGTTTGCTGCATTTTCGCATGATACAACGCGATCGCTTCTTTCCACAGTAACCAACTGCACTGTCAGCACACGCCTTTATCGTATCTTATGCAATAAAGACAGTACCAACTGTGTTAAAAATAAGATTGCCATATTTACGTCTGCAAATTTCCCAGCTCAGTCTCTTTTGTTGACTTCCGGGAATGCGGTGTTTACGTCACTGTTTACATTCCCGACAAGCACTTCATCGCAATTTAGGCTTCCTTTTCAGCTACATATGTGAACGCACTTAGGCCCCGTAAAACCTCAACTGTGAACGGAAATTTTGAGGCGGCCCAGAGATGGCCCAAGGCCGACCCAGTAAGTATGACCGGGGTCTATATCTGCTGAATACTATCCCCCTATTGAACGATGCTATCTATTTATTTCACAAAGCAATTTAAGCTCAACAGCTTTCTTTTTTAAGCAGTTACAAAAAAAAAAAAAACTTGAATATGGACAGGTAAACCACTATTTTAAACGAAACAGTAAAAAAAAAAAAAACTATTCTGCTGTTTACAAAACTGATGTTTTAGTTTAAGTCAGCCTTCATTTGTGAAACTAAACAAACAAGCCACTTACCATACTTAAAACAAAAAAAAAAAGGCACTTATTTTAGACTGCGTCAAAACTTTTTCAGGTTGAACAAATCAACACGTTCCATCAAGGTAAGCCATTTGTTTTTATTCATTGATGTCTCCAGTTGCCCTTCGATTAACAGTATATGCCTCTTAGGTGAGAAAACATTTGCGATGTCTTGCTGACTTGCTTTCTTATTTTCAGATGCATACATGCAGATTTTTTTCTTTTGCTCTGGTGTAAATGTAGGGTTGACTCGCCATGTTGTACTTTCTGTTTTGCTTTGGAAGTGTTGATTACATTGGTATGAATGTTCAGTTAATAACAAATTAGGAAAGTGAGTCAAAGGTTAACTACATAACTTAGTTGTTTTAAGTGACCATAATTATTTCGCTGGCGCTACAATGAGGGGAAACTACAATGCTTATATTTACGTTTGCTTGGTTTGGGAGGCTGGCGGGTGGCGATATAACGGATACAAATAACACTGTTTTTATACTGGTGACATTTGTTCAGAGAGAATAGCTGGCGGTATGCGAGAATGGCGTTACAAAGGGGGACGGTATAACGCAGGACAGCTGTGTGTGTATAAATAGTGCTGGGATAAGTATTTCAATATTGAAACAAGCATACTATTTTTTTCTGTGAAAGCTTGTGACACTTGTGTGTATTTTAAAATTGTGTATGCGTTAGTGAAGGTATGGGAACAAAACACTCAATTACATATTGTTATCGGTAATTCGTTCTCCCAAACCAAAGAAGACAGTCGCTTGCTGGGGAACACCCTTCTAGTTGGTTGGGTACAGGTTTAACAACTACTGTCATACAGTGCTTTATTATAGAATGCCCTGTAGCCTTTTGGCACCTAGACCCATGAACAGATCATCCAACAAAGTCAATTTATGTGCTATTTTTTTTCCGTAGGTGTTACAAATCATTCCTGAGAGCATGTTCACCTCTCTGGCTAAAATTATAAAGCTGCAGATCCATGACATCATGGAAGTGCCAACACGGTTAGACAAGGACAAACTGAGAGACTACGCTCAGCTGGGTGCTCGCTATGAGGTACGCCAGGCCTTTTTTGTTTTAATATGCATCTTCAAAAATAATAAGCAAAGTGTAATTTTGTTTTGCACAATTTATTTTCACTCAAGCCAGTTATTTCTTCCCTACAAGTATGCATGTTCACTTTCAGTGTTAGAGGTTTCAGGACTCCATCTCATCTGTTCTGCACATGTATGGGTTCAGATGATCCTGTTACCCAGGAAGTAAATAGCCGTACTTTCATTTCAACCTGCAGTGTTTTGGCAGTTGCTTTACCTGAAAATTCAGGTGAAATTAAAGCCTGGGGGTAAATAATACAAAATAAGAGACTTGAGAGGAAGTTTTCATCATTATTCGTCTGCTTTTTTTTTTTTGAGCTACTGTTCCCTATTCACAGAGAGTAAATCCTGTTTTAATGTGCGATAAGTTTTTAAAACATGTATTTAGTCAAAACAATCTTTAACTAAAGGATCTCATGTCAAAAAAAAAAGTTGTAAAGGAGTTAACTGACGGTAAAATACTTTCTTTTAGGTTGCCAAGCTTACACATGCGATTTCCATTTTCACTGAAGGAATTCTTATGATGAAAACTACCTTGGTTGGCATCATAAAGGTAAATCTGTTAATCTTGGTACATGGCTTGCAGCAGTGAGGTGACATAAAACATTTGGGAGTGAATAGTTTTGGTGTTGTGGACATACATATTATATTATATCTCGGGAATGCCCAGTTTTGCCAGACAAATTGGCCAATCCTGATGATCAGACTTGTTTATTGGTGGACAGTAGAGGAAGATTCTGCTCTACTGTCCAACCACCTATTTTTACCTTTTTTAATGATTTTTTTCAGGTGGACCCTAAGCAGTTATTGGAAGATGGAATAAGAAAAGAGTTGGTTAGAAGAGTTGCATTTGCTCTTCATAAGGGTCTCATCTTTAATCCTAAAGCTAAGGTATGTATAATAGCTACATGTTATGTTGATATTTTATTCAGTTTAATGTAGGCATTTAAAATATATTATTTTAAGTTATTTAAAAAAAAAAAAAAAATAAAATGTGGCAGTATTAATGTTAGATCATTAAAATAAAACAGTGTGTCCCTGAGTGGCTCGCCTGATTAAAAAAAGCATGGGCAGGTTGAGTCATACATTCAGAGGGAGGCAGGTTCGCACCCTGGCTGTGCAGTCGCTCGTCTTCCCTGGGGATTCTGCAGGGCAGAAGCTCTACAGTAGACCCTACTGGCCAGGCTAAGACAGACACCAGCAGGTCTGGCTTTTGTCCTCCAGAGGCTGGTAGTTCGCAGATATCTACTGTTGAGTTCCTGGGTGTGAAAGAGCAAATGTGCTTGGTAAAGGGCTCGGAGGATGCACACTGAACCTTTTAGTTCTCCTGAGGGAACATAAATGGACTAAATTGGAGAGAAAATCGGGGATAAAATATTGGGGACTAAATAAAATAAAAAAAATAGACCCCAACTTTAGACCCTAACACCCCCGTAAGTACACGTAATGCAATGTTGTGCCTGTGGAGTTGAGTTATTGTTGTTAGAAGGCATCCTTACATTTTAGTTAAAAAAAAAAAAAAATGTTAACAGTATGTACAGTAAAACTTGGAATTTCATGATTTAGCTTCAGACAAGTGAACTAATGCCAAAACTAAAGGAGATGGCTGCTACTATGGATGGATTCTATCGTTCTTTTGAGTACATCCAAGACTACGTCAGCATCTACGGATTAAAAATCTGGCAGGAAGAGGTTTCCCGCATTATAAACTACAATGTTGAGCAGGAGTGCAATAACTTCCTGAGGACCAAGGTAATGTAAATCATATGTTTTTCATTTGCAAAAATGTATTTATTTATTTAACCATGCATTGGAGTTTCCAAAAATAGCAGGTACAGCACATCAAAAATACTGTGACAGATATTTTAACTTTAATATTGATTATCTATGGTAAATAAGTAAACCACATTGGTTCTTATGTAAATTAATTATATCAAATCAAAAGTAAATATTATCTAGCTTTTATTAGTTAATGTAAATAAATTCAATTAAAATAGCAAGATTAACTTACTTCAATATATCCTTTTTTATGTTAATTGTATATTAGGGCCGGGACAATGCATTGATGCATCGAATCGTTGGAATAACAGTCGGTGGATAAAATAACTGTAGTGGTTGGGGGAAAAAAAAAAGTTTTTAGAGTAGCGTGACAAAAACAAAAAAAATCTTAGAGATGAGACTAGAGGTAGGCTGCATTTCAGGATCAGATTTTGCTAGTTAAATTGTCAATTTAATTTAATTTTAAATAATGCCGTCAGGCGTTTAGAAGTGTCCATTTTGTTCTTTTGTAAAAAATAAATAAATAAATTAAATAAAAGGTAAAATGCGCTGTTTGTGGCATTTAATGAGCTGCTGTGGAAATACCAGCCACCTGCGGGATCTTTAGTAAGACCACACCCAAAAAAAACCACCACAGCGGGAACACAAGTAAAAAAAGTAAAGGAAGCAACACCTACAGGCGACACAACCTAGTTTGCTGTTTACCACATTAAAGACTTTTTTATACACGTCAGTGATGTTTTACCACCCTTGTATTAAAATAAAATCAATCCCCATTATATATACAGTACGTAACAAATTAATGCACGTACTCTTCACACGCAATTTCCGACTCGTTATCAATTTTCTGATACAAAGCCTATCTCTTCAATCTTACTGTTTATCTGAATATCTGTCACAGCTGCATTAAAGAAAAAAAAATTCTCTCTAATGCTGAGTCAGTCTGTCTTATGTTGTACAGTTAGTCTTTCCACCAGTTTCATCTGAATGAAAATGCAGCTAAAACAAAGCGAACGAGACAAGCTAGGGTAATGTAACAGTTAATCATTAAACAGTTTTAGATACTGTGATGTAATTATTTTTTTATCTGTGATCTTTTGTGCTTTTTCATTTGCAAGAGAACTGTGACATTTGGAGCCTTATCGAGCACTATATTCTGCAATTTTGGATACTGTTTTAATTCTGGAAACGTTGTGTTTTGTTGTTTTTTTAATTTTTTGTTTTTGCTAAATTACATTGCTTTTTACTTTTTACGCAGTTCTGTGCATTGATAATATTTAGATTTAATTTTGCCAATAGGTCTTTAATGGGAAATTTTACATACCATTACAATAAGTACAGGATTTCCTTAAAGTATATTATGCATTTGTTGAGGTGAGGAGGGTCACAGGGAACCTTCTGCGTATCTTGAAGAATTTTTGAACCAGTCAAGCTACATGTTAATCACTAATTGATTGATTGTGTACACTGTTAAAAAAAAATAAAAAATCCTGCAAGTGTTTTGTGTGACGGGTAGGGGGCAAGTAGATTTTTCTAGCATTTTGTCCCTTGGACAACAAGTTTTTTAAAAAAACGTGAACACCCCTGGCTACCACTACTGGAAGAATTTCAGACATAGGGGTATGCCCAGTTTCCTACATTCAAGTTCTGGGATCATTTTCTCCAGGTTATGCAGGTACTATTTCTAAATGTCCGTTTAGTGCGAGAGGGTGATTTGGAAACTTCACCTACACACAAAGCATGCCATGCTTTCATAATTTTTTGGGACGCTTTCAACCCAAGGTGACCCCGGGTCGAACAGCAAGTGCTTTCACATTGCCAGTTTCAACCCAAGATGAAACAGTTTTACCGGGGTGAACTCACCCCTGACAGAAAGTAGGGTTGGGAATTTTCAACCCAAGACGACGTGCAACACGGGTTGAAAAATTAAATGTAAATGCAACACGGTTACGCTCGCCTCGGGTTGAAAACTCGCATGACAGTAGCCAAAAACAAATGTCAAGGGGCAAGGTTCACAGATCCGTGTGCATTTGTAAATAATGTCAAGAGTGATATGGAGTGCTGATGAGGTCCAGGAGTTGCTCAGTCTTTAGGCAAATGAAAATGTCCAGCGGCAGCTGGATGGAACAAAAATAAACTTAAAAGTAGCATCCGGGATTGTGATTGTTGTCGTAGTAACCTGAAAAGGTTACGTCTTGCACAGAGCTCACGTTGCCGGTGCCTCCTCCTCCAAGCTTGTTGTAAAGGGGGCGTGTCGACTCAACCCTTGTTTTGGTGGTGTAGTGTGAAAAGCACCAGTGAACTTATGGGATGTGTATGTTCACATCTCCATAAAACCAGGGCACAGGAAGTACCTGCGGTTCACTTTCCAAGGAATAGCGTACGAGTTTTGTATACTGCCATTTTGTCTCTTTTTGCTCCCTGTGTCTTTTCAAAGTGCATGGAATCTGTCCTGGCCCCATTGAGACTCGAAGGTATCGGAGTGCTCAATTACCTGGACGACACACAGAACTCATCAGCCTCCTATCTACAATTGGACTGTAGTGGCCGTATTCCTGAAATTATCTTAAGACAAAAAATCTTCTTAAGTCCAACTTTTTAAACTTTTTTTCCCCAAAAGTATTTTCTTAACGTTTTTCTTAAAAACAAACTTAAGAACAATTGGTATTCTTCAAAAAGAATCTTGCATTTTTTCGTAAAGATGTTCTTAACTTTAACCCTTTGCAGTCCTTTGTCAGACCAGATCTGACATTACAATTTTTCCTTTCCAGTCCAATGTCAGACCCTGGCCGACATTAGCAAAAAGACGTAAAGCACAGGTCTCTAGTCGTTTTTTCTCTGGAAAAAGCCGAGAAAACCTTTCAATGGCCGAGTGAGACCGATAGGAAACCGAAAATAAAAAAGGGCCTATCTCATAGCCCCATCCACTACATAGATAACACGTAACACATAACAAAGGAGGTAGCTGCTTCTGTATCCAGGGCTCAAAGAATGTCACAGACACTTGCAGAGCTTTTTGGAGATGTTATAGTAATGAAATAATGACTTGGATCACACTATTAAGGAGTTTGGTGATAAAATGAGTGATCAGGAGAGGACTTATCAGTATACACGTCTATAAAGAGATATGTGAAAAATACAATGAACAAGGAGTGGGGCTTGGCTGGAGATGCAGTACTGAGTGTCCTGTTGTGACTCAATGCCTTTTAAACCTGTTTTACTCTGAAAAAAAAAGACATATATGTCTGAATGTAAAAGCTTTCAGTCTTTAGTGATTGTTTTTTACCCTCAAGAAGACTATAATCTGTACATCGTACAATAATCTAGTCACCGTTTGCGCAAGCTGTAGTTTAAGGACAGATCAGCGAAGTAGAAGCATCCCAGAGTAGAAGCACGGTTTTCGGTCATTTACAGGGATTTGGGCCACAATCATTTTTTTTAACTGTATTTCTATTAAGTTGAGTTACAAGAACACAAACCACAGAATCTCTTTCTAGTTAAAAGCCAGTCACAGACAATTATTGTTTTTTTTCTTTAAGACGATATTTAAGAAGTTCTTAAGAAGAAATTTAGGACAATCGTAAGTAAGAAAAATTGAAGAATTGAACTTAAGAACAGTCTTAAGAAGATCTTAACTATTTTCCTAAGAACTTTCTTAAGTTTTGTCTTAAGAATACTTTCAGGAATATGGCCCCAGATTCATGCTGTCCACACTATCGGACAATAGAATGCAGACAATAGCCACCTTTTGAAGCTTTTTCAGCTCAATACAGCACTTACAGTAGTGACGTTCCAAAGGCTTCTGGGCATGATGGCAGCAGCTTCCCAGATCTTTCCTTTGGGTCTCCTGCATATGTGCCCTTTCCAAGGTGTGTTTTTCAGCCCGTATTTAACCCGGCTGCCTAGTGTGAGTGTTTCACCTCTGTCTAATGGCGCTTTCTTGGTGGACACAAGCTGTTGCTGTGGGCACACAAACACCTCCTCTCACTGCAGGCGGTACACCTACCCGGGCTGGTAAACCATTCCAGGAGAGTTCCCAGTGCCGCAGAGTGGCATGGTGGTGAGCCTCATTTGGGACAGGTTCGGGAGAGCGGAGATAGACTCTTTGCCTCCCATGAATTGACCCATAATAGGAGATGGGGACCCTCTGGCGATTTAGATGCCCTGGCACACCAATGGCCGAGCTAACTGTTGTACACCTTCCCACCGCTCGCTATGCTTCCACCTTGTCTAGAAAAAAGGAAAGACCGGGACAGGGTGCCATTATTAGCCCCTTAATGGCCATGGAGACTTTGTTTCTCAGCTCTGATGCAGCTCCTGCACGGCTAGCCTTGGAGCCTGCCCAATCACCACTATCTGTTCAGACAGGCGTGGGGTACCTTATGACATCCTGACCCATCGAGCCTACAGCTTGAGTCTGGCCCCTGAACCATGGTTATGATAATAACCAAAGGTTTTGGTCCTTGCTGTCCACTACTTTCCAAAAATGTAACACATAGATAACATGTGGATTGAAACAGGCATCATTACCAGCAAGCATCACTTCTACCTGTGCATGCAACATACTTCCTGCTGTGTACACGCATTAACAGGATGGGGGTGGATCTGTGTTTTTAATGTTGTCAAAACAAAGGGAGCTTAACGATTCACAGATCTTGCCAAATTGGGAGAGGGACGAACAAGCTGTAATTTGTGCAGCAAGGTGTTAATAGCAGGGCTGTATGACCAGCGCGAGAAGGAAAGAGACCCTCAAAGACTTGAATTGCCTGCGCCTCAATCTAGGTATCGAAATTGACAAGTCACTGGCCAAGCATCAGGTGAATGATGAACTACTTCCTTTATTTTTCAAAGGTCCAATGGCGTCTGAGCTTCTACAAGACCTTATTTGTGCCTGTGCAAGTAGGGGTCGCTGCACAATCAACTATGTCTGTAATCGGAACAGTTTTGCCTGCAGAATTGTGTACGTGCCAAGGCAATGAAGACTGTGGTAACCCTTGCACTTGACAGAGATCATGATGACGAACAAGATGATGCTAACAATGTTGACTAGAAATGTCACCAGCGCTACTACATTTCAATGATACCTGTACAAATGTGTTAACATATTTTGTTAGTAGTCCTTACCTTTGATTTCACTTTGAACTTTTTTTTGTTTTTAGTGTTTGATTTCACAGCATCCCTAGTAATGTAAAAAGTTAAGTGCTATGATAATCAGATGACATTTATTTTTTTAGCAGTGTATCAAAGATTAAATGTAATTTAATTCCTTTTTGTGTTTTAGGTTCAGGACTGGCAAAGTGTTTACCAGTCCACCCACATTCCAATTCCTAAATATCCACCTGTGGATGAATCTGCAACATTTATTGGTCGGCTTTGTAGAGAGATTCTGCGAATCACAGACCCCAAGTAAGTCTATCTATGTGTACAAGTTGCTGGATTTGAATCCGTATATTGTGAGTGGATGCTCAAATAATTGGGGTATTCAGACCAATCCTTACACAAATGAGACTGGATACCGTAAGTCGATTTAAACCAAAAAGGAAAGTTTATTTACAATAAATAAACCAATTGTGCAAATACTGAAAATATAAAAATAATGAAAAGAAAACCTAACCCAATTTCAGGTATTAGCTAAACTCACTTTTTGAGCCCTCGGTATTCTGTTCAGTAATAAAAATCAAAACAATATAACAAGGACTGGAAACATAAAATGTGTTCAGGAAATCTCCAGGTGATTCCCCCTTTAGATTCTTCTCCTGGTAAGTATCTGTGTACAGTCCTTGTAACAATTGTATTCCACGGTTTTGTGCTCTCCTTTTCATCCACCTTTCTTTCAGGTCTCTGTATCAACATGTAAATTCCCAGGTTTTGTCTCCCTCTGCTGGAGACCACTTGTACTGCAGTCTGTGGTTCTAGTTTGTTCCAACTATGGACCCCCTCTGTTGGATCAGTACAGTTTGATATATCCTTGTTCCCAAACTCCAGTTTGTCTTTATCAGATTCTTTTAAAACAGTTTGTACACAATGGAGATTGTTTGTAGCCAGCACACCAGATAAACAGTTCTGTCTTTAAACCACCTCAACTCGTCTTTGAGTACTTTTGGGATTCTTTATACACCAGGATAGCACACACCTGGTAAACCACACAGCTTCAAATAGTAATATCCGTGGGCTACAGTCCCCCTGAACTGCTGGGTACTTTCAAGTTTCCAGCGCTATTCAACACACATACTTCTAAAGATTTACCCTAATTAAGCACGTTCCAATGTTGCGCACAGTCCCACAAACAGGTAAAAGCTTGTTGCACAAGAGTATACTTCCAACACAGTCTATACAGATTTTCGTTGGCTTCTGCAATTGGTATTTCAGGTTGTTGTTATTTTTCCCAATGATAGCACACACGCAGGGGAATAACACAGTCCACAGCTCCTTCCCTTACCCACGATTCTGCTGAGTCCTGTTTAAAAAACATCTGAAGCACTCAGCGCTGCACATGCACTGAGCCTAAAACAGTCCATGTAAACAAACAGCAGCAATGACACACTTTTGTCTCTTTGTTTACCGTGTTGACTCTTGCCAATTTTTTTTATCCTGCCAGGATTGTTTTCAAGCCTTTGTTCCGTGCTTGTTTGCAATTCTTCTGTTCTGCGTCTCCACACACACACGAGACCGCAACAACAAACTAATCCTTTTGCATGCTGCCCTTACACGAACGTTTCACTATTCAGCTCTGCACCCTAACCCTACCCTAAACTAATCCTTTTGCATGCTGCCCTTGCATGCACATTTCACTACTCAGCTCTGCAATCTTAGCTTAACATTTGTAACTCTGAACTTGACACTTTAATCTCTCTCTTACTGCGGTAGCCTGGCCTCTTAAGCTTTGAACATTCCCGCAGTCAGTTAAAACTGACCACTCTCATTCTGGTCTGTGCAGTCTACTTTGTTCTGCTATTTCTTAAAGACGTATTCCACTAAAATAATACATATACACCACCCACTCAATATATCGTGGGTGTCAGGGTCCAATATAAATCCGCTATATACCAAAGGCCGCGGTATAGCGAGAGACGCATAGAAAAACAAATAGGCTAACAAATAAATACTGAACAACCACTCCCTCTTTTTATCAGGGGCGTCACCAGTGTAAATCCTCTACGCGACCTGCTTTTTCTTATTTTTCATATAAAAAGCAGCACACCGTTTTAATTTGTACCGGAGGGTAATTGCTTCTCATCAGCTTCAGTCTCCAGTTAATTTCATGAGTCTTCCTCTCCTTTCTCAAATTCACAAACTTGCTGCATTGAAATAAACTATTACCAACAACAACATATTATTGTAAGGGAGCTGACGTCAGTGCCTTGTGGCTTTGCTAGTGCATTGCTGCCACACGTGAACACTTCGTTGGCTAAAATAAAAACCAGTTCAGCAAGTAGATATTTAATATGCTTTGTGTTATTGTGCAATACGTGTGTATATGATAACAGTATCATATTAATGCTTTGTTTTTAATTGTATATTTTTGTTTGTGATGTGCAGTACAAAATAAAACAAACAGTAATTGTAAGTGCTTATGTATGTTGCAGCTAAGGCATATGCAGTTAAAGTGTAAAAATTGGGAGCCATCTCCAGGACCGCAATATATCTGAATCCGCAGCATAGCGAGGAGAGATATAAGGAGGGGTGGGTGTACTATTCTGAAACCAAATATAGACTTAAGTGCGATGTACTGCTTTTATTTCCAAGTAATAAAAAGCAATATATCTCACAATATATCATGTATATTGGGAGATTTTTATGAACTGTATATATCTGATTGCATTGTGATGTAGTTCTTGAGATTGAGGTAATGTAAATGTTCCCATTTGATTTTTTGATAAAAGAATGTTTATCAATATTCAGTAGCTACCTCTAATCATGTTGACTGTGTTGTTTTGGCAGCTTTTCATCGCAATATGACTAACCACTGACCACATGGATTAAAAAATCATTACATCTAAAAAACAAATTTTAAAAAGCATATGAAAAGCTGATATAATAAACAAGAACATATATTTATTAAAATATTTCATCTTTTCTCTAGTTCAGACAAGGTGAAATATATAGTGTTATGGTTAATGTTTAGAATGCTTTGTAATTTACTTTATGGTGTGAGATCTACACTCAGCTACAAAAGGGTTGCTACTAGTACTTTCTCATGGGGCATGTGTTATAATTGGTTTTATAGTTCTACGTGAAAAACATGGCCACAGATTACACTGCAAATTTGCACAATCCTGCAAAAAAATATATTATAGGGATGTGATAGTTAGGATTTCACTATGGATTCTATGTTAAACTAAATTTTTTGCCCTTGAACACCTTTTGAGTCATTTGATGGATGATGGTATACACTGTCCCCTTGATGTGGCGATAGCGATTTTTTGCGTTTTTTCAATGCTTTTTGGAATTTATTCCCTCGCCCTGCACCAAGACTGTTTGGAATTTTAAACTGAATTTTTTTCACCCATTTTTAGTGGGATTTCCACCTTTTTGGGTAGATATCTAATAATAAAAAAAGAATGTGGTCTTCACGAAAAATATATATTTTTTCATCAGACACTATTGTTTTGTTGTCGAAGAATGATTTTTTTTGCGAGGCCTCCATCCTGTGTTCCTTGTTAGGCTTCCAAGCCGAAGTCTGGGGAAGCCTGTTGTTTTTGTTAGGATTATTCTTATTATTAGGATTCCAAGCCAAAGGCGGGGAAGCCTACTGTTATTGCTGTGTTTATTATTATTATTATTATTATTATTATTATTATTATTATTATTATTTTTCCGCTAAAAGTTTGTCGCAGAGTCATGACAACGCATACGTAAGTAGATGCCTATGTGTGGACAACCAGACTGGCATCCCCGAGTGGAAAAAGTTCACAGTTTGGCCACTAGGCTACATCTCGTGAAAATATTGGACAATTTTCAAAACTCTTGTCGTCAAAAATGACTTAAGGTGGAGATCCGACAAAGTAAAAAAGCTGGACAAATGGCCTATAAAAAGAAAACAGTTGAAACAAAATCAATTGGACGGTTGGTTTGCCCGTCGCGTTGGATTTGCGCAAAATATTCAAAGATCTTATCTAAAACCGCAATGTTGATTGGCACCAAGATTGTCACGTTTGCTCATGACAGTCCTTTCTATGTTTTGTAAAATCCCAGCTTTTTCGTTAAAAAATACAGGTGCAGGGAGCAAAATAACAATTCGAGTGCTATATTTACATATATTAAAGAATAAATCCATACTGCAATACACTAGAGACATGAAACTGAGTATGGTAGTAGAGGGTAATGTGAAGTACTGTCAATTTTCAAAATGGCATGTTTTGGTCACATGGTTTGGCGGCCATATTGATAATTAAAAAATGACTTTTATGACCCATAACAAGAACAGTGTTGTAAGTATGCTCCTCAATGTTGGCACAGTTGTGCAGCCCATAATAAAGTAATAACCACTAAAATCGAAAGCAGATTGGTCACATGGTTTGATGGCCATATTGGAATTAACGTTAAAATTTTATCTCCTAGGGCATGCCGATGGGGTAATGGAACAAGTTTAGGAAGACATATGTGCTCTATGAAAAATTTCATCACCTTTGACCTCTTCAGAAGGTCAAGCTGAAACTGTCTCCTTGTGCCTCAGGGATCACAGATAGTTATGATTCATATGGAACACATATAGGTGTCAAGTCATACATGCTCTATAAAAAAAAAGTCATTACCCATGACCTTTGACCTTTGCTAAGGTTCAAAACCCACAAATTGGCCTATAACTCCTTAGCTGTATCTAACACAGATCAGTGCACTTAAACTTCAGCGTACGATTGTGGTACGCTGGTAGATGCCTATAGGCAATAGTCGGTGATATTTGGCAAATTTGCCTAAGTCACGTAGTTCGGCAGCCATATTGGATTTTGCGGAATTTGTTAAAACGCCTGTGTATTGAAAACTACTTACTGCAGTTACATGCGCTGTACAAGTCACATGCTCTACAGTTAGTTTAAAAATCAGAATAAAATTATTTTGGGGGGGGGGCAACTTTGCGAGCAAATCTTTCATTTAACTAATTATTTTAGGTAACAAAAAGTATAGACAAAACTCTTCAGAATCGCTTACTCTATGAAATACAATTGTAGCAGTGAAGCTCGCACGGTTATTCACAGAGAATCCCCCCCAAAAAGCAGCCATTTTAGTATAATTAGAGCCGAGCAGCTTTTCTGCTGGAATTGTTGTTTACTTAAAATAGCCTCGTGTCAAGCCAGAAAAATAATAGCAGTATTACGGTAGATTAGAGGCTAATCTTGAAGGCAATCTGGTTATTTATGTTTTTCCTCAATATTATTAAGCACTTTTTTTGTTATTTTCTTTTCTTTCAAAACATTTACCTCAATATTCCATGTGGTGTAGTCTGAATTCTATGTAGTTAGACCCTGTTCAGGCAAGTAAGAAAGCAAGTAAGAAAAAATATCCTTAATAATTTACACGCAGTGTATGTAACTTAAAAACGGTCCTGGTTTGTCAACTGTTTATTTTTAACTAGCCTACATGTTAAACAAAAAGTATTGTTTTTTTTTTTTTTTTCTTAATGCATATTTCCATGGGTGTTTGTTGTGTAGATGTCAGTAGACACTAATTTACTATATTTAGTAGTACCTCTTAAAATGTATTAGCGAAAATAATATAATTTGACATCTAGTAGCCAACGTGTTGTTACTAATAGTGCTGTCTGTTCAGTTTCCATTGTGTTGATAAAGTTCACTGTCCCCATCCATTTGTTTCATTTTTACAACTTGTCATTAAAACCATAGAGTAGCTCCTATTGCCATTGATTGCAAACACTTAGATTTTTGTTTTGTTTCACATTGACAGCGTTCATAGAATGTGTACAAAACAGAGATTTACTTTCTAAAGTCCACCACAAGGGGGCCACCTATGACCATAAAAACTGTTAATTCCTTATAAAAATTATATTGCCTTACCCTAACAGTACATCTAATAGTAAATCATGTAATATATATGTATATATATATATATATATATATATATATATATATATATATATATTATATATAGTTTTAAGAGTGTAACATTGATTTTTAAAAATATTATTTGCCGTTTTTTCGTAACATTACTGTGAACCAAAGGGATAATGCAAAGATCAGTGAGTGAGTAATGCAAATAACCACTAAAACTACTGCTGCCATCTTGTTAGCGGAGGCGAATGACATTTTATCATTATGCAGTGAAGTCGTGAACAGCCTTGTCAATGTTATATTAAATAAATAAATCAATTATTTAAACAAAATGTACTAAATCTGTGATAGGTGATGTATCATTTACAGTAATGTTAATGTTAATCAATTACATTAAACTGACTGTTGATAATCCACACAAATGCAAATATAGCACGTTGAAAATGTGTGCTGTGCTGCAAGGTTTGGAGAAGGCGTTTCTCTAAAAGCTCCGTGTGACGTCAAAAAGACAGCAGCAAGAGCAGCTGTCTGAGCAGGCTCTGGGTAACAGAACGCAGCATTGAAACGTGTATTCTGCATTGTTGACCGTTTCCTTCAAAACCATTATCAAACTACAGTATCAGTTCACAAAAAGATCTTCCTCAACAACATAGTAATGTTTTGTCCAAATGTTTGTAACTCAACACAGCTGCATATAAATTCAAACTTCTGAGTTGTGCAGGCCTCAGGGAACTGATGCCAGCAATTGAATGAAGCTGATTGCTTAAATGCATTTCACTATAAAAGCTAGTTAGAATATCGTTTGCTTCCAAATAACATTTTAATATGCTGTTAACCAATGCTTCCAATATTTTTCCCAAAATTGACACAGTCAGCTGTGTCCAAAATGATTTGTGTTGATAATGTTTGCTCTATAACAACCAATGCGTTTAAATTTCACAGTAACTGCTTGGAAGCTGTAAAGTTGCTTGCAACTCTAGTTGTTGCTGTTTTTTTTCCCCCAAAATATTGGGGCTGCGACAGACACGACGGTGAACTGGATGGACTCGTTTGGAAACTTAATGGTCTGCCATGTGTCATTTAAAAAATAAAAAATAAATAAAAATAAAAATATATATATATATATATATATATATATATATATATATATATATATATATATATATATATATATATATATATATTATATATTAATAATAATAAACTTAATGTTATCAGATTGACCACAATTCTAGGTTTTAAATTATAATATTAGTTTCCCTGGGACTCCTGTTTATTGTGCAAATAACACGTTTAACGTAACACGTTACGTTTTCATATGAATAAAGATATAAAGAATAAAAATTTTTTATTAAAGAAAGTTATAATTTTATTTATTAAAGAAAGTTATGCCACCCAATGCCTCCATGTGAAAAGATAATCTCCCCCTTAGACTCAATAACTGGTTACACCACCTTTAGCAGCAATAACTGCAACCAAACGCTTCCTGTAGTTATATGAAAGGCGCTATATAAAAATAGATTATCTATATATACATTGGACCACACAGCCTCCTGTAATAGTTATCACTCACCTATCCGACCCTATAAAACTTTGACTTCAGTGACAGTTAAACGAGTGTGGGGTGACACTTGTTTGATTTTTATGTTTAACTGATTTGACCTGTATGTAGGTAAGCATGTTATCCCCCTACCACTCAAACAACCCCCGGCCCTGCACACACACGTTCTGTATGGGAAGAAGAGATATGAACTGTACAGGGAGATTGTATATTGTAGAGCATAGTTTTCTTTTCTTTGGTACTGTTGCTGTTTTTTTTTTTTCATTTTTTTTCTTATCTGACAGATTACAAGAGATTGCTCATGATGATGGTAGGTTGTTCATGGAAAATATAATTCTGCAGGGTCTGGGCAGGATATTTACAGCAATCTGTCATGAATGTTTAACTATTTGGATACGGTCCTTGTTAGTTTCATTTTTCACCCCGAGGGGTATTTGATTCTTTCATTGAAATTTCAATTTAGATGTACTGTAGTTGATTTTGATGGAACAGTACTATATTTTCAACAGTAGAATTTTAATTCAGAACTATATGATTCTGAAAATATCTCTTGCCAGAATAGGTGACACATGGACTGTAATACAGTCCATACTTTTAAATTCAGTTCAGCAAAACCCAACAGAACTGTGCAAAATGTAAAAGGCAATGCAATTTTGAATTTTTTTTTTAAACATTTTAAAAAACACCACTTTCCAAAATTACAACAGTATCCAAAATCAGTATTCACGATTTAAATAAATAAATAATAAATGCGTCACAGTGTCTAAAACTTTTTTACATAACCCTAGCTTTTCTCCTTTGCTTTGTTTTAGGAGGAAGTGCTGCACAATAATAAAAACAGACTGATTTGCCATGCCAGGAAAAAAAAAAAAAAAATGCGGGCTGTGATGGTTAAACAAGCACATTGTAAGAAATCGTGTGTGACGGATAAGTGCATTAATTTGTTACATATATGTATATATATAATGGGATTGATTTTTTTTTATTCTTAGCACAAGGGCGGTAAAACATAACCGACTGTATCTGATTAATGGATATCCGAGTGCTGACTGACACATCACACAAACACACACACATATATATATATATATATATATATATATATATATATATATATATATATATATATATATATATATATATATATATATAATATAAATAAAATGTTTTAAAGCAGTGTGATTGGTCAAGCAGGGTTATGTCCATATAACCAGCTGTCCATATATTGGATGGATACGGACAGTTGTAGCCTTGTCACATATTCTAAATCACTGCGCTGCCTCACAGAATTTAAACCAAGTATCGATAGCCATCTTGCTTACACTCACTTGCGGCTGTAACTGTGAAACTGAGTGACCAATTACCTGCAAAAAAATCCCAAAGTACTAAATAGACATGCTGATTTGGATGAAGAACAATTAAATGAACTGGAAGATAGCGAAACAGAAAAAAATACCAAAAACATAATAATTGCTGTCTTTATGCTGACCCTGACCTTTGTCACTTCAAATAATGTATTTTGGCAGTTTGTAAATGCTAACTAACCTGCTTGATCATGTAACTAACCTGCTTGATTTTTTTGAGGATGCAACATTGACAATGGATAATTGCAAAGCAAAATTAACCAAAAAGGCGGCTTCTCTTGCCCTTGTATCCACGTATATTGGGACGGCAGTTTCTAAACTGTATGCTAAATGCACTTGCAAGGGCTGTATAATTTCTTCAGTTGGTTGCTGTATAGCTGTGAGAGTCATCACGGCATCTTGTGCTATGGGGGAGAGAACAGGACCTGCCTTTGACTCATTCTTACTAATATACTGTACTTGAATCCATTGACAGGGTTTAGTATAACTAACCTCTTCGTCCCCCCTTTCCAAGTGTTCAGAACAAGGTCCCACAATGGGAAGGGTCAATTCAAAATCATAACTCGCGACCATGCCTACGTCTGTGTCATATATGTCTCTAACCCTTGCATGCAGTATGCCTGGTCTGAAGTCAATCTGCGCCCCTATCCTTGCGCGAGTCGGCTCCGACCACACAGTTTACTGGTAAACCTCTGACCACGTGCACATAATGCGTTAAACATCCTATCTCCAATCTCAACACTGATAGTGCTAATACCTGTGCTGAGGATGGGGTGCTCACTGTGGGGGACTTAATTTAGCATCTCTTTTTTGTTTACCTGTACCAGCTGTGGGTTACTTTCTTGAATCTGTTCAAAAAGAGACTCATTGGCCAAAGCGTTCTCATACTGTGGAGTTACAATAGTATCAGCCACTTCAGTAGTTTCTACTTTCACACATGCACACATCCTGTCAGCTCTGAGGTCAAGAGGGACATGTATTTGCACTGAGCCTCCTTTGGCCCCATGACTTCCTTCAGTCCTGTCAGCTACGGATACTGGAGACATTAATTGCCCCAGTGTGGTCTTACTGTTTGTTTTGGTTTTGGGGGGGTCTGCTTGAGCTGTTTTCCTATCAGGTCCACGGACTCCGCTCGTATTGAAAACGAGATTCAACACTGACCCTTCTCTTTTTACACGTCTGTTTAATTTGTTTTTTCAAACGTACTTCACTTGCCAAATGCCCCAATCAACACTTTGTAGTATACACAGGATGGGTAACTCCGAGTTCCCCAAACTTAAAACAGATCCAGCTAATTCCCAGGAGGGATACAATCATTGGTGTAGATATGAAACTCTTTCTTGCTGGGTGTCAGTCTCACCTGTCTATTTGAGTCTCCTATTACCTGATTCAAATGATCCAACATCTCTTTCTTCATTAGTGTAGCATCTGCACCTAAATCCGGTTACGCCTCGCAAGTTACAGCTCACTGCATCATAACTGGAAAATATGGTCGATTTACCTTTGATTATGATATCTCCCAACTTTACTCCCGGTATTGTTACACCACCCAGGTCTGACACAGTATGCATTTCTATGCTTCCCACCTCACTTTCTGTTTCAATGGCTCCACTCTGCCTGACTATTAATCTGGGGAAGCTGTATTTGTTCCCCGTCTAGTCACGTGGAGGTAGCTGTTGGTGCTGTAGCTGTGTTCGGTCTTTGGGCAGTGCTGACACCCGTGTCCCCTAGGGGCTGCTTAGTAGTCAGCTGCTTCAAGGTTTCCTGAATCTGCTTAAGCAATTCCCTAAATTCATTAATTTCTGATTTAGCCTGGGGGTTCTCTTCATGATACGATTTAACAAAACCTCTAGTTGTAACGATGAAGTCTTCTGTATAATTTCCCTTTTTTTGTCGGGTCAAACTGTGGAAGTTTTACAGTCATGCTTAACAGTTCACTGAATGTCATTTTAGACCCTAACTCCGTTCTGTTTGTGTCTCTTTCATTTGGAAAGCCATGTGTATTCAGGAGTTTGTCTCGTGGAGACAGCACTGACAACGCAGGCTCCTCTGTGCTTGTATTATGGGTCTCTCTGGGATATATATTGAAAACCCAGAGTGGTATCCTGTAGGTTTTGGGGAGGCAGTGCTACACAATCGGCATCAGCTTTAGTTCTATCCCAAGTTACCATTGCTTTCTCATATTCCAGCTCTTCAATTCTATATTTCAATGCAGCCTTCTCCCTGACAAACCACCATTGGGTCATCATTCCTGCGCATTGCTTCGTTAAGCTCTGTGTTACTCAGTTGACACCTATTCAAGCTACTCCTGAGATATTGAATTTCGGCTGCTGTTTTATCTCTAAGCTTAGCATGCTCTCGTCTCAAAGCCTGATTTTCTCCAGTTACAGCCTGAAGCTCTCCCATCAAATCCTGATTGTTGCTCCTCAAAACCTGACATCTTTCCTGCACCACCTGACATTTGTCCTGTGCCAAGTCCAACCTTTTAGTTGATAGACACGCTGCCCCTGCCCAGAAGCAACTTCCAATCTAGGTATCTGCACCATAGAACCAGTGTCTGAATCTGAAACTACAGACGTGGCTATACTTGGTTCAAGTCAAAGTTAAACAGCTTGCGGTTCTACACCGTTAAAAATACACAAGAAATCAAACAACACTGCGGCAATCAATATTTGATAAATGTGGTTTGCGCAAATATTACTTTACTGCTCTATGATATTCTGTTCTAACAACGCTGTTATACACTGTTAGAAGGGAAAAGCAACTACTTTACAGCACTCTGGATTTCGATTCCAACTGTGTTTGTGATACGCAATTGGAAGGGAAAAACAACTACTACAAATTAAATTCCAAGTTCAATTTTTTGTGTCTATGTTCATAAACCCGGCACTTACTGTGCTAAATCAATCTTATGTGGGGTCATCAGTTAATGTAGGAACAATTCAGTAATTGTTCATTTAATATCTGGGTTGATTAGTTGTCTTTCTAACAATATTTAAATTGACGTGTTCTAAAGACCGAGGATTTACTATGAACACACATTCACATGCAGACACAAGGAAATGATAATCAATAGTAGCATTTTATTAAGTGCACAAATAATAAACAGAAATCAGAAAAGTTAGAAAGTAAATCTCTTAATCTCTAAACACAAAACACAATTGAAAAACCTCTCACTGCACTCATGCTTGACTAGCAGGCAGTTGAAATATGACACCGCCGGTCTCCTAACACATCAGCAGCAGCAAGCAGGGTGTAACGTAGCTAGTCCCTCGCTCATACACACACACACACACGCCCACGTCCAATGCACAGAGTACCTCTGAGATAATGCAGTCAATCTTAAGGCTATATCACATTAAGTGTATTAATTGATGTATAGATTAAGTATATGGCAAGTTTACTTTTAAAGAACTTCATATAACAGTATGAGGTAGATTACTTAAGTTCACTAAAAGTTATTCTGCACGCAAAGTGTGCAAACTAAATAATTAACTGTTCAATTCTGTGTGAATGTGTTACAATTAATTAATTTAGTTCCATGAAAGGAAAATGCAACTGGTATTATACTCAGCTGTTCCTTGAAGCTTAGACTTTTGGTCCGTTGGTTTGGGAACTCAATCTGTTGAAGTGTCCAGTACAAAACTCTCCTCTCCGCAATTAAGTCTTCAGTCCCATGTTGGCTCAAAACTCGGCAACAAAGCTTTCAATTCTCGATGGAATCAACCAACAACTGCAACAAAGTCTCCAGTCCTCGGACAGGTAGCAGGGCACAGTTTCTTTTGGTTACTGTGGTTTTTAGGTGTACAGCAGAACCTGACTGGTTTGTCTGATAACAGTCGCTGTAAGTTTTACAGCAGTCTTCTCGTCGGGCCTCAGTCTCGTTGCTTGTGGTCGTTGACTTGCTTGCAGCTTGTTTCCTTGTCTTGGGTCCGTCCAGGCAGAGTCCCAGAGTTGCAGCTTTGCTTAGCAGAGTGACAGCACCTTGTTCAGCCACCGGGACATTGCTAGTTTATGTCTTCCTTGCGTCAAAACGATTGTTGTTGCACTTTTGAATTCGCTATACATAATTCAACTGTCTGCACAGCCTTTTCCAGTTCAGGCGCCAGTCCTCTGATCAGTAGGTTGTATAGTTCAGTATATCTGCAAACCAGAGGCCCCTTTCAAGACATCAAGACAGCAGTTTGCTCTGTTTCTCAAGACGCACAGTTTTATTAATGAATTCAATTGCATTTCTAATACACGTTCATGTATTATCATATTCAGGGAATATGTCCTACAACACCATTACATCATGTAAGAATAAATCATGGATTTGAATATTAACAATAACAAATATTTGTCATGCCATCAAAAACAAATAAATACTTCCAATGTTTTGATTCAAACACATGCTTCCTTGAGAAAGAGAGATGTAGAACATCGAAACATTGGGCAGCTGGCTCTTTGAACTTTATAAATATATGTATATGTATATATGTATATGTGTATATATATATATATATATATATATATATATATATATATATATATATATATATATATATATATATATATTATAGAGAGAGAGAGAGAGAGAGAGAGAGAGAGAGAGTAAAAGATCCTCACACTCTCACGGTTTGTTGCCCCTTTAAAAGCAGACCCTGGAAACAGAAATGGATTTTTATGGCCCTTGCGCATACTTTTAATAAACACAAATCAAATAAACAAAACAATACAAACAAAACAAACAAAACAAACATCTAGCTCTTTCTTGAGCGCTAACTAATACACACTGGACCCTTACTATCCTCACAGGACGGCTAAGCCGTTTATCTGTCACAAACACGGTACCTTATTCTTGACTGCTCAAAAACAGACCACACCACCTATTTCTCTACTCAGCAGCCCTGAGCAGTTTAGCTGCCTCTCTTAAATACCCTGCACCTGGCTCTAATTTACAATTAACACCAGGTGCAGGGGATTACTAAACAACAAAACAATTAAATCAAGTTGCATTTTCACGTGTTTTGGCAGGGAAGGATTTTAACCCCCTCCCTGCCATCTTACAATATATATATATACACAGTGGCTTGCAAAAGTATTCAGACCCCTGACCAATTCTCTCATATTACTGAATTACAAATGGTACATTGAAATTTCGTTCTGTTAGATATTTTATTTTATAACACGTAAACTCAAAATCAATTATTGTAAGGTGACATTGGTTTTATGTTGGGAAATATTTTTAAGTAAAATAAACTGAAATATCTTGCTTGCATAAGTATTCAACCCCCACACATTAATATTTGGTAGAGACACCTTTCGCTGCAATAACAGCTTTAAGTCTTTTGGGGTAAGTATGTACCAGCTTTGCACACAGTGTCAGAGTGATTTTGGCCCATTCTTCTTGGCAGATTTGCTCCAGGTTGTTCAGGTTGGTTGGACGACACTTGTGGACCGCAATTTTCAAATAGTGCCACAGAT
This sequence comes from Polyodon spathula, assembly GCF_017654505.1. NCBI lineage: Eukaryota > Metazoa > Chordata > Actinopteri > Acipenseriformes > Polyodontidae > Polyodon > Polyodon spathula. Next base: position 50,148,385 of record NC_054537.1, on the reverse strand, counting down.
TCTCAATGGGATTGAGATCAGGACTTTGACTGGGTCACTGTAGGACATTCACCTTTTTGTTCTTGAGCCACTCCAGTGTTAAGAACATAAGAACATAAGAAAGTTTACAAACGAGAGGAGGCCATTCGGCCCATCTTGCTCGTTTGGTTGTTAGTAGCTTATTGATCCCAAAATCTCATCAAGCAGCTTCTTGAAGGATCCCAGGGTGTCAGCTTCAACAACATTACTGGGGAGTTGATTCCAGACCCTCACAATTCTCTGTGTAAAAAAGTGTCTCCTATTTTCTGTTCTGAATGCCCCTTTTTCTAAACTCCATTTGTGACCCCTGGTCCTTGTTTCTTTTTTCAGGCTGAAAAAGTCCCTTGCGTCGACACTGTCAATACCTTTTAGAATTTTGAATGCTTGAATTAGGTCGCCACGTAGTCTTCTTTGTTCAAGACTGAACAGATTCAATTCTTTTAGCCTGTCTGCATATGACATGCCTTTTAAGCCCGGAATAATTCTGGTCGCTCTTCTTTGCACTCTTTCTAGAGCAGCAATATCTTTTTTATAGCGAGGTGACCAGAACTGAACACAATATTCAAGATGAGGTCTTACAAGTGCATTGTACAGTTTTAACATTACTTCCCTTGATTTAAATTCAACACTTTTCACAATGTATCCGAGTATCTTGTTAGCCTTTTTTATAGCTTCCCCACATTGCCTAGATGAAGACATTTCTGAGTCAACAAAAACTCCTAGGTCTTTTTCATAGATTCCTTCTCCAATTTCAATATCTCCCATATGATATTTATAATGTACATTTTTATTTCCTGCGTGCAGTACCTTACACTTTTCTCTATTAAATGTCATTTGCCATGTGTCTGCCCAGTTCTGAATCTTGTCTAGATCATTTTGAATGACCTTTGCTGCTGCAACAGTGTTTGCCACTCCTCCTACTTTTGTGTCGTCTGCAAATTTAACAAGTTTGCTTACTATACCAGAATCTAAATCATTAATGTAGATTAGGAATAGCAGAGGACCTAATACTGATCCCTGTGGTACACCGCTGGTTACCACACTCCATTCTGAGGTTTTTTCCTCTAATCAGTACTTTCTGTTTTCTACATGTTAACCACTCCCTAATCCATGTACATGTGTTTCCTTGAATCCCAACTGCGTTCAGTTTGAGAATTAATCTTTTGTGCGGGACTTTGTCAAAAGCTTTCTGGAAATCTAAATAAACCATGTCATATGCTTTGCAATTATCCATTATCGATGTTGCATCCTCAAAAAAATCAAGCAAGTTAGTTAGGCACGATCTCCCTTTCCTAAAACCATGTTGACTGTCTCCCAGTACCCTGTTACCATATAGGTAATTTTCCATTTTGGATCTTATTATAGTTTCCATAAGTTTGCATATAATAGAAGTCAGGCTTACTGGTCTGTAGTTACCTGGTTCAGTTTTGTTTCCCTTTTTGTGGATCGGTATTACGTTTGCAATTTTCCAGTCTGTCGGTACCACCCCTGTGTCAAGAGACTGCTGCATGATCTTGGTTAGCGGTTTGTAAATTACTTCTTTCATTTCTTTGAGTACTACTGGGAGGATCTCATCCGGCCCAGGGGATTTGTTTATTTTAAGAGCTCCTAGTCCCTTTAACACTTCTGCCTCAGTTATGCTAAAGTTATTTAAAACTGGATAGGAACTGGATGACATGTGGGGCATGTTGTCAGTATCTTCCTTTGTAAAAACTTGTGAAAAGTAATCATTTAACATATTTGCTATTTTTTTCTCTTCCTCTATGATTTTGCCATTTGTATCTCTTAAACATTTAATCTCCTCTTTGAATGTTCTCTTGCTGTTGTAATATTGGAAAAACATTTTGGAATTGGTTTTAGCTCCCTTAGCAATGTTCATTTCTATTTCTCTCTTGGCCTTTCTAACTTCCTTTTTGACTTGCATTTGCAGTTCTGTGTACTCTTTCTGTGTACTTTCTTTTTGGTCCTTTTTTAATGCTCTGTAAAGTGCCTTTTTTCGCTGAATATTTTTTTTAATTGATCTATTAAACCATTTTGGCAATTTAGTTTTACATTTAGATTTGTCTACTTTAGGGATATAATTGTTTTGCGCCTCTAGTACTACGTTTTTGAAGAACAACCATCCTTCTTCTGTGGGTGTTTTCTCTATTTTACTCCAATCTACTTCTGTTAGTCTCTGTTTCATGCCTTCATAGTTTGCTTTTCTAAAATTGTAAACCTTAGCTTTAGTCTTTACTTTTGAGGATTTAAAAAACACTTCAAATGAGACCATGTTGTGGTCTGAGTTTGCCAGTGGTTCTCTGACCTCTGTTTTAGTTATTCTATCTTCGTTATTCTATCTTCGTTATTTGAAAAGACTAAATCAAGGCATGCCTCCCCTCTAGTGGGTGCCTTCACAAATTGTGTTAGGAAGCAGTCATTTGTCATTTCCACCATTTCTATTTCATCCTTCGCGCTACCCACCGGGTTTTCCCATTTTATTTGGGGGAAGTTGAAATCCCCCATTAGTATGGCTTCTCCTTTGCTACACACATTTCTAATGTCATTGTATAACAGATTATTGTGCTCACCGTCTGAATCTGGCGGTCTATAGCATGCTCCTATTATTATGCCTTTTGAATTTTTGTCTGTTATTCTGACCCATATTGATTCGGTTTTATTTTCTTTGTCCAGGTTTAACACCTGGGCTTCAAGACTGTTTCTTATGTATAGCGCTACCCCTCCTCCTCGTCTGTCCTGCCTGTCTTTCCTATACAGTGTATACCCACAAATATTATATTCGTCCCCATCACTCTCAGATAAACAAGTTTCTGTAACACCTATCACATCATAGTTACCTGTTAGTGCAGTAGCTTCAAGTTCTAGAATTTTGTTTCTGATACTTCTAGCATTTAGATAAATACATTTAATGATTGTCTTACCTGAGTTGTTGTTCTTGTTTTGATGCGGTCTCCCTTCTGTTTTTTTGTTGATTTCTCCCCCCTTCCTTTCTAGTTTAAATGCTTCCGAACCTGCTCGAGGATCTTTTCTCCAAGTAGACTAGTTCCCTTGTTATTTAAATGCAGTCCATCCCGTCTATACAGATAGTCCTCGTTGTAGAAAGTGGTCCAATGATCAAGATAGGTGAAGCCTTCCCGTGTGCACCACGTCTTCAACCATTCGTTTTGATTAATTATTTCCAGCTGTCCATATGGTCCTTTGCAAGGTGCGGGTAGTATACCAGAAAATACCACAGTTTTGGTTTTCTCTTTTAATTTCCTTCCTAGCTCTCTGAATTTGTTTTGCAGGGATTTTGGTCTGTCTCTTCCAATGTTGTTTGTACCGATGTGGACGACTACTACCGGGTCGTCTCCTGTTCGTTCTAGGAGCCTGTCCACGTTTTCAGTGATGTGCTTGACCGAGGCTCCCGGAAGGCAGCACACTGTTGTAGTAAGGGGGTCCAAACTGCGAACTGAACTTGCTGTGTTTCTCAATATGGAGTCCCCAACAATCATGACCTCCCTTCTTTTTACTGTCTTGTCACCACTGTCAATAGGGTCCTGGATGTTGTTCCTTTCATTCTCTTGTTGTTGGTTCTGCTCATCACAATTCTGAAGTGACTGAAATCTGTTGGTTGTTTTGATTTCTGGTGGTTGTGTTTGACGAAGTTTCTTTTTTTCCCTGCTTCTGCCTACCTGAACCCAGCTGTTCTGACCTTCTATCTCCCTGGTGGCTTTCAGTCTGTTAGGGGTGATGCAGACTTCCATGAATTGTGGGTGTGCCAGTTCCTCAAGATCCTGTTGCTGTCTCACTTCTTCCAGCTCCATTTCTAGCATGCTTACTAGTTTATGCAAATCCTGGATCGCGCGGCACTTTACGCACACTTGGTTTAGCTCCGCTGGGTTTTCTCGGATTTCCCACATCAAGCAGGTGTCACAGATTACTGGCTTGAAGACCATGTTGAGGTTTTTTTTTTTTTGAAGTTTAGTTTCTTCTGCAGCTGTCAACCTGCTTTCAAACTGCTTCTAAACTGCTCTGTACTTTTCCACGCTGTACTTCTCCCACTCGCTGTCGCTTCCACTCGCTGTCGCTGGGAAGACTGCCTCGTTTAACTGCGTTGTTCTGCTGTGCTGTCGGCTCCTCCCCTCGCCCGTGTCTCAGAACGGCGCTGAATTTGAATCAGCTGCTCCGAGTTTCAGCTTGTTTGTTATCAGAAAAACACACGCGGCTGTGTTTCCCCAAATGTCCTCTGTTTTCTGATTAAAGCAATTCAAGATGCAATTTCTCCTTTCTGCTTCGAAACTGCTCTGTACTTTTCCACGCTGTACTTCTCCCACTCGCTGTCGCTTCCACTCGCTGTCGCTGGGAAGACTGCCTCGTTTAACTGCGTTGTTCTGCTGTGCTGTCGGCTCCTCCCCTCGCCCGTGTCTCAAAACGGCGCTGAATTTGAATCAGCTGCTCCGAGTTTCAGCTTGTTTGTTATCAGAAAAACACACGCGGCTGTGTTTCCCCAATGTCCTCTGTTTTCTGATTAAAGCAATTCAAGATGCAATTTCTCCTTTCTGCTTCGAAACTGCTCTGTACTTTTCCACGCTGTACTTCTCCCACTCGCTGTCGCTTCCACTCGCTGTCGCTGGGAAGACTGCCTCGTTTAACTGCGTTGTTCTGCTGTGCTGTCGGCTCCTCCCCTCGCCCGTGTCTCAAAACGGCGCTGAATTTGAATCAGCTGCTCCGAGTTTCAGCTTGTTTGTTATCAGAAAAACACACGCGGCTGTGTTTCCCCAATGTCCTCTGTTTTCTGATTAAAGCAATTCAAGATGCAATTTCTCCTTTCTGCTTCGAAACTGCTCTGTACTTTTCCACGCTGTACTTCTCCCACTCGCTGTCGCTTCCACTCGCTGTCGCTGGGAAGACTGCCTCGTTTAACTGCGTTGTTCTGCTGTGCTGTCGGCTCCTCCCCTCGCCCGTGTCTCAAAACGGCGCTGAATTTGAATCAGCTGCTCCGAGTTTCAGCTTGTTTGTTATCAGAAAAACACACGCGGCTGTGTTTCCCCAATGTCCTCTGTTTTCTGATTAAAGCAATTCAAGATGCAATTTCTCCTTTCTGATGCAATTTCTCCTTTCTGCTTCGAAACTGCTCTGTACTTTTCCACGCTGTCCACGCTGTACTTCTCCCACTCGCTGTCGCTTCCACTCTTGTGCTTGGGATCATTGTCCTGCTGAAAGGTGAATTTCCTCCCAAGCTTAAGTTTTTTAGCGGACTGAAGCAGATTCTCTTGCAATATTTTCCTCTTTTGCTCCATCCATTCTTCCTTCAATTGTGACAAGATGCCCGGTCCCTGCTGATGAGAAGCATCCCCACAGCATGATGCCGCCTCCACCATACTTCACTGTAGGGATGGTGTGTCTTGAGGCATGGGCAGTGTTTAGGTTTGCGCCACACATACCACTTTGAGTTTTGGCCAAAAAGCTCTATCTTGGTCTCATCTGACCCAAAACCTTTTCCCACATCACAGCTGGGTCACATGCTTTCTGGTAAACTCCAGACGTGCTTTCAGATGGTACGTTTTGAGTAACGGCTTCTTTCTTGCCACCCTTCCATACAGGCCAGTGTTATGCAGAGCTCTTGATATGGTTGACTGATGCACCATTACTCCACTCCCAGCCACTGAACTCTGTAGCTCATTCAAAGTGATTGTTGGCCTCTCTGTGGCTTCTCTCACAAGTCTCCTTGTTTGAGCGCTGAGTTTTGAGGGACGGCCTTTTCTTGGCAGTGCCTGGGTGGTGTGATGCAGCTTCCACTTCCTGATTATTGATCCAACTGTGCTCACTGGGCTATCCAAACACTTGGATATTATTTTGTACCCTTTCCCTAATCTTTGCATTTGTATTACTTTATCTCTAACTTCTGTAGAGTGCTCTTTGGTCTTAATTTTCCTTCAGATTCACAGCCTTACCAATGATCCTTCAACAGTGGGGTTTTTATCCAGAAAATGTGACAGCAACTTTAATGGTTCACAGGTGGAGGCCAATGGTAAGGTAATTGTGTCCTCGTTAGGGCAATTTCTTTCATCAGTGCAAACTGGAAGCTTCTACAGCACAGGGGTTGAATACTTATGCAAGCAAGATATTTCAGTTTTTTATTTTTCTTAAAAATATTTCCCAACATAAAACCAATGTCACCTTACAATAATTGATTCTGTGTTTCAATGTTTAAAAATAAAATATCAAACAGAACGAAATTTCAATGTACTATTTGTAATTCAGTAATATGAGAGAATTGGTCAGGGGTCTGAACACTTTTGCAAGCCACTATATATATATGGTTCTCTCTTACACTTTCTCTCTCTGTTACACTTTCTCTTTCCAACACTTTCCAACTCTCTGAGCTCAGGCATGCACTCCTATTTATCTGTTTCTAAACCGCACCCTCCATCTGCCCTCACCAATACCGGTCATGCCCTCTGGACCTCAATCTCCCGCCAGCATTCTGGGTGTCCAAATCCATGTCCAGGTGAGCCCAGACAGACAGGCAACCAACACTCCCCCTCCCCTTGTGGTAAAAATTGAAAACACATTGTAATATTAATAACATGTTTTTGATATTATTATTTAATAATAGGTTAACTTTAGGCTAAACAGTTTACAAAGATTACATTTAATCGCTGCCTACTTTGTTATAGGTTTTCAGTATACAAGTATTCATACCCTGACAGGTTAGTATTGCTAAAGTTGAGGCACCTTTAGCAATACTAACCTCTTTTAAATGATTAGGACATTTTGAAATGGCATTTTGCCTTTTGGCATGATTCTTTAGCCATTATTTAACCATTCTTCAATGGAAAATTTTTCCCATTCATTCAAATTCCGAGGACATTCCAAGGCATTTTTTTACACAGAATTGTGAGAGTCTAGAACCCCAGTAATGTTGCTGAAGCTGACATCCTGTGATCTTTCAAGAAGCTGCTTGATGAGATTCTGGGATCAAATGGCTATTAATAACCAAACGAGCAAGATAGGCCGAATGGCCTCCTCTCGTTTGTAAACTTTATGTTCTTATAACATCGTTTTTAAAACTGTATACTTTCATTTAATAAAAAGACAACAGAGTGCTAATGGGCATAGGTGCTGTGCTAATATTTATTATTATGATTATTTGCCTTGGTACTTGATTTGAATAATTCCAGATTTGTGCTTTTTACACAACACTTACTACATGTTCAGTTTACCCGACAGTAATTAAATTTACTTTAAAAAAAAAAAAAAAAAAAGACGTTATGTCTTGTGGACATAGGGAGGCTACTTGTATTATTTTTTGTTTAACCATCCCTTGATTAACATTAAAAAGGCTGACATTTACTTTAAATAAGTTTATTTTAAATAACTGGTGTAGTGATCTTACTTGATTTGTTTTTGTGATGCGGTTACAAACATTCCAAGGGTGTATATCAGGAATTATATCCCTCTAGTTCAATGGCAATTAGAGTGCATGGAGTTTTACAACTGTGTAAGTGTGTGTATGTGATTCAGACACAGGCTCCCTTGGGAAAGATATGTACAACATATCGAAACGTTGGGCAGCTGGCTCTTTGAGCTAATATATATATATATATATATATATATATATATATATATATATATATATATATATATATTATATATATTGACTTTTCATAACTAAAAACATAACTCAACTGAGTCAGTGAGTGGTGTAAACAGTTTCAGAATATTGTACAAGCAGATTTTTTTTGTTAGTTTTTTTTACTCTCTATATCAACATATTCAATAACACACATCCTCTTTTCAGAGTGACCTGCTACATAGATCAGATGAACACGTGGTATGACATGAAGACTCATCAGGAGGTCACCAACAATAGATTATTTTCCGAGATCCAGGACACCCTTGGAACATTTGGTTTGAATGGCCTAGACAGACTTCTCTGTTTTATGATTGTGAAGGAACTACAGGTACACAGCAATTTACAGCAAGTTCTCACTACTTTCTGCAAAAGGGAGCCACTGGAATTTATAAAATAATGTTAAAAAATTGTTGTGTAAAGTATAGTATTTGTAGTCGGCTTCTGTTATGATATTGGTACCTGTTATTTAGTATTTACAGCTGTGGCAGGGGATGTATACTACTAACATGCTTGTTTTATTTTTGTTACATACAGAATTTTTTGATCATGTTCCAGAAGACAGTTCTTATGGATAGAAGTGTGTTAGATACACTAAAGGCATTAATGAATGCTGTAAGTCCTGTGAAAGGAATTGTGGGTAAGTGTACTAAACTTAAAAAAAAAAAAAAAAAAAAAAAAAGAGTCTTATCTAAATGTACAAAGTGATAAATATTCCAACTAATTGGGATTTGATTGTGTTGTTTCAGGGAATGCAAGCAAAGTCTACTCTACAGCTGTTGCAAAAACACAAAAAATCTGGCCCTCGTATTTGGAAGCGATCCTAAAGGTAAACATTGATCTGATGTTCAAGGGGGGGGGGGGGGGCTGGCTCCAACACAAGCTAATTTAAAAGAAACAATTGGGGCAACCTTAGCCAGCACCAGGCAAATAGGCACAACTGTAAAAGTGGTGGGGGTCATATTAAATAAACGAGGTTCGGAAGTACAGGGTTTTTTTGGTTTGTTTGTTTTTTTTTATATAGTGATTTTCAGTGCTGTACAGACATTCTATGTCGGTATCCGTTTCTCCAGTTTCTCCGAGATATGAATGTACCGGTTTTACATTTTTTTTTAATGTATTCTCATTTTGTTGATCATTAATGATCATTTCTGTACTGTAGTGATGGAACGGTAATATCACGGTATACAGTACATCATGCAAGTTATAAAATAAAGACTCAAAAGAAGAAAGTAAATAAAACCAACAAAACATACTTCCTTTCATGGAATGATTTAAAGAGTTGGTATTTAGTATTTTACTATGCCAAATAACCTGGTACGTTTCTTTTTTTATAAAAACACTCAGAATAATAATTAAAAAAAAAAAAAACTAAGTTGTACTCTCTCAATGTTATACTACAACAGTAAAGAGCTATTATTTGCTCAAATGACGTGGTGCTGTAGTTTGTTAAAACATTTTGACGTATAAAATAAATAAAAAATAAATACTTTGTTTAGCTGATGATAGAATTGGGAAATATCAGTCTTTTGCTTAAAACACTGTGATGATAAATAAAAATTAGTCAATCAATAGCAAAAAAGTAAATTTAATTTATAATGTTCGTATTAATTATTAAAAAGATTTATTTCTAAGGTTATAATAATATTATTACATAATGTGGATATATATATATATATATATATATATATATATATATATATATATATATATATATATATATATATATTTTTTTTTTTTTTTTTTTTTTTTTTTTTTTTTTTTACAAACTCCACATGTGTAATAATATATGTGCATACACACACACAGCTCTGGAAAAAATTAAGAGACCACTGCAAAATTATCAGTTTCTCTGGTTTTACTGTTTATAGGTATGTGTTTGGGTAAAATGAACATTTTTGTTTTATTTTATAAACTACTGACAACATTTCTCCCAAATTCCAAATAAAAATATTGTCATTTAGAGCATTTATTTGCAGAAAATGACAACTGGTCAAAATAACAAAAAAGATGCAGTGTTGTCAGACCTCGAATAATGCAAAGAAAATAAGTTCAGATTCATTTTTAAACAACACAATACTAATGTTTTAACTTAGGAAGAGTTCAGAAATCAATATTTGGTGGAATAACCCTGATTTTCAAACACAGCTTTAATGCGTCTTGGCATGCTCTCCACTAGTCTTTCACATTGATGTTGGGTGACTTTATGCCACTCCTGGCACAGAAATTCAAGCAGCTTGGCTTTGTTTGATGGCTTGTGACCATCCATCTTCCTCTTGATCACATTCCAGAGGTTTTCAATGGGGTTCAGGTCTGGAGATTGGGCTGGCCATGACAGGGTCTTGATCTGGTGGTCCTCCATCCACACCTTGATTGACCTGGCTGTGTGGCATGGAGCATTGTCCTGCTGGAAAAACCAATCCTCAGAGTTGGGGAACATTGTCAGAGCAGAAGGAAGCAAGTTTTCTTCCTGGACAACCTTGTACTTGGCTTGATTCATGCCAAAGCTGCCCGATTCCAGCCTTGCTGAAGCACCCCCAGATCATCACTGATCCTCCACCACATTTCACAGTGGGTGTGAGACACTGTGGCTTGTAGGCCTCTCCAGGTCTCAGTCTAACCATTAGATGACTAAGTGTTGGGCAAAGCTGAAAATTGGACTCATCTGGGGGTGCTTCAGCAAGGCTGGAATCGGGCAGATTTGTCTTTGTGAAGGACGCATGAATCCAGCCAAGCACAAGGTTGTCCTGGAAGAAAACTTGCTTCCTTCTGCTCTGACAATGTTCCCCAACTCTGAGGATTGGTTTTTCCAGCAGGACAATGCTCCATGTCACACAACCAGGTCAATCAAGGTGTGGATGGAGGACCACCAGATCAAGACCCTGTCATGGCCAGCCCACTCTCTAGACCTGAACCCCATTGAAAACCTCTACTTTTTCACACGGGGCATTGGGTGTTGCATAACTTTTTTTAATAAATAAATGAATAAGTATCAAAATTTTGTGATATTTGTTCACTCAGGGTCCTTTTTATGTAATATTAGATTTTGGTCTGATAACATTCAGTGTCAAAAATATCTAAAAATGCAGGAAATCAGACGGGGCAAATACTTTTTCACGGAACTGCGTGTGTGTATATATATATTAATTAGTCCATATCCATCTTCCTCAGAGCATTCTGGGGAGGCTTGTGTGCACAGGTACAACAGGTCCAATTAACTTAAGCATATAATTAATTAATTACACACATTTATGTTATTTCTGCAATTGAATACAAAAATATCTAAAAATATGACTGTTTATAGATGTTGTTTTGAATAATCATATTATCTATATGTACCATAATGTATACAAGCCTCCACAGGGCAAAAAACATTGATTTTCAATAATGAAACCGGTGAACTTGCACCCTATATGCATATTGTTATGTTTGAAAAATTTGTTCCACATAAATAAAATACGTTTAAAAAAAAATAAAAATAAAAAAAAAAGCAATATAAACCTTGTGTGGGAATCAAACCCAAAACATGCTTCAATGCGGCTTGTAGTGCAGACTCCCTAGCTTTCACGTCACCAAATTTGTCCTTCCATTTTAAAGTAGTATAGCATTTGTAAGTAGTATATCAGTAAAGTTACAGTTTTCAACAAGTAACGAAACAAGGTTTGGTAAATAATGTTTATGTATTATCCCAATTTTGTATTAAAGGCTTTCATCTGATTTTGCCAACTATCATAATAAGCTTGATCATTTTCATGTTTAGGAAATAGTACTCTGTGAGTCACATCCACAGTTTCTCATTCAAGTTTAGCACTGGTCTGTCTCCAGTCCCCAGGCTCATGCACCCCCTTATATAACCTCCAGTCGTTTCCCGCCGTTGTCTGGCTCATCTCATTCACTCACTCCCCATGCTAAGTAACAGCATGACCTGTTCCCCTTACAGTACATGTAACATGATAAAAGACAGACAAGACAAACTGAACAGACAAGTCCTGCAACAAAGCAGTCGTTCCAATATATGTATTCATTTGAAAGTAAAAATATATGAAACCTTTTTATGTACAAAAATCTTCACTAATGTGCAATTGAACAAGTACTGTTCCGTATTTATTTTCATTTCATACAGTATTAAATGTCAGTGTTTATATCTGATAGTGAAAAATAAATATATATATCAAGATAAAGAAAGACATGTCAATGTATTCATTTATTTCAATATTTATTTATGTATGTATTTATTTATTTGTATATCAGCATATAGCTAATTCTCAGAAATGAACATTGCTTTTTGTCCAGTGGGGACAACAAATAGCGTTGCTCTCATCAACCAGGGGGAACCGTACTTCCTTGCAGCAATTCCTTGACCTCAATGAGTGTTACGCTGACAACATTTTTCAGCGAGCAAAATCTGAATCTATGATGATGATGACTCAAAATCTCCAAAATAAGTCCTGAGAATTTTGGCTGACTTCATCTTTCAAAATTGCTTGTTTTCTCAACTAATCGTGTCGCATTTGTAGTTTCGCAATGAAACAAATAACTGTTTGTAGTCAAAGCCTTTTTTTTTTTTTTTTTTTAAGACAATCATTGTCCCCAATTACTACAAAAATGGATGACCTTGCACGCTTGCAAACTGTAGCTTACAGTTTCAAATCCCATGCATGCCAAACCTTTTTTTTTAAATTTATATTATATACAAAAAAGATCATTTTTGCAGGCAAATATTCCTTTTTAAAACAAATAATTTAATATAATGATACAGACATCAGAATAAGTGTGTTCCCTGTTGACAAAACAAGTTATTTATCATTAAACTTGGATGTCCTGTAATGTGCATATGCATGGATAAAAGTGCCTGGGGTCTGCAAAAATCTGCAAAAAAAAAAATACACTGGGAGAAAAATGAGGAGGCGAAGGACATTTTTACCGTACTTTGCGACTTTATTTCTCTTACTGCATGACAGGTATTGACTTTATTAGGTTTTTTTTCTACATTTCACCTAAGAGTGTTGGGAACTACAAATTAAAAGTGAATTGGTGCTTTTGGCTGATTTACTTTTGCACATAAACACATAAACTATCCTTGCTGTATAGTCTGTGGCAGTTCTCGCTGATAACTTCAGCACGAGGAACTACCATTTCTCTCAGTTATTAATTGTGTGTGGAATCCCTTAAGAAAGACATCACTTAACTTTTGGAAAAAAAATCTAAATATTAGAGAGTTGCTGTTGTTTTTAAGTAAATGGTTTATAAAAAACATTGAAAATTACAAGTTTATAAAAAGAGTAGGAAAAAGGCATGTTTTAGTGCAAAAGGTCCTTCTCAGGTTAGTGTCACCTTCCGATTTTTCTAGCCTACATTGTTATTATCTTCTGCAGGTGGGTCAGATGCAGATATTAAGACAGCAGATTGCTAACGAATTGAACTACTCCTGTAAGTTTGACTCTAAACATCTAGCAGCTGCTCTAGAGAACCTGAACAAGTAAGTACTTAGACCATTTTAAAAACAAATGGTATTTCAACATGCCTGTCTCAAATAGGGATAAGGATATTTAGGGCATTTTCACATCTGGTTCGTTTTTCTTTGATGCGGATTGAAGTGTGGTTCGGTATGTCAAAAAATAAGAATTAATTGAATAATAATTCAGCACACGTATTGCTTCTGGCTTTATTATACAGTGTCTCTCAAAAGTATTCGCCCCCTTGGACTTTCCACATTTTATTGTATTACAACATGGAATAAAAATTGATTTAATTAGGAGTTTTTGCCACTGATCAACACAAAAAAGTCCATAATGTCAAAATGAAAAATAAAATCTACAAATTATTTTAAATTAGTTACAAATATAAAACAGAAAATAATTGATTGCGTAAGTATTCACCCCCTTTGCTATGACTCACCTAAATAAGCTCTGGTGCAACCAATTGTCTTTAGAAGTCACATAATTAGTTGTGTGCAATTAAGGTGTTTCATGATTTCAGGTTAAATACACCTGTCTCTGGGAGGTGCCACAGTTGGTTAGTACATTTCTTAACAAAAACTACATCATGAAGACGAAGGAACATTCATGGCAAATCCGGAATAAGGTTCTTCAAAAGCACCAATCAGGTGTAGGATATAAGAACATTTCCAAGGTATAGAATATCCCCAGGAGCACAGTAAAGTCCATTATTAAGAAATGGAGAGAATATGGCACAACTGTGAATCTGTCTAGAACAGGCCGTCAAAAACAGGCAGGCAAAAAGAAAGCCATTGTTGAAAAAAACTTGCATCAAATCTCGGCTAGAGTTTGCCAGAAGGCATGTGGGAGACTCTGAGACCAAGTGGAAGAAGATCCTATGGTCTGATGAGAACAAAATAGAGCTTTTTGGCCTCAACTCTAAGCGCTGTGTTTGGCACAAGCCTAACACCGCACATCATCCTGAAAACACCATCCCTACCCTGAAGCGTGGTGGTGGCAGCATTATGCTAAGGGGATGCTTCTCTGCGTCAGGGCCTGGAAAGCTTGTGAAGATAGAGGGCAAAATGGATGCAGCAAAGTACAGAGAAATCCTGGAGGAAAACCTGCTAAAGTCTGCAGAAGACCTGGGACTTGGGAGAAGATTCATCTTCCAGCAGGACAATGACCCCAAACATACAGCCAAAGCCACACTGGAGTGGCTAAAAAACAAAAAGGTCAATGTCCTGGAGTGGCTCAGTCAAAGCCTGGATCTCATTCCAATTGAGAATATGTGGAAAGAGTTGAAAATTGCTGTTCACCAAAGGTCCCCATCCAACTTGACGGAGCTTGAACAATTTTGCAAAGAAAGTTTGGCAAAAATTGCAGTGTCCAGATGTGCAAAGCTGGTAGAGACTTATCCAAATAGACTCATGGCTGTAATTGTTGCTAAAGGTGCCTCTACCAAATATTGACTCAAGGGGGTGAATGCTTATGCAATCAATTATTTTCTGTTTTGTATTTATAATTAATTTAGAACAATTGGTAGATTTTATTTTTCACTTTGACATTATGGACTTTTTTGTGTTGATCAGTGGCAAAAACCCCTAATTAAATCAATTTTGATTCCATGTTGTAACACAATAAAGTGTGGAAAAGTCCAGTGGGTGAATATTTTTGAGAGCCACTGTAATTGTACCATATGTACTCGCAGGGAAAACATTGTGCCAAGATAAAGGGGTACTGGCTGTACAGACATTAGTCACTGTTGCATAAACCAGCTCCTCACCACACCTTCACACGTGCAACATTCACAACAAGTTATTATTATTATTATTATTTTTTTATTTATTAATAACAGCTAAATTGCGTTTGGTTAAGTGTACAATATTTACATGAGACATGATTGTCTTTGGCATTTCTTCAAAAAGAACTTTTCTCTTTCGGCATGTTCCATTTATTCTGCAATGATTTGATATTGTGAGCACCAAATAAACCAAAAGAATATGGATTACAGCACATCACGTAAAGTATTCTCTATGTTGGGCATGATGGAAAACATTTTTCCAGAGAGAACTTCCTCTCTTAATAATCAAGAGAGCCAAGTGTGTTTGGAAAAGTGCAATTGAAACCAATAGAACTCTAGTCTAGATGAAGCTGCAAGTGAACCAAACAAACAAACAAATTTGAATGCAATTTAAATGAAACTCAAGTTCACTTGAATTTTTCTGGTGCGAAACGAACTGAAGCAAACCTGAAAACAATGTGTTTGCAAGTGAACCACGGTTCTAATCGTGTGCACGTGAACTAGGTGTGAAAGTGCCCTTCGATTTTAATCTAAATATATAAAATGTTGTATTATGTCATTATAAAGACAGATTTCAAGTATTTCTCCACATAACATTAATATGTTATTTCAGATCTCTTCTGGCTGATATTGAAGCTCATTACCAGGACCCCTCACTGCCATATCCAAAAGAAGACAACACTCTTCTGTATGAAATAGCAGCATATCTGGAAGCAGCAGGTGTACACAATCCTCTGAATAAAGTGAGTTTTCAAAAGTCAGTATTAGATGAGTTTGATAAGTTTCTGAGTTCAGTGTTATGCATTTCCTTAATGTGTAATTCTCACAGATGGCTTTGTTTGGCGTGTGGATGGTGATGTCAAGTTCAGGAAGCAGTAGTCAAAAACAAAGTATGGGCTGAAACTGTAGAGCTGTGGCTGCGCTCAGTGTTTTATTAAAATAATAAAGAAACAGTTTAAACAAACAAAAACACTTCTACAAAACAAAAGGGCACGCTGGCCAAACAAATAAATAAACAATAACAAGTATATTGGTATAGAGCAATTGTTTTCTCTTAGTTTAAACTCGCGTCTCTTTTGTCTCACCTCTGACACTCTCTACCTTCTGAGCCAAGAGTGGGTCCTTTTATATTCGTGGCTGGAGCCTTAATTACCTGTTAATAAATTACCTTATTAAGACTCCAGTCACATTCCCACAAGATTTCTAGGGAAAGGGTTTCAACTGCATCCCCACAACTACACATTATAAGACCTGCTTTTTCACCGGTCTCAAACAGTAAATAATAAAAGACGGACGCTGCTCGACCGCCCGCTCATAAACACAATAATATTGATTAGGACAGACTGCTTCGTCCACCCACATACAAATACAATAGTAATACAAATGAAAACAATAATCATACATAAATAGATAGATATACACAAGGGGTAGGCACTTTGCCACAATAATATACCGGTGTGATTTATTTCCATTATATAAAGAAGGAACTGCAATTCATTGTTATGTTTTATGATTTTTATCAAGTGAGAGTAACTGTTATTTACTTAATACAAATATAGGACTCTTTTGCTGAGATAAAATTAGATGATAGTGGTTGGGATCAGCCAAGACCTAGATTTGTTGTACTATAAAAGCCTTCAGCGCTTTTTCTCCACCAGTTGTCATGGATTTCCTATTGGCTCGGTGTTGATGGCTGAAGTGTAACGCTGCTCCAGGGATCAGCCAATTTGCAGCCTCCCTGGCATATCATCACACACGACTGCAGCAATGCTGGCTCCAGGGATCAACCAAAGTGTGGCCAACCTAGCCCAACCCAGCCCAGTGTACTTCCCTTTTAATGAACTATTATAGACCAAGCATCAAAAGAAACGTATCACTATTATAACATTTATTAAAAAAAAAAAAAAGTATATAAATGGTGGACATTGACAATGTTTTTGGTTTCTTTTTAATCACTTAATCATCCATCCTTGACCATGACATGCTTGAGTGACTGTGACTGAAGCATATGCACTTAATCACCTAATTAGTGAGACAGTTGATTGGACACTGGATATGGAGTGATTTTAACTGTTTAATTGCAAGCTTAAATAAAAGCAATAAAGAAAATCACAGAAAAAAAAAAAACAATATACCATGTCTGTCAAGAGAGCAGCGCCTTCGTGCAGTCGGCATGTTGGAGGCTGGACTAGGGTAGCGTACTATGGCACACCGTCTTGGGTGCTCACAGCCAGCAATTTCAAACCTGGTGAGACGGTATAACCAGACACACTGTCAATGACAGGCCACGAGCTCGGAGACCAAGAGTCACAACACCTGCCCAAGATCGACAGATCATTTTGCAGCATCTTCGTAATGTCAGTTGTTAATCAGCACAATAAAAAGTCACTGCACCAGCTCTAAAACAGATTGTCATTTTTCGATCACATTTAGTGAATTTTATCCAAATATAAGTGATAAGTTTCCTTTGATGCTCAGTATATTAAATTCTGTTTTTATTTTTTAGATCTACATAACAACGAAACGCCTGTCGTATTTTCCTATAGTGAACTTCCTGTTTCTCATCGCCCAGTTGCCAAAGCTGCATTACAACAAGAACCAAGGTACAAGTACTTCTCTGCAGGGTGTTTAACATGCCTCGGCATTCTTGCATTCAAAATTTTGCTATGTGTTTGTTGTATTGTATTTCAAGGAAATCCGAAGGGGAGGCAGCATATGTACGTACTTAGGTCACACTTCACACATTATTGCATGTATCCGGAGAATCGCTTATCCAATTGGCATGAAACGTGGTATTAACATTATTCGCATAAGTTATTGAGTATCAGATTCTGGGGATTTAGAAGGTTTGGCAGCGAATGTATGTTACTGACTTTTGTTTTGTATTGTATAGCATTTTAATATAAACCTCAAGAGACCTGTGGCATTTTTCATCTCAGAGGTTTTTGGTTTGCTACAGTAGAAAGCAAGCCTGTTGACTTTTATTCATAATTGAGTTCTGAACTCATTGAACATATTATTTATATTACTGTCCTATTAATTTTCTGTTTTCTTTTTACCTGTTAGGAATGACTTGTAGGAAGTCCACAGACCCAATAGACTGGCCTCCGTTGGTTCTGGGGCTTCTCACCTTGCTGAAGCAGTTCCATTCAAGATACACAGAACAGTTTTTGGCCCTAATTGGTCAATTTATCCGTTCTCTGATGGATCAGTGCACAAGGTAATACTATGTAATTGAGTAGGTTGCTGTTATATGTCCTTAATTGTAATGGCTTCCATTATAAAGCTACTTGGTCAGTAATTAAAGATCTAGTAAATTGCCTCAACATAAAATATTCAGAGCTTGTCCATGTCCAGTAATTTTACCAGTGTACACCTATGGACAAAAATTTTGCATTACCTAGAATTTTTGGATTGAGACAAATGTTGATTTTTTTAACGGAAAAACTGTTGAAGAATGGTATGAAGATTAATTTCCTGAACCAGACAAAGTACCAGTAATTAATTTATTATAAGTAAAAAAAAAAAAAAAAAATAACAGCACAGTTAAATAACGGAACCAGACGAACTCGAACTTGACCGAAACAGAAAAGGCCTGTGAATATCCTACAAAATTGGCTCCAAGAAAAAGCAGCCCACTTGCATTTCATTCATTTTCTATGTCTCCTCTGGGAATTTTTTGCTGGTTCGATAAGGAATAAAGATGGAGAGCAGTACAGCATACTTTATAAGTCTGCAAGCTGGGATCAATCGCTTTTTGAATGACTATTCTATTCATTGTGTGTCGATGCATCACGATACTTTACAGCACGATACACCTTTTGTGTATCGTGATACAAGCTTGAAATGAGTAGCTAAAATGCCACATTTATTGAACTGTAAATCATGAAATAGAAGGTCTTGGTTGTTTGAACGTAAACTCCACTTGATCCTAGTGCAATGAGTCGGCCAGACACTTCCGGAAGTATTAAGCGGAAGTAGAGGAAACAATGGCGAGTTCTTCATTTTAATTTATTTTACAATAGTTAATGAAAACCGATACGGACAAAAATGTGAAATAAATTACTTAACAATAATAAAAAGTTAACCGAAATTTAAAGAAAAAAAACTTTGATAATAACAATAATAGGCCCAAATAAAAAGCTTTTTTTTTTTTTTTTTGTATTCCATTGCTAACAAGCAGGGAATACTGATACTGTACTAAAGGCTTTAGAACAGACTGCAGAACCGCTGCCTGGCCAATGGAAGTTGAGAGAGTAGTGATTCTGGCCAATGGGATTGTAGAGGAGGCGGAGACAGTCTGCCTTGTTTGTTGTGGCCAGAGAGAATCAGGAAGCGAGCAGTATCTGTAGAAACTTGCTGTTATGACTGTAATTTTACTAAAGTTACTAGTTTTTGTATTCAAATGCTGTATGTTTCTTTGTCTCCATTTGTGAGAATGCCACAATGACATATAATGCTAAGTGCCCCGCCACTGTGCTATTTATTTGTGTTTTATGTTGTATGTAGTGTGTTAATGTTGGTGTATAGTCATTGGTAAACGGGATATAAATGGTTCTGTGTAACACGAGTGGTTTAAAATGTATATTTGTATTTAGGCATAAAGATTGCACAGCACTTCACGTGCAGGTAAAATGTAATAATATTTGAGCACAGGAAATTCACTAAATTGATTCACATGCAGTTGTACCGAGACTTCAATTGAATGATTGATTAGCAATCGAGTCGGTACAGCTGCATAAAAGCTGCATGTTTTCACCCACTCGGGGTTGTGTGTTCGGTGAGTGGAGAATGGGATTGGAGACAGAGGTAATAATCATAGTAATAATAATAGCAGCACACCGTGTTTGTCTGTGTAGTTCGTTTTTGTTTGTCTCTTTGTTTTGGCTGCCAGTGCCGTTTCCTGTGTTTTGTCTTTCAAACCTTTTATTTTCTGCTCTGTTTAATTATTAAATGGTGAGCGCAATGAAGCGCTCAGCTTCACCAAACTCCACGTCTCTTGTCTGTTCTGTGTTGGCCCCTGTTTCTGGTCTGACTTCACCCACTACAGCCATCTTTGTGAGTCATATAAATAGATAGCTATATGTTTTTTTTTTTTTGTTTTGTTTTACCAGTTTTAATGTATTGCTCAAACATATCACAGTTTTACATTTCTTTCGAGTTTTATTTTATATTTGCTCACCTTTCAGTGCGCCCTAATAATGTTTTATTTTGTTGAATAATCCTTAAACTGTTTTGATTTGGTTGAATATGTTACTTTCTTTAAAGAAATGTGTTAATCCTGATGAAAATTACTTATTTAATACTAAGGTTTAATCTAATAATTAAAATAATTTCTAACCACATTTAAAAACAGCACAGTGTAGAATAGTATACAAAATTAAATAATATACACAACCATACATTCAAAAATACAAATACTATGTATGGTACTATTAGTAGTAATAATAACAAGTTTTATAATAATCTATTGAGTTAAAGTTAAGTATGATGCAACCAAAAATGCTGATGTACTTTTATAAAAAATATTAATTGTAATTGATTAGACATCACAGCTTAATGCTGAAAAACTTGATATTTAGATTTTTTCTAAAGAAACACATGAACAAACTTTGTACTTTAATATTTATCAAACTCAATCCTTGGTATTTTTTTCCTTTCCTCAGAAATGTGGTAAGGAGATTTGGTTAATTCAGTTAAATCTGATATCCCAGGATCTCTAGCTGACATACTGCTTTGTCTTTACACTCAAACAAGTGCTATACTACTTAGTGGTAAATAAATGTAATTTATTTTCAACTGAATCTGTGTATAGATCTGAAATATTTTCAAGTCCGTCAAGCAGAGATGAGTTTTTCATAAGTATAGTGATACGAATCGTATCGTGGCTTGTGTTTCGTGATACATATCGTATAGTGACCTTGGTGTATCGTCTCACTCCTACCCACCGTACAGCAGAAAAGTGAATTTAACGAAAGACACCACATTTAACAATGTATTTGTAGCAGAAATAAAAAAAAAAATACTAAAAACAAATGGAAAAGACAAAGCAACACGCTATCCCTCAGTAACTCCAGCAGAACTGGAGAAGAAAAAAAAAGTTCCTGCAAGGCATCTTCACACTGACATCGCTGCTTTCATCTGTAGCAGCATCCCTTCTGGTAGTACAGCAGTCATTGCAGTTAACTCCAAAAATCACTGATCTGTAATTAAAGTTAATTAAAGTTTTATCAGATTTATTTACTAAGTTTAAATATGTATGTCGATTTAATGAAATAGTAAATTAGCACATAATAGGTTAATCTAATTGATATACAGAAATACTTAATACACATGTGTGGCAAAGTGGTTTGCAGTGCGCCAGTGTAGAGGTGGTGTGATACGTAACAGACAACAAAGTTCACGGTACAAACAGTTCTTTATGTTGTAATCCTCGTCGTTACGACCGTAAATAATAATCCCAGCCAATCCACGGTTGCCACGTTGCTTCCCTTCTAGGATGATGACTTGATGTACCATAGCTCTGCCCCCTTTCTAGATGGCCGACTTCCACTTTCCCTGGAAGACCATCCAGTCCAGGGCACTCTCTTCCCTTTTCACAATGCTCTCACAGGTCGGGAGGGAGACTACATATGCTCTGTGTCCATGTGACTGAGAATTTCTTTGTCCACGTTTCGTGAAAATGTTTTTGCTTGTTTGTTTGTTTGTTTGTTTGTTTGTGCTAAAATAACTCAAAAAACAGCTGCATGTTTAAACACCATACCTGGCAGGCAGATAGTCCTCATTGACTAGGAGTGTCTTTCTTTTGGAACCGAAAAAAATTGATAAGAAATAAATCTTGCTAATTACTTTATTTGCACATGTGCAGTTTATTTTTTGCTAGCTCATAAGTAATGCATGCACAGTCAGGCTCCACCACTAACACTAAGTTGTTGGGTAATCGTCAGTTTAATATTTCTCTGTGGGTAATTTAATTTTAATTCCTTAATCACTCATGTCATGTGGATCCTGACTTTATCCATTACATTTTTTTACGAGTTATTTAAAAAAAACAAATAAATAAAATTAAATGCCTCCGACCTTAATTTAGTCTGTGAAGCTTAAGTGTTTTTATTGTTTTTTTTGTGACTGATAGGCCAACATAACCAGATGATAGTGTGTTTCCTAGAAAATAGTACCGAGAAAATATTAAATAGACAAATCAGGTATAATAAAGTAAAAACCGACGTCCAGTTAAAGAAATCCTGTAATTTTTTGGTAAAATTTGGAATAAACCAGAAACTGGAAACACTATGTATACTGCACAGGCCTGCTGTACAGATTTATATTTTTACATAATGTAATGTGTAGTCTACCCAAAACACATTAGTGTTATTTCAGTGCAATGATTTATATTTAAAATACATCAAGAACTGTAAATGTATGTGTGTGCAATTTTATTGTGTTGTTTTTAAACCCGACACTTCCTTATGACGGACAAACATGTCCAGTTTAGTGAGGGGCTACTATATGATTATGAAAAGCTTTTGGTGGATAAAGGTTGGGGTCCCACTGTAGAATCTGATGGGATTAAACTGCCTTTGATTTCTTTATATATAGAACAGTACTAAAATAGGTAAAATGAAGATGGAACAGATTGCATTGTAAAGATGGCGTTTACATTTACAAATACAATGTTATTTTGATTCTTGCACCCTTGCATGTTATCCTTCGGGCCCTCTCTCCTGCAGCAAACCACAACTTAGCTGCCAGTGTTTTATTTGAAAAAATGTCTCACAACTCTTTTTTTTCTTATTACATACGACAAAATATGCACTTTGCGAATTTCCGTCACCAAAATGCAAATTGTGGTTTGCACTGTGACTGGCCCATCTTAGTACATCTACCGCTAATAGTTGCACCACAAAAAAAAAAAAAAAGGTAAACCAAAAACTTCTTTTAAGATATACCACAAGGACTGTAGGTGAACCTGTGTCCGCGGACATAAGGACATCGTTCACCACTCTTACTAGAGCAGTTTCAGTACTGTGTCCTGGAAGGAAACCTGACTGGAATTTCTTACGACATGGGCTGCTAAAAAAGAATTTAATTGATTGCCTACCACTTTCGCTAAGACTTTAGATAGAAAGGGGAGATTTGAAATAGGCATAAAATTGTTCAGTGTTTGTGGGTCAAGGGTAGGTTTTTTAAGCAGTGGTCGTACTACAGCAACCTTGAAAGACTCAGGAACAGTGCCAGGTGCGAGAGAGCTATTAATTATATTTAAGACGGTGTTATTTATTTTAGAAAAAATATCTTTGAGCAATTTAGTAGAAATGGGGTCTAAATCACATGTGGGAGTTTTTGCCTTACCAGTTAGGTCACTAAGATCTGGTTGATTTGATTAAAATGAAAAAATCAGAGGGTGTGGTCTGATAAAGCAGGACCCTGGCAAATCACTGTATCTTTATTGCTGAGCGGCCTGTTTAAGTTGTCAGTAGTATAGAAATTTAATTTCCTATATCATTAGTATTTTTTTTGTTGAAATGGTTATTAAAATCATTGCTGCTAGCTGAAGGGGGTGCACCCAGAGAGCGTTCTTTCTGTTGATTAGTTAGTTTGGCTATTGTTTTGAATAGGAAACGGATTTTCTTTGTTTGTTTCTATTAAGTTTGAGTAATAAGCTGACCTTGCTGAAGACAAGGCTGCCTTGTATTTCAGAACAATCTTTCCAAGTGAGAAAAAAGACTTGCAGTTTGGTATCTTTCCATTTACATTCTAGTTTTCTGCATATACGTTTAAGTGCTCGTGTAATTTCATTGAACCATGGAGAAAGTCTTGTAAAAGTAATTATTTTGTTTCTAATAGGGGTCATAGTATCAAATAATAGTATTATAGTAATCCACCGGCATATCCACCGATTCTGCCCGGAAATTATGTTTATGAATAAACTGATGTTAATGTATTAAAATAAAACACAAATGTTTACTTTTCACTGGTTCATGTCAGGCCTTGTAACGTCTAAGTGTGCGGTTATAACCCATCCCCTGTCGTGCCTTAATGATTCAGTCAATTACATTTAACTTCTTTATTTTCTTGGTCTAATTGCCTGCTCTATTTCTTTAAATGTTTAGTCAGAAGATTCCAGAAATGCCATCTGATGTTGTTGGGGGTCTCATGTTCCTGGAAGATTATGTTCATGACACAAAACTACCTAGAAAGGTAAAGAAAATTTTTAAAAAGTCAGGTTTTTGACAGGCTAGTTTCTTCTACTGATCTACACTGGGATGTCTCCCAGTAGTCTTCTCTACAAATTTATCATTTGCAGGTTTATACAGTATACAGGACACATCTGTTGTATCTGGAGACAAGAGTCTCTCAATTCTGTCTCAGATTTTATCCATCTTGAATACTATTATCTCTAAATACACTTGATATACCCTATGGTTATAGCTACAGTATAATATTACTAGTGTACTGGTGTTTACGTTTTTAAGATCCAGGATTTTTACAAAAAAATGTTAGTTATGTTCTGCTACCACAAAGGCAGAGAGATTCCACTTGTCATAAAATAAACATTGAAAAGCAAATAACAGTAAAAAATATGGTGAATCTACTATTGTCTAAACTAATTCCCAATTAAATAATCTCCATAAATCGAAACAAAGCAAATTTACATTACTAGACAGGTTACCAGGGAGCTGTTAGGATAACTGAGGTGGTCACTGAATGGAAGTTCAGGTGGTATTATAAAAACAGACAATGTTCTATTGATCAGTAGTGTACCTGTAAGGTATTGTACTGTAGTTATCTGCACTCGGGTGTCCTTGCTGGCCTGAAATTTTAAAAAAAAGCAAGGTAAAAATCACCTAAGTGTTTCCTCCAGGATGATCCAGACTGAAAATGCTGCTGCTATTATTTATTTTATTTTAAAAACCTTTTCTCTCCAGGATATAACCATTGAGAGAGTTCAGTAGTAATGCTTGAATTGTGACATCAAAATTGCCACCAGAAAAGAAAATAAGTTTATTCAGAGTATTCTTATACAAATATACACAGGCTAATTATCTTGTTCCATGCACCACCTGGTCTTGAAAACTTGTGTCTTGAACTGACAAACAGGTCCAATAAAGATACAAGAATTAACATGTTCCTTTCATATAGAGATCAGTGAAAAGGAGCCATATTATTTAGTTAAGGATGAGACTATTTGAGAACATGCTGAATGTGTTACCTGTCAGTGAAGTGACCAATGGAATAGCTGCACAGATGGACAAAGCCTTTTGTGTTTTAAATAATGATGTATCTTTTTATAGGTTGCTGAAGCCCATGTTCCAAGTTTCATTTTCGATGAATTTAGAACGATTCTGTGATCCAGAAGAAGACATCAGATAAAGAACTTGTCGTGAGAGACAGCAGATCCAGTTTATGGATGAGCTTATGGGATCTTCACGTACTAATACATTTAATGATGAGCTTATGGGATCTTCACGTACTAATACATTTAATCACTAAGCAGTTACATTTCTAACAAATGTGCTCTATTAGGAAAGTGCATACGTCTTGTTTTGCATAAACTGTATAATTTACATAGAGAACTAATGTACACAATACTATTAATTTGTTCATGTGCTAGAATTAAAGTGGTTTTGCACAAAACAATATTTTGTTTTAGAATAACACTGTATTAGTTGTTTATAAGCAAACAGACTAGTAAGGAATTATCAAGTACCTGTATTGCCAGCAAATAAATTTGTTTTGATAACTTGCAGTATTAAACTGTCAGACAGCTGCTTTTATATTGTGTAATTTGTGTATATTGCATGCATGTTCATTCTTTAAGTAATTTTGCCATTTAGGCCTAACCAATACCTGCAATTTATTATTTTCATTGTTAACATCCTGACAACATCCTGACAACTTTTTACACTTATAACGTTAAAGTCGGTTTCAAAACTATTTTCAAAAAGTAAAATGACAGGTACGTTATTTAAACAGTTGTAGCAACATGTGTGGACTTATACGTAGATCATCACATCGAATGTTGTATTTGTTTTGAAACAGAGACAGTGTTTTAAAATTAAAAGGAAGAATGTCTCACTTGAGTCTTTTAAATACATTAAAGAGTAGCACATCAACCCAGCAAATACTTTAAGAATAGTACATAAACCAAGACCAGATGACACAATTGGAAATTAAATGGGGGTAGACATCGGACTGAGGATAGTAAACGCTTGTTAAAGCATTGAATTGGTTACCTATGGGATACACATTGATTTTGTTTAAATATTTCAAATGTATTTGATATTATTCTAAATTAAATACCTAAATTAAATACCTCAAATGATGTTTGTGAATGTTTACAAATATTTCGTTTCAAATATATTTATAAATGTGTTACCCATTAAGTTTTATATTGCAACGTCTTGAGGGAGCTCGGGGACATTCCAGCAGTGGGGTGACATCCGGCGAGCAACACTATTGGTGAAGGGGTCATCAGGCGATGGAGAACCAGCCAACCTGGGTCGACTGGGGGCGGGGCCTACGAGGTAATAAAGGGGGCTCCACGTTGTCGCCGGGGGCGGCAGTTGGATGAGAGGTAAAGTCGACAGCACCACAACAATAAACAACAACAAAAAGAGAATTAGTTGGATGGAAGAACCCTCCCCCACCCCTTACCTGACCACTTTCCTGTCGCCTTCTTAAGTTCTAAATAAATATGAGTCTTGACCCGTCCTGAAATTGATTATTGCCACCCCGCTTGATTCCATCATCTCACTAGGACTGAAAAAGCTACGCTGGTGTCAGGAGATAGTGGGGTGGAACCAGTAGTGTGGGGAAGAACGCGACTGCTCATACTAGGATCGCAGTGAAGCAGGAGCCTGCTTGGCTTGAGACGTGGGGGACGAGAGCAGCTGAGAGAAGCCGCGTGCAGCCAGGCATACCTAAAATGGATGACTGGCGAAGCAGAACATGAAAAGATGGCAGCACCCATGCAACCTGCTGCAGACAGGCTAGGAGGGTATGGCACCACCAGCGGGATTGAGGATAGTGGAGCCAGCCAGGGAGTCTACTAGTCCCGACGGAAGGCAGTGCGTCTGCAATGGGCAGAGGACCGGTGATGATGAGATCAGAGAGGCCAGATAGGAATGGGAAATCGTGGAGGCGAGTCGGGGACGGGGTATGGGAGACCATGGTGGTAAGTGAAGCCGGGCACAGGGGATCTGGCCTAGAGGGAAATGAAGACGCCACATGGAGATGTGGAATAATGCCATGGTGTTGGGCAGCTGGGGAAACCAATTCAGAGCGTGTCAAAACTGGCATAGCCCTCTGTGAAAAGCCGCAGGCCCCACCTCCCCAAGACTGGGCCTGGAAGTGGAACGGAACCACAGACTCGCCTAGCTAGCAATGTTGGCCTTGGGGAAGTCAACATTGGCAGGGCCTCCGAAACAAGGCCAGGGACACCATTGGTTGTACCGCGAACTCGGGGGATGGTAACAGCCAGCTCAGGGAGTGGCAACCTGGGTTTGGCATACTGTCTTCAGCCCCAGGTGAAAGGAAGTTCGACAGGATGAGTAATTGGGAGGCCTTCTAATGCTTCTTTTGAGGCTATAGCAGAAGTGAACGGCTTTTCAAAGCCTGAGAAGGGGGATAGCTTATTGCGGCACTGGAGACGAGGCCCGTAACTGCGTGTTAGCGCTCCCCGTAAGAGAGAGGGTGGAATACATGGTGCTGGCAGCTGCCATTGAATGACAATACGGCCAGACTGTCGCAGGACTAGCACCAATCACACACCTGTAGGAGTAATGCAGAAATCCCAGGAAGTCATTAAGGGCATTAGGGAATGACATCACGGCCCTTGTGGAGCATGCCTGTCCAGCCTGGAACCAGACCATCAGGGACAGGGCGGGAACAGTTCCTCCAGACTGTCACGCTATTGTATTTTCAGCAGCAGCAGCTGCTATTCACGGAACCCGGAACACTGCAACAGGTTATCATAAGAACATAAGAAAGTTTACAAACAAGAGGAGGCCATTTGGCCCATCTTGCTAGTTTGGTTGTTAGTAGCTTATTGATCCCAGAATCTCATCAAGCAGCTTCTTGAAGGATCCCAAAGTGTCGGCTTCAACAACATTACTGGGGAGTTGGTTCCAGACCCTCACAATTCTCTATAAAAAAAAAGTGCCTCCTATTTTCTGTTCTGAATGCCCCTTTGTCTAATCTCCTTTTGTGACCCCTGGTCCTTGTTTCTTTTTTCAGGTTGAAAAAGTCCCTTGGGTCGACATTGTCAATACCTTTTAGAATGCTTGAATCAGATTGCCGCGTAGTCTTTTTTGCTCAAGACTGAATAGATTCCATTCTTTTAGCCTGTATGCATATGACTTTCAAACCTGGAATAATTTTGATCTTTCCTCTTTGCACTCTTTCTACAGCAGCAATATCCTTTTTGTAGCGAGGTGACCAGAAATGAACACAATATTCAAGCTGAGATCTTCCTAAGGCATTGTACAGTTTTAACATTACTTCCCTTGATATAAAGCTTCCCTGCATTTAATGCTTTTCATAATATATCCGAGCATCTTGTTGGCCTTTTTTTTTTTTTTAGTAGCTTCCCCACCTTGTCTAGACAAAGACTTTTCTGAGTCAACATAAACTCACAGGTTTTTTTCATAGATTCCTTGTTCAATTTCTGTGTCTCCCATATGATATTTATAATGCACATTTTTATTTCCTGCGTGCAGTACCTTACACTTTTCTCTATTAAATGTCATTTGCCATGTGTCTGCCCAGTTCTGAATCTTGTTTAGATCAAGTTGAGTTCGCAGTTTGGACCCCCTTACTACAACAGTGTGCTGCCTTCCAGGAGCCTCTGTGACGCATATCACTGAGAACGTGGACAGGCTCCTAGAATGAACAGGAGATGACCCAGTAGTAGTCCATATCGGTACAAACAACATTGGAAGAGACCGACCAAAATCCCTACAAAACAAATTCGAGAGAGCTAAGAAGGAAATTAAAAGACAAGACCAAAACTGTGGTATTTTCTGGGATACTGCCGGCACCTTGCAAAGGACCATATGGACAGCTGGAAATAATTAATCTAAATGCTTGGCTGAAGATGTGCTGCACACGGGAAGGCTTCACCTATCTTGATCGTTAGACCACATTCTACAACAAGGACTATCAATATAGGCAGGACGGACTGCACTTAAATAAAAAGGGAACCAATCTACTTGGAGAAAAGATCCTCGAGCAGGTTCAGAAGCATTTAAACTAGAAAGGAAGGGGGGAGAAATCAACAAAAAAAAAACAGAAGGGAGACTACTTCAAAACAAGGGCAACAACTCAGGTAAGACAACCAATAAATGTATTTATCTAAATGCTAAAAGTATCAGAAACAAAATGTTAGAACTTGAAGCTTCAGCACTAACGAGTCACTATGATATGATAGGTGTTACAGAACGTAAGGTTGCGGATGCAACCCCGGTTCTCTGAAAGAGAAAATAATCATCAACTAATGGGTATCGCCATCAGGTGATAGAATTATGCTGAGCTTAATACAAAAGCTACCTTTAGGCCTCCATAGCTCTGATGTCAGCGCCTCACCCCTCGGGTGCTGAATGACTATGCAGAGCGTAGGAAGCCCAGCCTCTCTTGTTTCAGGCCGCAAGGGCTACTGAAGTGACCTTGCTGCTTGATGGCTATTTTCTCTTTCAGAGAACGGGTTGCATTCGCAGCTTTACGTTCTCTTTCAATTCAAAAATAGCCATCAACTAATGGGTACTGTGTACCAAAGCAGTCGCGAGGGAGACCATGCAGCAGTAGGACAGGACCGGTCTACATGTAAAAAATGTACACGGAACAGCGCCTCGGCTTGTGGTTCGAAAGACATATGTCCTAACACTGTTCTTTGAACATAGGGACTTTAACAGTACGATATCGTACCGGGATACTCTTACCACATGGGTAACGCTGGAGAGCGTACTCAAAGAGTACAGCAGTCTAATCCAGACTAACATTAAGTGGTCTCTTTCACTGGTGTAATAGAGTCCAAGACCGAAGCTCCAAAGAATGGAGCAGAGGAATCCAGCACATTCAGTCTGTAGAACCTCATGAGCTAGACGCAGCTAGCCGCAGCACATATTTCAGACACTGGGAAACCTTGAAAGAGGGCCCAGGACATTACCATACCCCTGGTAGAATGCGCCTTCAATTGCCCTGGAGGGGAAAGGCCAGCAGATTCGTAAGTCAGAGTAATGGCGTCCACTATCCAATGGGACAGGCGCTGTTTAGAGAATGCCAGACCCAGCGTCCTAGAACCATAGCACACAAACAACTGTTCAGTGTGTCTGACACCCCTTGTACGGTCAATATAGCACCTCAGTGTCCGTACCGGGCAGAGCATGTGCAACCGTTGGTCCTCCAGAGAAGAGAAGAGAAGGGAGGAGGATGGAGTACCATCAACTCCACAGATTGGTTCACGTGGAACGGGGATATTACTTTCGGCAAAAATGCAGAGTTTGGTCGCATGGAGACTCTAGACCCATCTCCAGTGAAAAGAGTACAAGAAGGGTGCACTGAAAGTGCATGCAGCTCACTCACCCGTTTTGCTGAAGCAATAGCCAGCAAAAACGCAGTCTTTAAGGACATGAACTTCACATCCACAGTGTGAAATGGCTCAAATGGGGCTTTTGTAAGGGCTTCCAGAACCACATCAAGGTGCCACAAGGGGAAGCTAGATGTCCTGGGAGGACGCAGCCTCCTCACACCCTTAAGAAATTGGGAAGCCAGGAAATGGTTTCCAGGCGATAACCCATCTATGCATTTGTGACAAGCAGATATGGCTGCCAGGTACACCTTCAATGTGGAAGGGGACCTATCGTCATCAAGTAGTCTCGGGAGAAACTGTAAGATAACTGCCATGGGGCAGGTAACTGGGTCCTGGCCCTGGGGCAGACAACAGTTCTAAAATAACTGCCACTTATACACGTATTGCGACCTGGTATAAGGAGCTCTCCTGCTCTGAATAGTGGCAATAACTGCCGATGACAGCCCTAGAGCTGACAGACGTTCCCGTTCAGGGGCCAAACCCATAGCTACATCAGCTGGGGGTTCGGGTGCCACAGATCTCCCTGGGCCTGAGAGAGGAGATCCACCCACAGGGGTTGCACCAGGGTCGAAAACCAGGTCCTTCGGGGCCACCGAGGAGCTACCAGAAGCATTGTAGCTTTCTCTACCCAGACCTTCTCTAGGAAGGCAGGGAGCAGTGGTATTGGTGGGAAGGCATATAGGAGACAAGCGGGCCACTCGTGAGCCAGGGCGTCGACTCCTAAGGACTGTCGAGGTCTCTCATCGAGAATCAAAGAGAGCAGTGCGTAGGCTCCCGCGAGGCGAAAAGATCTACTTCTGCTCTGCTGAACCACTCCCAGATGCGTTCCACCGCCCTGGGGTGGAGACGCCATTCCAAGGCCAGGGGACCTCCTCTGGAGAGGAGATCCACGGAGATGTTGAGTTGGCCCGATAAGTGGACTGCTCAAAGAGAAGCCAGCCGGGGCTGCAACCACAGTAACAGCCGAACCACCATGCAGTGAAGGCTCAGAGATCTCAGGCCGCCCTGGCAGTT
This sequence comes from Polyodon spathula, assembly GCF_017654505.1. Lineage (NCBI taxonomy): Eukaryota > Metazoa > Chordata > Actinopteri > Acipenseriformes > Polyodontidae > Polyodon > Polyodon spathula. Next base: position 50,116,904 of record NC_054537.1, on the reverse strand, counting down.
GTTATATGCCACAACCATGGTGTTATCTGACCGCACCAACACATGTTTGTTCTGGACCACCGGAAGAAAGTGCTGTAAGGTGAGATCTACTGCCCTGAGGTGACGGCTACTGTGACCCTTCAGGGATGCTGAGCCTTAGGCCGTACGGAGGACGCAGTCGCGGGACCCTTGTGTCACTGGCGATTGCCGCCCCCCCTAGGGCGCCAGTTGCCCCTCTTTGCAGGCCGACCATGCTGCGGGCAGGTGCTGCCAGGCGTGCTGTAGGAGCATGAACAGGCCTGGGTGTAGGCTGTCGCCCCCACAGGGGGGAAGCCCTAGCAGGCAAGGCACCTCCTGTTGCAGCTCGTCCACTGACACAAGCTCGTCATCACCAGACGCCTGCAGAGGATGTCCTCTTCATAGTCTGAGATAGCCTCAGGCTCAAGCTCAACAGTTGTAACAGGCTGCCGGGGAACCAGCGCAGTCGTGGTGCCAGGGGCCGACAACATACTCATCATGAGTGACTGTTGTCCCATCACCACCTCCATAAAACGACCAATCTGGTCCGGGAGGGCCAAGATCTTGCTAGGCTGTTTGTCCCTGGGGGCTTCCGCGTGGCAAGTGAATGCTCCTTAGGAGGGGAGCGCCGAAGCTGCCTCACTCTCCTGGTAGTTAAGCAAGAGCGTCGCCCAAGAGACGGGGAGGGCGACATGGATAGTTGCAGGCGGGCAGGAGATGATGCTGTACCACTTGAAGGGTGAACAGACTCACAATGAGATCCCCTGCTAGAAGGAGATCTCATTGTCCTTTAGGACCCGCCTCTGGAACTTCCCACAGACAGTGCAGAATGCTGTGTCAGACAGAGCCAAATCAGCATGTTCCAGGCATGAAACACAGAATTTGAGTCTGGTGAATTGTGGTCTGCGCTCAGTGAATGTAACTAGGTTTCCAGTGAGATAGACCCAGGGAAGGGGTAGCCGCCAGCTTCCCATGCACAACTAAGGCAACGGAGGGTACAAACATTGAATTTTATTTTTATTTTTTAATAATCAGAGTGCTGTAGAACAACATATAGATTATGCTCACTCCTGATCAGCAGCTGAAAACAGAAGAGGCTGGGCTTCCTACGCTTTACATGGTCATTCAGCACCCGATGGGCGGGGCGCTGACGTCAGAGCCATGGAGGCCTAAAGGCAGTGTTTATATTCAGCTCAGCATAATCCTATCACCTGATGAGGAAACCCATTAGTTGATGGCTATTTTCGAATTGAAAGAGAAACTTGGGTGTCTGAAATATTTATAGGTATAGGAAGGACAGGCAGGACAGAAGAGGAGGAGGGGTGGCGCTATACATAAGAAACAGTCTTGAAGCCCAGGTGTTAAATCTAGACAAAGAAAACAAAGCTGAATCAATATGGACAAATATTCAGAGGTCGTAATAATAGGAGCATGCTATAGACAGCCAAATTCAGACGCCAAGCAAAATAATCTGTTATACAATGACATTAGAAATGTGTGTAGCAAAGGAGAAGCCATGCTAACGGGAGATTTCAACTTCCCCCAATATAAAATGTGAAAACCCGGTGGGGAGCACGACGGATGAAATTGAAATGGTGGAAATGACTGCTTCCTAACGCAATTTGTCAAGGCACCGACTAGAGGGGAGGCATGCCTTGATATAGTGTTTTCAAATAACGGAGACAGAATAACTAAAACAGAGGTCAGAGAACCACTGGTAAACTCAGACCACAACATGGTTTCATTTGAGGTGATTTTTAAAACCCAAAAAAGTAATGACTAAAGCTAAGGTTTACAATTTTAGAAAGGCAAACTAAGAAGGTATGAAACAGAGACTAACAGAAGTAGATTGGAGTAAAACAGAGAAAACATTCACAGAAAAAGGATGGCTGTTTTTAAAAAATGTAGTACTAGAGGCGCAAAACAATTACATCCCAAAAGTAGACAAATCTAAATCCAAAACTAAATTGCCAAAATGGTTTAATGGATCAATTTAAAAAAAATATTCAGCAAAAAAAGGCACTTTACAGAGCGTATAAAAGTGACCAAAAATAAAGTACACAGAAGAGTACACGGAATTGGAAACGCAAGTCAAAAAGGAAGTTAGAAAGGCCAAGAGAGAAATAGAAAAGAACATTGCTAAGGGGGCTAAAACCAGTTCCAAAATGTTTTTCTAATACCACCGTGTAACAATTTTTTTTTTTTTTGGTTCCTGGGTAGTAAGTGTTATTTCCTAATTGCTTATGTCTCAGAAGTATAGAAAATGGCTATTATTCCCCACAAACTTTGCTTTTGTGACCAGGACAGTGATATTTTGAAATTTACCTATTTTCCAGAACATTCCAGATAGATTCAGTGCTGAGTAAACTTGGAGTAACTTCTAGAACTTTCCAGTAACATAAATAGTAATATAAATACAGGGGTCTTAAGCCCACCAGTTCAGTTTAGTTCCAGCTGCCTAAGTGGATACATATCTGCGTTTTTCTGATATGGCATCAAGAGGCTGCAAGCATCCGGCAGACGCATTTTGCTGTGTCTGCGGCCAATTTATCAAGACAAGATCGAAAAAGTACTCCGTGGACGTTTCTGCTAAGATGTGCGAGGCCTACAAGGCATATTTCGGCATGCCTGTCGGGGATCAAGACAAACACTGGGCACCTCATTTCACCTGCGAGCACTGCAAAAAAACTCTGGAAGGTAAGATGGACAATTGTTGCTCGGAATTTTATGTTATAAAATTTGTTAAAATTTTTAAAATTGTAAAAGTTTTTAATTTTAAAATGTTTTACAATTTTCGATGTTATTGAAAAAATATATCATGAAAAATGTTGCGAATATCTCTTACACATTAGTCATGGGTGAAATAAATGTATTTTTGTAGGATGGTACAGAGGGGAAAAGAGAGCCATGAAGTTCGCTATCCCAAGAATTTGGCGGGAACTCACTGACCACTCAAGCAACTGCTACTTCTGCATGGTGGACCCTTCCAAACGTCGGACTGGCAAGAATGCACCTGCTATCACGTATCCGGACCTTCCTTCATCCATCACCCCGGTGCCACACTGCCATGAGCTCCCCGTACCCACTCCTCCGGAGAGAGAGCAGCCATCTTTAGAAGAGAGCAGCAAGTCAGAGAGCGAGGAAGATGTTGTAGATCCAGATGACAATTTCAGAGGTGGAGCTGAGTAGAGAAACCCATACTACCCCAACCAAAAAGACCTCAATGACTTGATTAGAGATCTTGGTCTCACCAAGTCCAATGCCTAGCTTTTGACACCTAGGCTCAAGCAATGGAACTTGTTGAATGAAAGTGTGCAAGTCGCAGATCAGAGAAAGCGTCATCAACCTTTTTCCAGCTTCTTCACCCGTCAAGATTGGCTCTGCTTCTGCCACAATGTGACCAGTCTGCTCGAGGCAATCGGAATCGCCTGTAACCAGAACGAGTGGCGCCTCTTCATTGACAGCTCATCCAGGAGCCTCAAAGCCGTGCTGCTCCATAATGGTAACAAGTACCCGTCTCTTCCCCTGGCTCACTCGGTGCACCTCAAAGAGGATTACAACAGCATCAAGACCTTGCTGGACACCTTGAAATATGATGAGTACTGCTGGGAGGTCATAGGAGACTTCAAAATGGTGGCATTCCTGATGGGTCTCCAAGGCGGTTTTACCAAGTTTCCCTGCTATGTTTGCTTTGGGACAGCAGGGACACCAAGGCGCATTACCACAGGCGGGACTGGCCACAGCGGACCGAGTTCTTTGTGGGGAGGAACAACATCAAGTGGGAGCCACTGGTGGATCCCCGGAAGGTGCTGATGCCACCACTGCACATCAAATTGGGCCTTATGAAACAATTTGTCAGAGCTCTAAATAAGGAGTCAGCAGCCTTCAAGTACCTTCAAAACTTCTTCCCTAAGCTGTCTGAGGCAAAGGTCAAAGCCAGTGTCTTCGTCGAACCACAGATAAAGAAGATCCTGGAGTGCAATGAATTCCCCAAGAAGCTCACTAGTAAGGAAAAGCGGCTTGGAACAGCTTTGTCGCAGTGGTTCGGGGCTTCCTGGGCAATCACAAGGCCGAAAACTATGTGGAGCTGATTGAGACTGGTGAAGAACTATGGCACAATGGGCTGTAGGATGTCCCTCAAAGTCCATATCCTTGATGCTCATCTTGATAAATTCAAGGAGAACATGGGAGCGTACTCAGAGGATCAAGGCGAGCGCTTCCACCAGGATATACTGGACTTTGAACGTCGCTACCAAGGACAGTATAACAAGAACATGATGGGAGACTACATTTGGGGGCTGATTCGGGAAAGTGATTTACAGTATAAAATCGTAAATCTCGAAAAACTACTCACTTCTAAATCTTTTGTAGTCATTTTTGTATTACCTTAGTATAAATACATGTTAATTTGGATTCATATGTTGGTTTTTTTTTTACTTTATGTGAACGAAAAGACACATTCGCCCGTTTTCTCATTGGAAACAGGTACATTTCAAAATATCACTGTCCTGGTCACAAAAACAAAGTTTGTGGGGAATAATAGCCATTTTCTATACTTTTGAGGCATAAGCAATTAGGAAATAACACTTACTACCCAGGAACAAAAATTGTGTTACATAGTGTACTACAACAGCAAGAGAACATTTAAAAAAAAGGGCAAAATCATAGACGAAGAAAAAAACAAAACAAATAAATTAAATGATTACTTTTCACAAGTTTTTACAAAGGAGAATACAGACAACATGCCCCACATGTCAACCTGTCCCTATCCAGTTTTAAATAAATTTAGCATAACCAAGGCAGAAGCGTTAAAGGGACTAGGAGCTCTTAAAATAAACAAATCCCCTGGGCCGGATGAGATCCTCCCAATAGTACTCAAAGAAATGAAAGAAGTTATTTACAAACCGCTAACCAAGATCATGCAACAATCTCTTGACACAGGGGTTGTACCGACAGAATGGAAAATTGCAAACATAATACCGATCCACAAAAAGGGAAACAAAACGGAACCAGGTAACTACAGACCAGTAAGCCTGACTTCTATTATGTGCAAACTTATGGAAACTATAATAAAATCCAAAATGGAAAATTACCTATATGGTAACAGGGTACTGGGAGACAGTCAACATGGTTTTAGGAAAGGGAGATCTTGTCTAACTAACTGGCTTGATTTTTTTGAGCATGCATAGGAGCATATGACTTGGTTTATTTAGATTTCCAGAAAGCTTTTGACAAAGTCCTGCATAAAAGATGAATTCTCAAACTGAACGCATTAGGGATTCACGGAAACGCATGCACATGGATTAGGGAGTGGTTAAAATGTAGAAAACAGAAAGTACTGATTAGAGGAGAAACCTCAAAATGGAGCGAGATAGTCAGTGGAGTACCACAAGGATCGGTATTAGGTCCTCTGCTATTCCGAATCTACATTAATGATTTAGATTCTGGTATAGTAAGCAAACTTGTTAAATTTGCAGATGACACAAAAATAGGAGGAGTGGCAAACACTGTTGCAGCAGCAAAGGTCATTCAAAATGATATAGACAAGATTTAGAACTGGGCAGACACATGGCAAATGACATTTAATAGAGAAAAGTGTAAGGTACTGCACGCAGGAAATAAAAATGTGCAATGTAAATATCATATGGGAGATACTGAAATTGAAGAAGAAATCTATGAATCTATGTTGACTCAGAAAGCTCTTCATCTAGACAATGTGGGAAGCTATAAAAAAGGCCAACAAGATGCTCGGATATATTGTGGAAAGTGTTGAATATAAATCAAGGGAAGTAATGTTTAAACTGTACAATGCATAAGTAAGACCTCATCTTGAATATTGTGTTTAATTCTGTCACCTCGCTACAAAAAGTATATTGCTGCTCTAGAAAGAGTGCAAAAAAGAGCGACCAGAATTATTCTGGGTTAAAAAGGCATGTCATATGCAGACAGGCTAAAGAATTGAATCATTCAGTCTTGAACAAAGAAGACTATGCGGCGACCTAATTCAAGCATTCAAAATTCTAAAACCTACTGACAATGTCGACCCAAGGGACTTTTGTGAACTGAAAAAAGAAACAAGGACCAGGGGTCACAAATGGAATTATGCAAAGGCCGAATGGCCTCCTCTCATTTGTAAAGTTTCTTATGTTGTTATGTTCTTATTTTGAATGACCTTTGCTGCTGCAACAGTGTTTGCCACTCCTCCTGTTTTTGTGTCATCTGCAAATTTAACAAGTTTGCTTACTATACCAGAATCTAAGTCATTAATGTAGATTAGGAAAAGCAGAGGACCTAATACTGAGGCACTCCACTGGCTTCATTTTGAGGCTTTTCCTCTAATCAGTACTTTCTGTTTTTTACATGTTAACCCGTCCCTAATCCATGCACATGCATTTTCTTGAATCCCTACTGCTTTCAGCTTGAGAATTAATCTTTTATGCGGGACGTTGTCAAAAGCTTTCTGTAAATCTAAATAAACTATGTCACATGCTTTGCAATTATCCATTATCGATGTTGCATCCTCAAAAAATCAAGCAAGTTAGTTAGACACAATCTCCCTTTCCTAAAATCATATTGACTGTCTCCCAGGATATTTCCATTTTGGATCTTATTATACTTTCCATAATACCTGGTTCAGTTTTGTTTCCCTTTTTGTGGATCGGTATTACGTTTGCAATTTTCCAGTCTGTCGGTACAACCCCTGTGTCAAAAGACTGTTGCATGATCTTGGTTCGCAGTTTGTAAATAACTTCTTTCATTTATTTGAGTACTATTGGGAGGATATCATCCGGCCACGAGGGTTTGTTTATTTTAAGAGCTCCTAGTCCCTTTAACACTTCTGCCTTGGTTATGCTAAATTTATTTAAAACTGGATAGGAACAGGTTGACATGTGGGGCATGTTGTCCGTATCCTCCTTTGTAAAAACTTGTGAAAAGTAATCATTTAATATATTTTATGTTTTTTTTCTTTCATCTATGATTTAGCTTTTTGTATCTCTTAGACATTTAACCTCCTCTTTGAATGTTCTCATGCTGTTGTAATGTTGGAAAAACATTTTGGAATTGGTTTTAGCCCCCATAGCAATGTTCATTTTTATCTCTGTCTTGGCCTTTCTAACTTCCTCTTGACTTGCGTTTGCAGTTCCGAGTACTCTTTCTGTGTGCTTTGTTTTTTGTCCCTTTTGTTCTGTAAAGTGCCTTTTTTCTCTGAATAATTTTTTTTAATTGATCTATTACACTATTTTGGCAATTTTGTTTTAGATTTAGATTTGTCTACTTTAGGGATGTAATTGTTTTGTGCCTCTAGTACTACATTTTTTAAAAACAGCCATTTTTCTGTGAATGTTTTCTCTGTTTTACTCCAATATACATCTGTTATTCTCTGTTTCATACCTTCATAGTTTGCCTTTCTAAAATTGTAAACCTTAGCTTTTGTCATTACTTTTTGGGTTTTAAAAATCACTTCAAATAAGACCATGTTGTGGTCTGAGTTTGCCAGTGGTTCTCTGACCTCCGTCTTACTTATCCAAAGATCAAGATAGGTGAAGCCTTCCTGTGTGCACCCCGATTTCAGCCATGCGTTTTAGATTAATTATTTCCAGCTGTCCGTACGCGTGTCTCTGCATTTGTTTTGCAGGGATTTTATCTCTGTCTCTTCCAATGTTGTTTGTACCGATGTGTACGACTACTACCGGTCATCTCCTGTTCATTCTAGGAACCTCAGTGATGTGCGTGACAAAGGCTCCCGGAAGGCAGATTTGAAACATCTGTATTTTTCCTTCTAAATGTCCTAAAATGCTGATGTATAACTCAACCAAAACAATTACTTGCTTTTCTTTTTTTTTTTTTTTTTTTTTTAGATTTTATTTAAAAATATCTTTATATATGCTTTTTTTAAAAAATAAATAAATAAAACTTTCGGAATGGTGTGTGTGCTTGATTGTGTGCCGAGATCCCCTTTTACTATTTTATTTTTTACTGATTTTTTAAGTATATTTGTATTTAATTTATTATATTCTGTTTTGAGTGAATGTTTCTCTTCTAATGTAAACGAGTTGCACGCATCTGATGCCAAAGTAACTTAGGTGTAACTTCAATATTTTAATTATTATTAGTGTACTTTCCCTATGTTTTATTATTTATTATTATTAGTCAGTTATTTTTTTATTTTTTTTAAAACCCTGTATATATCTGCAACTGTACAAGGAATTTCAATTCTGATTTCTGCTTTGAAATCCTTGTAAAATTGTGCAGCTCCTATAGACTCCTATATAATTTTTTTTCTACATCATTCAGAAAAAATTAGTACATTTGTATGTTTTACAAATATTAATTATTATTATACAATTTTTTATATTTTTTGGACGGCGTAGCTTATATGTGAACAAATATAACACATCCCACAACCAAACATATTACATCATTGGGAAGGTTTTAATTTCTGATTTATGGTTACCAAACTATAAGCGCCAACACAAAGTTGTCATATAATGTATTCACACCCAAATATGGTCATTCCCCATAAGTAGCATAGGGCTAAGCCATAAGCATACATAAAGAAAATATATTACACCTTCCTGTATGTGACAGTCAGTCAGCCTGGAGGTGATCTGCTTGCCTCTGTGGTAGAAACTGAACAGCCTCATATGAACTATTGCCAGTGCTCTTTATCCTGCTGATTGAAACAGGTTTTGTTCCCTTTCCCCAAATGTAAACACATTCTTTAGGCACACAGAGCCACATCCAAACTGGGGTATGTAAAACAGAAGTTTTACAATTGATGTGCCAGGAACTATTTTCTGTGTACATAAAATAAGAACATAAGAACATAAGAACATAAGAAAGTTTACAAACGAGAGGAGGCCATTCGGCCCATCTTGCTCGTTTGGTTGTTAGTAGCTTATTGATCCCAAAATCTCATCAAGCAGCTTCTTGAAGGATCCCAGGGTGTCAGCTTCAACAACATTACTGGGGAGTTGATTCCAGACCCTCACAATTCTCTGTGTAAAAAAGTGTCTCCTATTTTCTGTTCTGAATGCCCCTTTTTCTAAACTCCATTTGTGACCCCTGGTCCTTGTTTCTTTTTTCAGGCTGAAAAAGTCCCTTGGGTCGACACTGTCAATACCTTTTAGAATTTTGAATGTTTGAATTAGGTCGCCACGTAGTCTTCTTTGTTCAAGACTGAACAGATTCAATTCTTTTAGCCTGTCTGCATATGACATGCCTTTTAAGCCCGGAATAATTCTGGTCTTTCTTCTTTGCACTCTTTTAGAGCAGCAATATCTTTTTTATAGCGAGGTGACCAGAACTGAACACAATATTCAAGATGAGGTCTTACTAGTGCATTGTACAGTTTTAACATTACTTCCCTTGATTTAAATTCAACACTTTTCACAATGTATCCGAGCATCTTGTTAGCCTTTTTTATAGCTTCCCCACATTGTCTAGATGAAGACATTTCTGAGTCAACAAAAACTCCTAGGTCTTTTTCATAGATTCCTTCTCCAATTTCAATATCTCCCATATGATATTTATAATGTACATTTTTATTTCCTGCGTGCAGTACCTTACACTTTTCTCTATTAAATGTCATTTGCCATGTGTCTGCCCAGTTCTGAATCTTGTCTAGATCATTTTGAATGACCTTTGCTGCTGCAACAGTGTTTGCCACTCCTCCTACTTTTGTGTCGTCTGCAAATTTAACAAGTTTGCTTACTATACCAGAATCTAAATCATTAATGTAGATTAGGAATAGCAGAGGACCTAATACTGATCCCTGTGGTACACCGCTGGTTACCACACTCCATTCTGAGGTTTTTCCTCTAATCAGTACTTTCTGTTTTCTACATGTTAATCACTCCCTAATCCATGTACATGCGTTTCCTTGAATCCCAACTGCGTTCAGTTTGAGAATTAATCTTTTGTGCGGGACTTTGTCAAAAGCTTTCTGGAAATCTAAATAAACCATGTCATATGCTTTGCAATTATCCATTATCGATGTTGCATCCTCAAAAAAATCAAGCAAGTTAGTTAGGCACGATCTCCCTTTCCTAAAACCATGCTGACTGTCTCCCAGTACCCTGTTACCATATAAGTAATTTTCCATTTTGGATCTTATTATAGTTTCCATAAGTTTGCATATAATAGAAGTCAGGCTTACTGGTCTGTAGTTACCTGGTTCAGTTTTGTTTCCCTTTTTGTGGATCGGTATTATGTTTGCAATTTTCCAGTCTGTCGGTACCACCCCTGTGTCAAGAGACTGCTGCATGATCTTGGTTAGCGGTTTGTAAATTACTTCTTTCATTTCTTTGAGTACTACTGGGAGGATCTCATCCGGTTTTAATGCCTGTGAGTGAAGTATATACATACAATACCAGAGCACTGTATACATACAATGCTATAGGAAATATAGTCATCAAATGCCAGGGAAGATAATTATATAAAAATACCAGGGAAGTTCAACAGTTCTTTATCTTTTCAGTTACTCTCAATGCAAATAGATTTGACTTTTGCTTCAGTTTCTTTGACATTTTATTTAGGTAAAGTAAGAGATATTTTGCGAAAATGATTTACTTTATTTGCCGTGCTGTCCAAGCTGATCAACCGAGCAAGTCAGGAAAGCTGAATGGCCTGCAGCGCTGGAGCATGCCTTTTTTATTTTTTATTTATTTTATTTTTTTAAAGCTGTGTACTTATTTTAAACCCCATGTCTGTGCTGTAAGGCAGCACAGACAACTCAATACTCCTTTCACTCATTGTTGTTGTTGGGGTTATGGGAATCTACTTGTTTTGTAGTTTCTTAAATTTCTTTAAGTTGGCAATACCCATCACTCATGAAATGCAGACAATGCAGAATGAATTTGGAATGAAAATTTCCGCTGTTCTACCTTAACTTGACTGACTGGTGCATGTTACTATGAAAACAAGAAAGGGGGGCTGGTTCCATAAAGGGATTGTAAATACTAGACATTTTGTTGTATATACTGTAAGTCACCAACGTGGTGGTGAAAGGAAAAAGGAAAATAAAACAAAATAACAAAACTACAAACAAAAGGTGCTGCTTCTTGTAGCGTCCTGCAGCCTTCGCTATCTGGGGCTGCTTGGGTCTCAGAGATGCTTTGCTGTTCCCTTACTATCAATCACAGGGTTGCTCAGACTTCCCCAACTAAACTGCCAACTTCCCACTCGGGTACGTAAATAATTATTTACGGCAGCTGCCTTTCTCCACTGGGCTTGTTTCTTTTTCTCGTTCCCAACACTGGCGTTCTTGTTCTGTTTACTCCAGGGTTACGAACCCTGTCATTTCTCCTACAAGAGCAAGACCAAAGGAACAGCAAAGACCAATTTTTACTGGTTGATCGACCCGCCTCCCGACCACTCGGAGAGAGGGAGACGCGACACACCCTCACCCAACCTCTCTGTGTCATTGCATCATGGATCATGGATGCACCTGATAGCCAGCACAAAATTGCCATAATAAAAACAAACAAAAAAAGCACAACATTCGTTAGCAAAGATTAAATATTATCCCAAATGTTAACAGTATAATCTTATGCGGCAGTGCATTTAGCCAAGAAAATAAGAGAGCTATTACATTTTAAAACCTATTATAAGACCTGAGTATCGGTATGTTTGGAGTGTAAAAATGTTTCAGATTCTGCTGATACAATGTGAAAATGATCCAATGTGAGAAAGAAGTTGTATTTTAAATGCTGTTCAGGCACCCGTGGTTTGCTTTTTGCACTAATTGCGATACTGCCATGGTAAGTCAACACTTTAACACAAGAAAGTGGCTATGATACTGTGACAGGCGATGGCTGAGTGGTGACATCAGGCCAGAAGCAGGACCTGAAAACACAGGCATGTACTGCAGTGAAAAAGACGCAGCACGCCGTTTATTTAAATCCAAACTAAAAAATAACACAAAATAACAACTAAAACTAAGATTAGGCTGGGCAACTGCCTTCATTGATCCTTATTATTATTTTCAATTTCTCTCTCTTGCTCTCGTTCTGCCTCTTGAACACCCACCCGGAGTGCAGAGAGCTGCAGGCTTTTATGCAGGTGACCATCTCCCGATTAGCAATAAATGAAACAATTAATTAATAGGGAGATGGCCACCTTCTTAGGTTTTTAATTGTGGATGGAACTTCCCATCCACACTACAAAACACAAAACCAAAACAAACGCTGCTACACCATCATAAATACAATAACAAAACCCACAGCGTTCGCTGACATTTATATACATAAACACAAACAAAATAAATCATAATACAAAACAAAAAATAAACTGCAGAGGGATGGAGGGGGAAACCCCATTCTAAAAATAATTGTACAGGGCTGTTAGCCCTGTTACAGATAGAAACACAATAACAATACTAAACAATAACATAACAACCCCCCCTGCCAGAAATCTTGACATTGCAAGACAGGTTACACTGTAATATTCCACAAAGCACTACACTTCATCGCTAGAGTTTTTGTACAATATCCCTTTTCTTTATAAAGAGCTACTTAATATCACCCTCTGGGCATAAAAATCCTTTACAAAGGGGATATAGTGGAATTGTTCATATATCTATTTGTCCGTCTGTATGTCATATGTCAACTATACTTGAACTTATCCAATTGTCATGAAATTTAATACTAACATTATTTAGCATAAGTTCTTGAGAATATCAGATTCTGGGGCTATATATGAGAGTGTATGTCTGTCTTCTATCTGTAGATCTGTATGCCCTGCTAAAGTAACATCTTGCTTTTTATTCCATTTGTGATTAGTGCTACAGTAAGGTATGTTCCTTATACAAAATTCTCAACATTTAAAATATGACTACAGCTTACTAAAACTAGCACCGTAATACCCTGCTTACACTAGCCACTTTTTTAAGCCAGCTTTGAGATGGCTTAGGTTTTTTTTGTTTTCTAGTGTAAACACAGCTGTCCTAAGTTCGCCCGTCCTATGCCCTGCTCCAGAGGGGGGCTCTGCAACAGCCTTGGTCTAATTTTCAAATGTGAACTCAGCGGTCCCTGAGACGGCTCACTTGTGCCATGTGCAATCATGGGCAACTCCCCCATTGTCAGTGTCAAACAGGCACAGACAACAGCAAGTGGAAGTTAGGATTGTTACTCAGACAACAGAACCAAAAAAAAAAGCTTGACAGAGGCAGAGGATTCCAAAATTCAAACAGATGTTTCTATTTGTGCTATAATGTGAATTTATGTGGAATCAATGTAAAATAAGGCTATTTGCCACGAAACCTAATCTGTGATCATATTTGAATATGTACCATTATGAGGAAATGTTCAGTTTTATGTGTATCTATTGTGACACGGCAGGGAGGGGGTTAATATCCTCCCTGCCAAAAACACGTGAGAATGCACATTTGTCGTTAATAGTTTAATTATTAGTTATCCAATGCACTTGGTGTTTATTGTAGATTAGAGCCAGGTGCAGGGTATTTAAAGGAAGCTGCCAGTTTGTTCAGGGCTGCTGTGTGAAGAGCTCGGTTGTGTTCAGTTGTAAAAAGGTCGTGTGAACCATTGTGTTTAATATTTTGTGCTTGTTTTGTTTTTGTGTTATATGTCAGTGTGGCGATGCACAACAATGTGTAACGCACGGGGATAACAAAAACAGGGCACAGTCCCGAACAAAACAAACAGAGGGTCAGCAGTCCTGGATGAGTGCAGTCGTGATGGTGGTCAGTGCAAACACAGATAGTGCGGTGTGCAGTGGTGCTCCGGACAGCGCTGACCCTTAGCGACAGCTCCGGAGTAGTGCTTTAACTGTCTGGTGGTGAAAAACACAGACAATTACACAGACAATCACAACACGTAATTTCTCTTTAACGAGAGCTCCTCTCTCGATCCTTCTCTCTCCAAACGAAGGAAAGGATCAGCGTTACCCCGGCTCATATATGTAATCCCGCATGGCATCTAGGTGTCAGACAACAACATGGTCTCATTTGAAGTGTTTTTTAAAACCCCAAAAGTAAAGACTAAAGCTAAGGTTTACAATTTTAGAAAAGCACTATGAAGGTATGAAACAGAGACTAACAGAAGTAGATTGGAGTAAAATAGAGAAAACACCCACAGAAAAAGGATAGTTGTTCTTCAAAAATGTAGTACTAGAGGCGCAAAACAATTACATCCCTAAAGTAGACAAATCTAAATGTAAAACTAAATTGCCAAAATGGTTTAATAGATCAATTAAAAAAAATATTCAGAGAAAAAAGGCACTTTACAGATCATTAAAAAGGGACCAAGAAAAAAAGTACGAAAGGATACAGCAGAACGCAAGTCTCAAAAAATTATAGGGGGACGGTTCTTTTGTTGGCACTCTTCACGTTACATCCAGCCCTTATCACACCACTTGGTGTTTATTTATAATCAGAAGGAAGTGCCCATTAATCTCGGGTCACGCCCCCATAAATCTGTGAGAGTACAATGATCCATTGGTTTTAATCCTGACACACATGTCATCCAGTTGTCCTATTGCACAGTTAAAACACCTACGCAGTACGTGTTGTAACACAATGTGTACTATATGACCCCCCCCTGGCCAGGGCGAAGTGTTTAAGACGGTGCGTAGGAACTCTCGAAAATAACAAACTAACACCAGTTTACGTTTGGTCCCCACCGCCACCCGTGACCCCCTGGAGGTGTCGAGACTGGGAATCAGGCCACACAGATGGAGTGGTGCTTCGGACAGTGCTGACCCTGGGTGTCAGACCACTGTCTGGTGGTGGAAAACACAGACAATTACACAGACAAACACAACTACGTAATTTCGCTTAACGAGGTGCTTCTCGATCTTCTCTCTCCAAACGGAAGGAAATGGTCGCCGTACCCGGCTCATCTATGTAAATACGCCAGGGCCTATAGGTGTCAGAAAAATGGTCTCATTTGAAGTGTTTTTTAAAACCCCAAAAGTAAAGACTAAAGCTAAGGTTTACAATTTTAGAAAAGCACTATGAAGGTATGAAACAGAGACTAACAGAAGTAGATTGGAGTAAAATAGAGAAAACACCCACAGAAAAAGGATAGTTGTTCTTCAAAAATGTAGTACTAGAGGCGCAAAACAATTACATCCCTAAAGTAGACAAATCTAAATGTAAAACTAAATTGCCAAAATGGTTTAATAGATCAATTAAAAAAAATATTCAGAGAAAAAAGGCACTTTACAGAACATTTAAAAAGGGACAAAAAACAAAGTACACAGAAAGAGTACTCGGAACTGCAAACGCAAGTCAAAAAGGAAGTTATAAAGGCCAAGACAGAGATAAAAATGAACATTGCTATGGGGGCTAAAACCAATTCCAAAATGTTTTTCCAATATTACAACAGCAAGAGAACATTCAAAGAGGAGGTTAAATGTCTAAGAGATACAAATAGCTAAATCATAGATGAAAGAAAAAAAACATAAAATATATTAAATGATTACTTTTCACAAGTTTTTACAAAGGAATACAGACAACATGCCCCACATGTCATCCAGTTCCTATCCAGTTTTAAATAACTTTAGCATAACTGAGGCAGAAGTGTTAAAGGGACTAGGAACTCTTAAAATAAACAAATCCCCTGGGCCGGATGAGATCCTCCCAATAGTACTCAAAGAAATGAAAGAAGTTATTTACAAACCGCTAACCAAGATCATGCAGCAGTCTCTTGACACAGGGGTGGTACCGACAGACTGGAAAATTGCAAACGTAATTTTATTATTAAAATCCGTTTAGTCGAGGCCGACTTTCGGTCACTTTATGGGTCATCATTCTCCACGCATTTCTGTCTTTGACCACTTCTTTCAGATCTTTCATGTGCATGTTTGTGTCAGCCTTGATTGTGTCCAGCCAGCGGGTTCTCTGACGCCCTCTTCTTCTTGACCCACTGACTGTGCCGAGCATTAATGCTGTTTCTAGGGAATTAGTTTGCATGATGTGTCCAAAATATGAGAGCCGCTGTTTTGTAATTTTTCCCTCTAACGATGTTTGTGGTTTGACACGTTCAAGGATCGTCTTGTTTGTGACCATTGCCGTCCATGGTGTTCGCAGCACTAGTCTCCAACATCAAAGTTCAAAAGCATCGATCGTCCTTCTGTCGGCCTTCTTGAGCGTCCAGCTTTCGCATGCGTATGTGGAAATCGGAAAAACGATTGCATTGATTATGCAAGTCTTTGTTGCTATGCTGATGTCATTGCTCTTCTATATTTTTGCCATTCCCTGCATTGCGCTGCGCCCAAGTGCGATTCTGCGTTTGATTTCTGGTCCCGATTCGCCACCTCGGTCGATCTTGGATCCAAGGAAGAGGAAATCTTGGACTGATTCGATTTCTTCATTGTCAATTGTCAAGTGGAGTGTACCATTATCTGCTGTTGTCATTACCTTTGTTTTCTTGATGTTGAGGTACAAACCCATGCGCTTGCTTTCTTCTTTGACCTTTCGGACCAGATATTCTAGGTCTTTTTCACTCTCTGCGAGCAAAGTCGTGTCGTCGGCGTATCGAAGATTGTTGATGTTCCTCCCTCCAATTTTCACTCCGATCGGTGATTCTTCCAGATTACATCGTCTCATGATCGTTTCGGCATATAGGTTGAACAGGGCCGGTGATAGAATGCAGCCTTGTCTAACGCCTTTTCCGATCTCAAACCAGTCCGTGTTGCCGAATGCTGTCCTGACCGTGGCTTCTTGATTCTTGTAGAGCGATCTTATCAGTTGTTCTAGATGTTCTGGGACGCCCATTTGCTTCAGACATTTCCATAACTTGCCATGGTCAACGCAATCGAATGCTTTGCTGTAATCGATGAAACACATATACACGTTCTTTTGATATTCGCGAGTCTTCTCCATGATCCACCGCAAGTTTGAAATTTGATCTCTGGTTCCACGTCCTTTTCGAAATCCAGCTTGCACATCAGGGAGTTCCCTCTCGACAGATGAGGCCATGCGTTTTTGAATAATCTTTAGCAGGATTTTGCTTACGTGTGGTATAAGTGCGATGGTCCGATAGTTGCAGCATTCTTGCGTGTCGCCCTTTTTTGGAAGAGGGACATGGACTGATCTTTTCCACTCTTTGGGCCACGATTTGGTCTTCCAGATCAGTTGGCAAAGCGCTGTGAGTATCGGGATCGGTATGGGCTTGAGTAGTTCGGCTGGTATGCAGTCGATGCCCGGGGCTTTCCTGCTTGGGAGTTCTTTCAGTGCCCAGGCTACCTCCTCCTTCAGAATATCTGGTTCTTGCTCGATCGAATCTTCATGACTGGCTGATGGACTCGGTCCGTTTCCTGCATATAATTCCGCTGTGTACTCTTGCCACCTCCTCTTAATTTGGTCTTCATTCTGTAGTACTTTGCCATTCTGATCTTTGATGGTTGTTGCTTTTCGAGGTGCGAAAGGTGCCCGTGCCTGCTTCACATGGGCAAAAAGCTCACGGGTATGTCCTTGTTTGCTTGCAGCTTCCAGTTTTGCGCACCGTTCGTTCCAGTAACGCTCCTTATCCCTCCTCGCTTCTCTCTGAAATTCCGCATTTAGCAAACTGAATTCGAGCCTCTTGCCAGTGGCTTTGGCTGTTCGTCTTTTTTAGGCAACTTTATGGCAAACGTAATACCGATCCACAAAAAGGGAAACAAAACGGAACCAGGTAACTACAGACCAATAAGCCTGACTTCTATTATATGCAAACTTATGGAAACTATAATAATATCCAAAATGGAAAATTACCTATATGGTAACAGGGGAGACAGTCAACATGGTTTTAGGAAAGGGAGATCTTGTCTAACTAACTTGCTTGATTTTTTTGAGGATGCAACATCAATAATGGATAATTGCAAAGCATATGACATGGTTTATTTAGATTTCCAGAAAGCTTTTGACAAAGTCCTGCATAAAAGATTAATTCTCAAACTGAACGCATTAGGGATTCACGGAAACGCATGCACATGGATTAGGGAGTGGTTAACATGTAGAAAACAGAAAGTACTGATTAGAGGAGAAACCTCAAAATGGAGCGAGATAACCAGTGGAGTACCACAAGGATCGGTATTAGGTCCTCTGCTATTCCTAATCTACATTAATGATTTAGATTCTGGTATAGTAAGCAAACTTGTTAAATTTGCAGACGACTCAAAAATAGGAGGAGTGACAAACACTGTTGCAGCAGCAAAGGTCATTCAAAATGATCTAGACAAGATTCAGAACTGGGCAGACACATGGCAAATGACATTTAATAGAGAAAAGTGTAAGGTACTGTACTTAGGAAATAAAAATGTACATTATAAATATCATATGGGAGATACTGAAATTGGAGAAGGAATCTATGAAAAAGACCTAGGAGTTTTTGTTGACTCAGAAATGTCTTCATCTAGACAATGTGGGGAAGCTATAAAAAAGGCTAACAAGATGCTCGGATACATTGTGAAAAGTGTTGAATTTAAATCAAGGGAAGTAATGTTAGAACTGTACAATGCACTAGTAAGACCTCATCTTGAATATTGTGTTCAGTTCTGGTCACCTCGCTATAAAAAAGATATTGCTGCTGTAGAAAGAGTGCAAAGAAGAAAGACCAGAATTATTCCAGGCTTAAAAGGCATGTCATATGCAGACAGGCTAAAATAATTGAATCTGTTCAGTCTTGAACAAAGAAGACTACTCGGGGACCTAATTCAAGCATTCAAAATTCTAAAAGGTATTGACAATGTCGACCCAAGGGACTTTTTTGACCTGAAAAAAGAAACAAGGACAAGGGGTCACAAATGGAGATTAGACAAAGGGGCATTCAGAACAGAAAATAGGAGGCACTTTTTTACACAGAGAATTGTGAGGGTCTGGAATCAACTCCCCAGTAATGTTGTTGAAGCTGCCACCCTGGGATCCTTCAAGAAGCTGCTTGATGAGATTCTGGGATCAATAAGCTACTAACAACAAAATGAGCAAGATGGGCCGAATGGCTTCCTCTCGTTTGTAAACTTTCTTATGTTCTTATGTTCTTAAATGGTTGCAGCTGCCTTATTACTTGCAGCTGCCCCTCGTTTACCTTTCAGGTCAATACAGTCTTACAACAGAGTCTCGCTTCTTTCCAGGCTGACCCACTTCCCGGTCCCGGAAACAAATTGTCAGGTCAGCCCTTCCACATACTTCTCCTCCCGTTCTTTAATGCCCTCACAGTTCGGGAGGAAGATTTATCACCAGAACTCATTGTATTTCTGTCACAGTCAGGTAAACAGCTTAGCTTAGGGACCTGCAACTGTTTAGTTAGTGCTCCGAGGGAACTAGGTGTTTGTTTTTGTTTGTTTGATTTATATTTGAATAAAAGTGCACGAAAGCGCTTTAAAAATGAAAGTGTTATTTCTGGGTCACATTTTTAAAGGGGCACGAACCCAAATAACGACCAGCCTGTTCACACTATCTACAATTAAGCAAATCACTACAGTAAAGTTGGTATGGAAATAAAAGGTTTCCTTCACAGGGCAAATACAGTCCTTTGTTTAAAAGTAACAGGCTTTTAGACCTGAACATAGCCCTTGTTAAATTATATGCAAAATGGCACTACCAATTATACAATTTGAAAAACAAAGCCGCAAGCTTGTGGAAGTTTAATCAATTTAAATATATAGGCTTTAAGTGTATTGTTGTAAGTGTCATGATGTGAATATATGTATAACCACAAGCTTCAGGTCCAAACACAATTTTAAAAAAAAGCATTGTATTAGTCCCTAGCAGAAAATCTTTTTTAAAATGGTATCACCGATAATACTGTAATGTGCAAGGTATATTTGTATTTGGACATGTAGACCCACCAATATTGAAATAATCAGACTGGACAACGTTTCTAGTAAATACAAAAGAACAGTTTTATTTGAAATAAAAATAAATAAAGGAAACATTTGAAGTGCAAAAATGAAACTAAAATAATACAGAAATAAAGAATTAATTAAACAGTACAGGAAAGAAAGTATGAACAACACCACCCCACTCCCGCTGGTTGATTAGCGATCTAACACAATCTATGGGAGTTACAACTGCATTCCTGACAGCTATTTAAGATAAAGTTTAGTCTTAACAGTGGTATTGTTAGTAACACAAATATTTACTTTCGTTAATATTTGATAATCAAAGGATTGTTAAATCAGTCTAATATGTATATGTTTTGGTTCAGAATGCAATTCTCACTCTTGCTAGATAAAGACGCTCTCTGCGTCCAGACAACTTATTGAGAATGATCAAGACAGCTAAATTTGGATTCTACCCTTAAATGCAGAATGATAATTGCCTTGTAAAACCCACATCAATTTGTATAAATCACACAGAAACAATTACTATAGTGTTCATTAACTCAAAGCATGAATTGAAAGCAATAATGCTTTTCTTATAATCTACCTAAAACAAAACGTTAATTTTACTTTAAGGTCTGCTAATTCTCGAGTTCATAAGAGGATTAAAACACTACTTATTGAATACTTAACGGATATTCGCTGCCTCCTCCAGCTGATCCTTGTCTTCAACAATACAGGTGCTCGAGGGCTCTCCTGCTGGCAAGGACAGGTCCAGGTTCCAGGGTCTGCCTTCCTCGCGATTCGTCTCCACTTCAGGGTACGAAAAGAATGTCTTGCAAAAACAACAGTTATTAAACTATTAAGGTATTCCACTGAAACAGCAATTCCTCCACCAATATGTGCACTCTTCGTCTGGTTATGTCTGGGATATTCCACCACAAACTCCGGCACTGCTAGCTAATACAAGACTGAATATATTTCAAACTCCGTCTGTTCATCCAACTCTTTCTCCAGTGTTCAATCGGGACTTAGTTAGAGATTTGATTACAAGTACTTTTAGGATTTTTTTACACAGCAGACTCCCTCCCCAAGGCAAACACTAGAGTAGTTATCTCATATTAGAATGTCCGAAGACGGCATTTCTGTACAAGATAGTCGCAGGCTTGGTCTTCAGATTATAAAAGTTCAAAGACTTGTGTGTGTCTCAAGAGCCTTGGATTTCATATCAGGAGCCCTTTTTGAAGATCACACTCGTGCTTTTGCAACTTTTCTTTCTACCCCTGTGATCAGATAGTTTTTTTATTTTATTTTGGGCTGTGCCCGAGTCTATGTGGAGTGTTTCTCAGTGGTTGTTATCACTCCGTGATGGCCCCTCAATTGGTCTGCTGTTTTGCTCCCTGTTGGCTGGATTCATGAGATGGAATGTTTTCTGTCTGAGGTGTCAAAGCACCCAGAACTGTCTGGCTTGCCTTGTGCAAGATATTGCTGTGCCAGAGGATTCATTCAGCGATGGTGAAGATAAGCCACTTGTCCAGTATTTAGTTTACGACTCTTTTTAAAAGCATTCCTTGTCAGTGGAGGAGTTTGTGACCAGAAACCAAGTAGACACAGAAAATAACTTAGGACACCCCTCTGTATATTTCAATTCTGTTCATTTCAAATGCACAGAATGATATTATGACCCACTCTGAAGCTACATTCTTGAGGGCGACGAGGTTCTGAGACGATGTAGTCCTTCAAGACATGAAAAGGTCATTAAACAGGGTAATTTCATTATCATATCAAGTTAAGCATCAACAAGACAGAGAAATGACGTAGGCTAAATAATGTAATTAGTAAGTTTAATTTAATTTAATCATTATAAGCCGTCGTGGGGGTGGGGGGGCGGCATTTAAGTGAGCAGTTGAATGAAACTGAAAATTAAGAATTAAAGCTTAATTAAACCTTTCAGTTTCACTCTTCAATGTAATTAGTGCATCTAAACTCAAGATTTAAAGGGATGTTACTGGTTTGAGAAGAGTCAAAATGTAACACTAATGACATTATGCTGTAGACAAGTGGTTCAAAGATGCCAAATGCAAAATGAAGGTTAGTTGCACATCAAAGTCATCCCTCTACTTTAGTCATTCAGAGTTAAAAGAAAATGACATTCTAGTAGGTCTGCAAAGCAATGGCATGCAAAAGAGTATATGAAGGCTGAACAAGGGTTATTAGGATAATCTGACCAGCAAAGCAGAAAAAGGATGTAGATTTTGAAATACAGTGTTATAGATACTGGTACCTAATGTCTGCATCTTCTGTAGTATACATGTCACAGAGAGCTTGTGGTGACATCAGACCAGGAAGGATATGAACACAGAATGGTGATGAATGTGCTGTTATGCCAGTTTATTACAAATAAACAAAATAAAAGGTTTGAACAAACAAAACAAAACACTTTTGTAAAGCAAAATGGCACGGTGGCTAAATCGAACAAACAGATACAAAACAAATAGGCCTATCGTGTTGTTTCCACTCCAACACATGTAGAAATTGTTCTCATTTTCTCTCCCAGTCTTTCTCCCTGAACACACCAACCTTGTATCACAAATGATTACTTAATCATTTATTCCAACGTTTCCCAAAAGTCGGGGTTGTGACCCAAATATGGGTCGAGGCAAGGTTCCTGTTGGGTCGCCAAACAATCTAAAAAATATGACGTTGAGAGTACACTGTTACGATTTTGTTTCACTATACAACTTATGCTATATTCAAAATAAATAATAATTAATAATTTGCATACAACTTAAATCTAAGCATAAGGCGACATTTTATGTGCGGTTACTTGTGATTTTGAAAACAGTTAAAATGGATGCAAATGAAAAAAAAGTCTTATCCTACTTGCAGCTCAAAGAAACAAACAAAAAAAAAAACAACTTGCAATTACCATCCTATATTAACAGCTTTTCTTACATTGGTGATGAGATGTTGGTTCCAAAGAGGTGTACATACAACTCTTTTTCTTTTTGTGAGTATATAAGATATTGTTTAATTGAATATAGCATCAGTCCTTAGTTTAGGCACAAACTCAGGGACTGTCCATAAAAAATATACTACTTGCAATTCAACTTAATAGTATTAATTAAATCTGGCATCAACCCAGAAGCTCAACTTCAAGAGATATTCAACTCAGCTTAATATATTAACTTGTGTTGTCAAGACAACATACTGAGGCAACCTTGGCAGGTTGACTAACCAGTAAAAAAATACTTGCATTTATACATTCAGGTTTGACCATCCTGAAGCAGACCTTGATTTGGTTAAGAGTGTTAGGATATCAATTACATCAATTTACAGCCCCCTCTCTGTTGGAAGAGAACATCCTGTGAATATAAATGAGTTGTAAATTCAAGTGTCGGTCCCTTTCCCGTGAACCATGCAATGGTATTTCCTTTGATCTGATCTCAGGATCTTCCTTCCTCTGTTCTGGTCTCTTATCAGATGCTGTTATTTAATTCCCTTCCACTGTTTTGGAGGGGGTTGCAGATTGATGTCCTCTTTTTTTATTGTTTATTGCCAAACTCTTACACTGATTTGGGATCAGGATCTCTTGTGAAAACCTGTCCTCCCGATCATTATGCAGTTTTAACTCCTTTTGCTCCTGCATTCCTCACTAAATGGAGATTTGTGTTGGTCAATTTCGGATCAGAACTGTAGTAACTTCATCCCATATATTCACATTCACCTAGCCCCTCCCTCTGCTAGGCTTACATTTCACTCCATTGTACGCGCTCCCCTAATCACAGACATGCATAGTCCATCAATCTCAAATGCAAATGCATGAGTTAAGGGGACCCTTAAAGCAACCCCACCCCCCACCAGGTTCATCTGCTTCGTCGTTCTAATATGTTAGTTTAATGCAATTTTTTTACTAACAATAGGTTAAAGCAAACATTTAAAACTGTCAAAGCCTGAATGCTTATATGGTGTAGAGTAGTTATAAATAAATTAAACGTTGTTTTTTGATTGGTAAGAAGTATTTCAGTTAAAATATTGAATAGTGAATAATTTGTTGTCATGGGTTTACACACACATCCCCGTGGTCATATACAAATACATACTCCATGCACCACTACATACATATAACAATAACACACTATAAATAACACAAAAGTTTATAGGACATTACCGTGTGTCCATTACTGCGAACCCACCACCACGCTTCCATTATCGTGTGACCCAGTACAGTGCAACGCCACCACAGCGTGATCCAATACAGCGCAATCCCATCACCGCAGGACCCAATACAGCGCAACCCCATCACCATCGGACACCTTTACAGCAACAGACCACCACCGCAAGCCAACTTTGTAGCTGTACTTACTGCCTGCCTGAGATGCATTCAGGGTCTTAAGTTATTGTAAAGTAGCTGCCTGATTTTTATCAAGTTATTGTTATTATTTATTATTTTACACATTAGCTTAACCTGTTGCTTTTCAGTTTCGATAAAGGACACTTCAGAAGCAATTCATGTTCAAAGCACTTTTATTTTTATTTGGCATACAGTACCAAAATAAATAAATAAAGACAAAAACAAAGTAAAAGTTTTGACAGTCGGTTCTGCAGGATTGCTTTTCTTATTTGTATTCTTTTCTATATCTAGTTATATCATAAAAATGCTGTACCTTAACATCCTGTAGTCTGCAACTATGGAACTAGTGCACCTTTACATCATTTCCCCATCTGCCCCTTATCCCAGATGTGTTGGGGTACAGTAGACAAATTATACACATGCTGTTATTTTCTGCAACACATCTAAAATTCTACAATTTGAAAAGAACTTTGTAGTACTTGGCAGTGTTGTTTGTTTGACTAAGAAATATGATAATTATTAAAACGTGATAATTTCTGATCGTTACCGAGTAAACCATGGCAACCAGTAGATCTGCAGGTGAAACCACAGTGGTCCGAATACACTATGTAACACAATTTTTGTTCCTGTGTAGTAAGTGTTATTTCCTAATTGCTTATGCCTCAAAAGTATAGAAAATGGCTATTATTCCCCACAAACTTTGCTTTTGTGACCAGGACAGTGATATTTCAAAATTTCACTATTTCCAATGGGAAAATGGGAAAATGTGTGTCTTCGTTCACATAAGTCAGAAAAAAACAACATACGAATCCAAATTAACATGTATTTATACTAAAGTAATACAAAGATGACTACAAAAGATTTAGAAGTGAGTAGTTTTTCGAGATTTCCAATTATACTGTATTTCATATTTTGAAATATCACTTTGCTTTGGTTCACCCGAGGTAACGTATGGTTTATTTTCTTGTGCTTTACCAAACTTACTCTTGCTTTCTATTAGGCTGAACCTATTGTCTGATATAATAACTGCTGTTAGTCAGCAAAGCTAGATGCCCTACAAAGCAAACATTCATTTGTGTAAAAATTTCTGTAGACAGCTACTTTGCTCAGGCATTGTGACGGATCTGGCTGCCGCAGACACCTGCTTTATTGTCTTGTACCCAATATTGTGTTCTGATAGTATTTCGTCACAGCACTGCCATTTCAAACCAAACACCTTCTCGTTTACAGCTGGCTTACCTGTATTACAACAGCAAGAGAACATTCAAAGAGGAGATTAAATGTTTAAGAGATACAAATGGCAAAATCGTAGAGGAAGAAAAAAAAATAGCAAATATGTTAAATGATTACTTTTCACAAGTTTTTACAAAGGAAGATACTGACAACATGCCCCACATGTCATCCAGTTCCTATCCAGTTTTAAATAACTTTAGCATAACTGAGGCAGAAGTGTTAAAGGGACTAGGAGCTCTTAAAATAAACAAATCCCCTGGGCCGGATGAGATCCTCCCAGTAGTACTCAAAGAAATGAAAGAAGTAATTTACAAACCGCTAACCAAGATCATGCAGCAGTCTCTTGACACAGGGGTGGTACCGACAGACTGGAAAATTGCAAACATAATACCGATCCACAAAAAGGGAAACAAAACTGAACCAGGTAACTACAGACCAGTAAGCCTGACTTCTATTATATGCAAACTTATGGAAACTATAATAAGATCCAAAATGGAAAATTACCTATATGGTAACAGGGTACTGGGAGATAGTCAACATGGTTTTAGGAAAGGGAGATCGTGCCTAACTAACTTGCTTGATTTTTTTGAGGATGCAACATTGATAATGGATAATTGCAAAGCATATGACATGGTTTATTTAGATTTCCAGAAAGCTTTTGACAAAGTCCCGCACAAAAGATTAATTCTCAAACTGAACGCAGTTGGGATTCAAGGAAACACATGTACATGGATTAGGGAGTGGTTAACATGTAGAAAACAGAAAGTACTGATTAGAGGAAAAACCTCAGAATGGAGTGTGGTAACCAGCGGTGTACCACAGGGATCAGTATTAGGTCCTCTGCTATTCCTAATCTACATTAATGATTTAGATTCTGGTATAGTAAGCAAACTTGTTAAATTTGCAGACGACACAAAAGTAGGAGGAGTGGCAAACACTGTTGCAGCAGCAAAGGTCATTCAAAATGATCTAGACAAGATTCAGAACTGGGCAGACACATGGCAAATGACATTTAATAGAGAAAAAGTGTAAGGTACTGCACGCAGGAAATAAAAATGTACATTATAAATATCATATGGGAGATATTGAAATTGGAGAAGGAATCTATGAAAAAGACCTAGGAGTTTTTGTTGACTCAGAAATGTCTTCATCTAGACAATGTGAGGAAGCTATAAAAAAGGCTAACAAGATGCTCGGATACATTGTGAAAAGTGTTGAATTTAAATCAAGGGAAGTAATGTTAAAACTGTACAATGCACTAGTAAGACCTCATCTTGAATATTGTGTTCAGTTCTGGTCACCTCGCTATAAAAAAGATATTGCTGCTCTACAAAGAGTGCAAAGAAGAGCGACCAGAATTATTCCAGGCTTAAAAGGCATGTCATATGCAGACAGGCTAAAAAAATTGAATCTGTTCAGTCTTGAACAAAGAAGACTACGTGGCGACCTAATTCAAGCATTCAAAATTCTAAAAGGTATTGACAGTGTCGACCCAAGGGACTTTTTCAGCCTGAAAAAAGAAACAAGGACCAGGGGTCACAAATGGAGTTTAGAAAAAGGGGCATTCAGAACAGAAAATAGGAGACACTTTTTTACACAGAGAATTGTGAGGGTCTGGAATCAACTCCCCAGTAATGTTGTTGAAGCTGACACCCTGGGATCCTTCAAGAAGCTGCTTGATGAGATTTTGGGATCAATAAGCTACTAACAACCAAACGAACAAGATGGGCCAAATGGCCTCCTCTCGTTTGTAAACTTTCTTATGTATGTTCTTAAAGTAGCTGCATGCTCTTTTGTTTGTATAGTTACAAAGGTAAGTGATTAGCATTTCGGGAACAGAAGCCAAAAAAACACTCCAATGGAGAACGCAAACTCTTGTTCCACAGTGGGGTGCATATCTGTGTAAACAGGTGCAAAACCAAATCATGGAAGACTGGCATCATGGTAGGGATCAATAATAAACACCCAGTTCCCTGCTGTTCTTGCCTCGTCATCATTGCAGAGTGATAAGTCAGCATTACTGTTGTTGCTCTCCACATACACTGCCTTTTTAAGCTTTTGCTATAAACTACAATTAAACAAGTAAAACAGTAATATATATATAAATTACTTGTAAAAAATGAATGGCTAACCGCATAAATCAATAAAATAGTTTCAAGAAAACCCCCCTCCTACCAACAATGGTATTCGGTTTGGTTAGATTAAAAAGTCTTAAACATAAGAGAACCGCTAACCAAGGATTTACAATTAACAAAAGACGACTGTTTTAAACTTCCTGGAGGGCTTCACTTCGTGGGAAGAGTCAGCGTCCTGGGTTCTCTCTCACTGGATCTATTTGATAAAAGGCTAACACTGTGTTGACGTCCTATTTTAACAAGCACTCATGCAAGCAGCGTGCTTGTCTCCATCCACAAACCAACCCCGAGTTGTTACAACCCGGGGCCCTGTATACACAAGGGAACGCCCTCCAATCAGCAGTGCTCTAATCATCTGCCGATTCGAGAATGTTCCAGCGTGTTCTCAGGTTGCCGCCCCCAACAAAGATGGCGACTGTTGTATCTGGACTTCCGCACCAATGACGAAAGTCTCCCGTCAATAAAACCAGGACTTCCACCCCTTGATGTCAGTCCTGCATCATGCAGTCCTTGTTGGAAACCTCGTGGTCGATTCGCAGCCCTCTGGTGGCTGAGAGGTTGAATTGCAGGACAGGATCACTTTACCTTGTCACAAACCCTTATAAAAGTTTACCACAGTATTCTTGCACAATGTTTTGTAGTTTTACCATGTTTTCCCCATGGTTATATTATTTATCATATTTTAACCTGGTTTTCCATATTTATTAATATGCTTTACCATACTTTCCTCTATATTGTTGCCTTTACTATGGTAAACTCTTATAAAGTAAGGCACTAGAAGAAATAAAGAAATTGAAAAACCAAGAAACCTGACAGGCTATGAAAACTGTTGTATGTGTATTAGGTACTCTTGGTACGTTGTTAAAATTTAATTAACTAATCTAGTTTGTCTAGCTTTGCCTAGCGATAACAATCAATCTAACACCTTGAATGCATCAGGCACTTTGGAAACAAAAGACTAATCTTACCAGTCTCTGCGACTGGGTAATTGTCTATTGAGAGAAAGGTGCCTGAAAGAATGAGAAGTGATCACTTTAAATTAGCTTAAAGAAAACAAGAGATGCAAGACAAATTTCACATCATACTGATTTAAAACTCATTACAATTACAGATGCAAGCATTTTTATTCTTAAATTACCTAACAAGCATAAAACTAACTCAGATAATAAATCCCTAAGAGAATTAAACTGTTTACAAAGTGTAACCAAAGTCACAACCCAACATATCTGGTGTCCAATGAAATGTAATTTCTTATGGTAAAAATAACTGGAATTCAGCATAAGATAGGAATTATTTAGCTGGTTATCCACGTTTTAAAAATGTCCCCTTTCCACATTATGATAACTAATCAGACAGAGGAAGAGAAGAGCAATCAATCAAGGTTTCAAGCACATTCATCCACAAACTAGCCAATCGAAGCACCTAGCGGGAAATTCAAAAAATGTATTTGTTTTGAAAGTATAAAACGTGACTGGATACCTGCTCCTTTCTGATGCTCTGACCGCTCCTCTGATCGCTGGATGCTGGCCTTGATCTCCTGATCTCCTCCCCTGATCCCTGCTTGCTCAGATTCAAAGAAACTACAAGAGTGCACCTGGGTCCCTCAGCTCTCAGTATCTAACTATCTAGGTCAGGGGCCCTGACACTCAAAGAAACACAAGGTAACAGAGCACTGAAAGTGATTGCTTTCCAGGTAACAATAATCTTATATATTTATCCAGGTATTGTGCGATCCCTTGTTGTAGTGTCACTATGTACTAATATTTCTTTGGTAAATTGTTGTTTAAAACCTTAGTTCTCATGTAATGCTTTTAATGTGACATTAATTGTAACTTTTGTGATTTTTTTCAAACTTATTTTGTTGCATGCTTTAATGCACTGAACAAAAATAAACGCAACATGTAAAGTGTTGGTCCGATGTTTCATGAGCTGAAATAAAAGACCCCAGAATTATTCCATACCCACAAAAAGCTTTTCTCAAATTTTGTGCACAAATTTGTTTACATCCCTGTTAGTGTGCATTTCTCCTTTGCCAAGATAATCCATCCACCTGACAGGTGTGGCATATCAAGAAGCTGATTAAACAGCATGATCATTACACAGGTGCACCTTGTGCTGGGGACAATAAAAGGCCACTCTAAAATGTGCAGTTTTGTCACACAACACAATGCCACAGATATCTCAAGTTTTGAGGGAGCACGCACTTGGCATGCTGACTGCAGGAATGTCCAGCAGAGATGTTGCTAGAGAATTGAATGTTCATTTTTCTATCATAAGCCACCTCCAACATAATTTTAGAGAATTTTGGCAGTACGTCCAACTGGTCTCATAACCGCAGACCACATGTAGCCACGCCAGCCCAGGACCTCTACATCTGGCTTCTTCATCTGTGGGATCGTCTGAGACCAGCCACCCAGACAGCTGATGAAACTGTGGGTTTGCACAACTGAAGAATTTCTGCACAAACTGTTAGAAACCGTCCTCGGGGAAGATCATCTGCATGCTTGTCGTCCTCACCAGGGTCTTGACCTGACTGCAAATGCTCACCTTCGATGGCCACTGGCACGCTGGAGAAGTGTGCTCTTCACGGATGAATCCCGGTTTCAACTGTACTGGGCAGACGGCAGACAACGTGTATGGCGGCATGTGGGTGAGCGGTTTGCTGATGTCAACTTTGTGAACAGAGTACCCGAATGTGGCGATGGAGTTATGGTATTGGCAGGCGTAAGCTACGGACAACAAACAATATTATCGATGGCAATTTGAATGTCAAACCTCATGTTTCAGCATGATAATGCACGGCCCCATGTCGCGAGGATCTGTACACAATTCCTGGAAGCTGAAAATGTCCCAGTTCTTCCATGGCCTGCATACTCGCCAAACATGTCACCCATTGAGCATGTTTGGGATGCTCTGGATCGACGTGTATGACAGGGAGTTCCAGTTCCCGCCAATATACAGCCATTGAAGAGTAGTGGGACAACATTCCTTAGGCCACAATCAACAGCCTGATCAACTCTATGCGAAGGAGATGTGTCGTGCTGCATGAGGCAAATGGTGGTCACAGAAGATACTGACTGGTTTTCTGATCTATGCCCCTACCTTTTTTTTTTTTAAGGTATCTGTGACCAACAGATGCATATCTGTATTCCCAGTCATGTGAAATCCATAGATTGGGCCTAATGGATTTATTTCAATTGACTCATTTCCTTATGAACTATAACTCAGTAAATTCTTTGAAATTGTTGCATGTTGAGTTTCTATTTTTTCAATGTAAATACCATCTTTCTCGGAACAGATTCCCAGTATTGAATCATTCGCTCATGTTGAACAAACACAATTTATGAACTTTTAACAGCCTGGAATGTGGTCTGGGCTTGTTGTAAATCCGCCATTGTTTTCAGAGAGTGATATTGAATAATAGTTTGTATATTATAATAGGACACAGTTTACAGTAGAGATTTCACAGAAACCTTGACAATTGAAGGATTCTCTTTATCCCCTACAGTTTTTGGAGGTCCCTTAATTGTATTGCTTTTAAGAATATATTAACGGCCTACACTATTTATTAAATCATGATTTAGGCTTATTCTACAATGCTAATCAAGGTAGATTGCTCTCTTTCCAAGCGATGTTTACCAACCTTGAATCCAATAATTGTAACTATTGCAAATGAGATGTTGCACATTAACTTATTTTAGAAAGGCAATGTATTTTTGTCTTTAGTAGCCCAACTGGGATATAATGAAAGTAAGAAATAAACAATCAAAATAAGGGCATGCCGCCTGCAAAACTCTAGAGCCCAGAGAGGGTCTCGTTGGGTTTGTAAAATCAAGGCGGTAAAAACGCACAAATGTCTGACTACCTCTCCATGTAGCAGCATTGCTTAACTCATCTAAGGAGGCGCCATGAAGGAAAGCCCATGAAGTTGCCTGGCTCCTGGTAGAATGGGCCATAATGTCCCCCGGTAACGGAGAGTCCGTCTGTTCATACGCAAAGAGTATCGCATTTGTTACCCAGTGTGCTAGACGTTGCTTCGATAGGGCCTGACCTCTACAGCGGGACCCATAGCAGACAACCAACTGGTTGGACTATCTCCAGGATGCCGTCCTATCCAAATAACGGTGTGGAACCCACACTGGGCATAGCATGTGTTGTCTACGGTCCTCCACTGACTCATGTGGGGGAGATCTGAAAGTTTCCAAAACCATTGATTGGTTAATATGGAATGAGGATACCACCTTTGGCAAAAAGGATGGATTTGTTCTTAATGTTACCTGCGAGTCTCTTCCAGTGAAAGCCATACATGTGTCATCAATAGACAGCGCATGAAGCTCACTTACTCGTCTGGCAAAAAAAATTCCATTAAAAATGCCACTTTCAATGAAACAGGGTGAAGTTCTGCGACTGCCATGGGCTCAAATGGGGGACTGATAAAGGCCCACATTACCAGTTCTAGATCCCAATTGGGGACCATACTTTTCATGGGAGGACGAAGTCTCCGAGCCCCTTTAAGAAACTGCACTGCCAGGAAATGTGCCCCAGGGGACACCAAGTCAATTTTGATATGGCACACTGATATTGCTGATATACCTTCAAAGTGGATGCTGATTTTCCTGTGTCAAACAAGTGTTGTTAGAAGGTTAATATCGTCTCAATTAGGCAAGTCAAAGGATCGTGACCCTCGGCAAGGCAACAGTCTTGGAAAACTTTCCATTTATATGAGTACTAGACTCTAGTGCTCGGTGCCTAGCAGTCTGTAGAATTTCTACTTCTGCATCTGGCAAACCTCTTCTGAGTAGACGGCTCAGATCAATGGCCAGACCCAGAGTTTGAGCTGAGCTGGGTTCCGGTGCCATAATAGCCCCTCCGCTTGGCTCTGGAGGTCCTTGCGCAGTGGGAGCTGCTACGGCTGATCCAACAACATGTCGGAGAGCATAGCAAATCAGGGGCGTCTCGGCCATCTGGGTGAAACTAGCAAAACCTGTGCTCTCTCCACCCTGATCTTCTCTAGTACCAGGGGTAATAATGGTAGCAGAGGGAATGCATACAATAGCCCCTGTGGCCAGGGGTGAGCTAGCACGTCTACTCCCAGGGGGGCCCCCGTCTCTCTCCATGGAGAACCATAGGGGGCAATGAGGTTGACTCGTACTGGTCGAAACCTCTCCCAAATCTGTTTCACCACTTGAGGATGCAGCCTCCACTCTGAACTGTCTGTAGCTCTTCTGGACATGAGGTCTGCTGCCTTGTTGTCCATACCAGGGTGGTGAAATGCCGTGTGCGCTGCATGGTGAAGGCCCGGTGAGCAAAGGCCGCCTTGGTGATTTATGTAGGCTACCGCTGTGGTATTGTCTGACCGGACCAGCACGTTTGTGCATTAATTGCTGGTGAAAATGGGACAACACCAGGCTCACTGCTTGCAGCTTTTGCGCATTTATAGGCACTTGCTGCCAATGTCCCTTCCACTGACCTCTTATTCCTCTCCCATTCCAGGCCTAGTGGTACCTCTCAAGGCTCACATCAATGGTCGCCCCAAAATTCTGCCGGAGTGTAATGGGGGCATCAGCAGTGCCACCTTCTCGGTCTCCACGACCTTGGTTTGTGTTAGCCACATGCCGGCGGGCGGCCACCATCGCCACCAGCGACCTCCCTGATGCCTGACGTAACTTCCCCATTAGGTCAGTCATCACCTTAGCTACTGCCTGGAGTTCCCCTGTGTCTGCCTCTGTAGCTCTTTCCTGCAGCCTCTTTGCTAACTGGTTTTGGTAGAGCTCCAGTATAGCCATGGCATTTGCTGCTCAGACTGACAGCGTTGCAGATGTATACGCCTTTTTGAGCATCGCATCTATTGTCCTGCAAGGCTTGGACGGGCAGGTTGGGTCCTTATCCCCCTTGGTGAAGGTGAAACCTTGCACCAATACCGTACGTGTCCCCGATAGTGGGAAATGTGCCTAGGCCCGCTTCTTGGGTTCAGTATGAAGCATAGACTCTGCTACTCTGGATGTTGAGGGTGAAGACCCTGGGTTGCTCCAGGAAGAGCGCACCAATTCCAGGAAGTCGTGGCGCAAGGGCATGTGGCAAGGTCGGCAAGGAGCCCCCCACCGCGGCCTGTCCAATGGAAGTGGCTGGGTCCGAGATGGACACCGTGAAGGACAGCTCGCCTGGGCTAGGTGGTCTAGGCAGAGGGGATGGGGAACAAGACTGTGGGGGCTGGGGCTGCCCTGTGGTAGGGGGCAGTCTGCTCTATGATTTAAATAAGGTCTCCAGCATGGTCTGCTGAGCCCTTACAGTCTCTGATAGCTCCGCAAGGCGCCACTCGACTGAGCTTGGGTGCCTTCGAGGCGACTGTGATGGGGAAGGGGAGCGGTGCCTGCACGGAGACCGCCTGCGCCCTAGGGAAGGGGAGATGAGCCTGTGCGGCAACCGCCTGTCCGCTGGTGAGCGTTCCCTCAAGCTGTACCGTTGCGCACTGGCCATAGTGGTGGAACCCAGTGGAGGACCCAGTCGACTGGACTGACACGGCTTTCCAGGTGAAGCTTTGTCGGTGCCGAGTGGACCTGTTCCAAGGTCTGTGCTGAGCTGTTGGTGGTGCCGAAGATGTTTACACCGGTGCCAAGTCAATCGGGCCGGGTAGGCGATGTTTTTCTCGGGTCGATGCCGGGGTATACAACCAATTCAGTCGGCATGGTCGCCGAGGGCAAGTCGCTAGGAAAGCTTGAGGCATGAGTGGTGTGTAGGCCCTAGCTGTTTTTTTTTGTTTTTCTATTTTTAATTTTTGGTGACCAATTAAATCGCCGTAGAGGACGAAGCCGCGAGCCCGTGGAGTCTCCCTAGTTTATATACATGATATATCAACTACATGAGGCCTTGTGTAGTGAAAAAGATCAATGGCCGCTCGCCAATCCCTCGAGGGGTCGAAACCAGCTCTAGTCATAAAACTGACGTGAGAGATAACAGCACTCTTACCAACGCTCGAGAGTGTAATTTTACCGTGTATCCAATAAATTTGTCGGTGAAAACCAAACAAATCAGCCAAACTCGGTACCAGAAAGCAATCGCTATCTACGACCTGTCTCGGAGGAGTAAGAAAGAAAATGGCAATGTGCTATGATGAGGACAGCCCTTTTCAACAGGAGATGGGAGGGACTTCCCCCTCACAGCAGGGCCTTGATAGGGCAGCTTTTTTATATATGCTCAGTGATTGACGGTCAGAGGCTTTCCCATTTGGTAATGGTTGTCATTCGAATTGAAAGGGAATGTAAACGAGTCTGAATTAATTCTTACAATCTCATTGGTCGATTAAGATGACCACAGGGTCAACTGAAGTTGCTCGAGCAACATTCTCAGAAGGCGGTGACAGCTTGTAAGAGAGAGATAAGAAAGTGCTTGGTTAAAGATAGATATAATTAATATAATAGACAAATAAATTGCTAGATAAGTGTTAGTGTATAACTTAGAGAAGTAAAGTAGTTATATTCGATAGAGCATATAGGTGTTAAATAAATTAGATAACATAGATTTAAGTTAGTTATATTTGATAGTTGGGTAAGTTATATAATAGACAGACAGATCATTTTTAGTTCAACAAAAAAAAAAACAAAAAAAAAAAACTGACAGACTCCTACATCAAAGACTCTTTTGAAGACTCCTACATCAAATTAAGGTAAGGGCACTATATATTTGATAAGCATATTGAATTAACATTCATGTTTTGTAATTTAAAGTGCCTTTTGTGAAATGTCGATATAACTCCCTGTAAGAGGTTAGTGGGCTGAGTCAAATGGTGGTGATGATGGGACTGGCAAAAAGTACACAGAAGGCTTGTTCTAGTTCTCCCCGCAGCAGGGTTTTATTAAG
Source organism: Polyodon spathula (assembly GCF_017654505.1). NCBI lineage: Eukaryota > Metazoa > Chordata > Actinopteri > Acipenseriformes > Polyodontidae > Polyodon > Polyodon spathula. Next base: position 50,081,564 of record NC_054537.1, on the reverse strand, counting down.
TTTAGCCAGAGAAATGGCCACCGACCAGTAATTCAATTCACAAACAGAAAAAAAAATAGAACAAAAGTAATGAAATAAAAATGAGGAGGAGGAGAAAATAAAAAGGTATAATCAACAGTTCCCAAAAGTCCCGCACACATTAAAATATAAGTTGAAAAATAAAAATAAAAACGTTTCAATAGCGCTCCCGCGCCAACCTCTAGAGGGCTCCCAGTCCTGGGAAGGGTTTAGTGCCTTGGTCCCGGGAGTTCTTCCGGGAAAAACGCAGCAACACCGTCTCCAGACTCAACACAGTTTTATATCTGTTAAAAACTCTAACAGCACGTCTCCTCCGCTGTTCCCAGGACTAAGCAACCGAGCTTAGATCGTACCGTCCTTTAAATACTGTTCGATCCCACCCTTAGCCTCGGCCCCGGTCGCCGCTGTACCCAATCGGCGTACATAGTAACTCTGACTGAGGTACGTGGCGCGGCGGCCGCGGACTTCCACATTCGGGCGGAGCGAGCGATCTTTCTGGAATTCCTAGACGGTTCGACCTTTGTCTTTCCGCCGGTCTCGTCTCGTTTTATGCCATGCCACCAGCGATCGGGAGGATCTACCACAGCTCCGACCCGTTGCACCCCAGCCACACGCCCTCACACGATAAATGTGGGATATGTTCTCCTTTTAAACAACAGAAGCTATTAAAACAACTAATATTTTAATAAGTATTTTATTTAATGTAAATGTGCATATAATAATAATAATAATAATAATAATAATAATAATAATAATAATAATAATAATAATAATAAATATGATGTATGCACATGCTTATCTTATGTTTTCTCGCAGGAAAGTGAAATAAAGTGAAACAGGAGCTGCAGATGGGGAACCATCCAATCTTTCTCCCTGAAATACCTCACTCTTGGGGGCCTTATTCATCCTAGTGAGTACTAGTAAAGATTGCAGTAAATGATCTGAGTTTAGACAGGGGTTGCCAATATCTGCAATTCTACAGGTATCTATGTCTTAACTCAGTTCAATCAAATTAAATCTTTACTAGTTCTCTCTAGACTGAATCAATTTTCAATAAACTCTGAAAATATATAATTGATAAATAAGTATAGTTTAATAAACAATGCATATGATACTAAATTAATCCGTGATAATGCTTTTTTTTTTTTTTTTTTAAGGGTTTTAACACTTCAGTCTGCAACTGTATATATAGCAGTATATATTTTTGGTCAAATCATATTTTGAAATCAATGAAATATTCCCACTATAAGATAAAAATATATAACAAGATAAGGCAGTTATTTTTGTAAAATATTGTTTTTATATAATCTTGTAGTATATTAGTGACAATTTTGATTAAAGCAAATCTTCATATAATAATAAAAATAATAGCAATAATCACAACAATAATTGGATGCACACAAATGCTCATTTTACAGACCAGGAAAGTGGAAATGAAGTGGAACAGGAGCTGAAGATGGAGAAGCATCCCACCCTTCTCCTTGAAACACCGCTCTACTAGGGGCATTATAGTGGAGAAGACTGTTAACAATACTTCCATAGTTTTATCATCAAATGCACAATTCTTATGCTGTCTACTGTATTGAAAGAGCGGCACCCAAAGTATTAACCTCATTAATATTTTGCCAATATTATGTAAGGTTCTATAATAAACAGGGCTTCTTTTCAAAATTGTGCATGTCTTCTCTTTACTGCTTTGTACTTTGTATATATACTGTATGTTTATGTAAGGTTGAAGTAAAATGGTATAATACCATAGATATGGTTATAAAATATGGGTAAAATTGTTATGTTTTTTTAGGTTGGATGCTTTGACAGAACACCAGACTATTTAGACATGTGTAAGTATGTAAAATGTATGTTTTTCATGAGAACATTATGAGATGATTTTAACCCTCTGTGGGACTTCGTCATGCACAAATGACACAAAGAAAAAGAGAATTTTCTAGGAGTCAGAAACATCTCACCAATTGATTTTTACTTTTATATTATCACATGAAAACTACTGTCCATGCTCACTACCCAGCCCCTGTTTGGCAATCAAAACTTCCCTTGGTGGAAGTAATGCATTCCCCCAGCTATTATTTTTGACAGATGCTCGCCACAGAGAGTGTTCAGAACATTGTTGTGCAGTCCAATATCTACTTACAAAAGAACATCAATGCACCTTTAAACTGCTCCTTGAAAGAAACAGAGCAGTTAATGGCAGCCTCCTTCTGTATGTCCATTTTTGGACTTCCAGCAACTCGCATGTACTGGCGGCCAGACTCTCGAGTTGACAAGGTAGCGGATGCCATGCCAATGAAAAGATGGGGAACAGATAAAAGCCAACCTCCACTTCAATGACAACACCCTGGAAACAGCTTACCCAAGCAGAGATCCACTGTTCAAGTTGAGTCCATGTGGCAGAGCACAGCTCTGCTCTTTAGAAATTGGCAGGGATGGGGTTAAATTCCCCTACCTGCCTGGGTTCATTGTGTTCAGGTGGCTGGGGTTGATTAGATGATTAGTTTAATTAACGATCAATCAGCATCCAGCCACCTGACATAAAAGGAGGCCTCTGCTTCCTATTAAAGAGAAGGGAACTGAGGAAGCAGGTTGGCATTTTGGTGTTTGTGATTTTTGAATGTTTTGAATCCAGTGAAGGCATTGCCCAGCCTGGAAACCCTTTATTTTTGTGAGTGTATTTTTGCTTTATTTGTGTTTAAATTGCTTTGTTTTGGCCCTTGTGCCCTTTCATATTTGTGTTTATAATAAAATAGTTATTTTTTTGAACTCCAGACTGTCTCTGGGCCTCTATCCACTCACCAGCCTGCCACAGTCCACTACTCAACTTTGCGCTTGATAAAGTGCGAAACATACCAATGAATGAACACCTTTGCGTGGGTGAACAAATCATTCCATTCAAAGGGGCCAGTCGTCTGAAGCAGTATAATCCTAGAAAGCCCAAGAAATGGGGATATAAGTTGTACCTGCTTTGTGATTCGAAGGGCATTGTGTACAACCTTGAGGTTCACAGTGGGAAGATTTCTCCTGTGTACGGAATGCCTAACCTCGGTGCCAGCAGCAACATTGTCCTGAAACTGGCAAGCGTCATACCTCGGGATCAAAACTTCAAATTGTACCATGACAACTGGTTCACAAGTGTTGGCCTTGAAATTGAAATGGCAATGAGTGGGGTCTACTGCCTGGGCACAGTGAGAGCTAACCGATTGCAGGGGTGTTCACTGAAAAGTGATGCAGAGCTGAAGAGAATGGAGACTCATATGAAGGTGTGCAGCTCATTGCAAGCAAGTGGCAAGACAATCACTCTGTTATAATGCTGAGCACATTCTCTGGAGCATACCCTACATCCACTGTCCAAAGATGGGACAATAAACAAAAGGAGATCATTAATGTGCAATGCCCATCCTCTGTCCTGACTTACATCAAGTCAATGGGGGGACTTGATGGACTCTTTGATTGCATTGTACTGCATCAAAATCAGATCAAAGAAATGGTACCTGCATATCTTCTTTCATCGCGTGGACATGCTATGTGTCACTGCCTGGTTGCTGTACCAGAGAGACTACCAGGCCATTGACCAACCCAAAAGAGAAGAACTGAGTCTCTTGCAGTTCAAGACATTGGTGGCAGTCAAGGGAAATGTGGCCAACCCAGCTCTGGAGATGTCCAACCTCAAAAGAAACGGCTGCAGGTGAGAGGCGCAATATCTCATCCAGAGATCAGGAAAGATGGCATCTCCCATTGACCTCACAATACAGAGAAGCAAGGACACTGCAAAAATGAGGGTTGCCCTTTAGCTCAGCTGGGGCCCACATGGAGCCTGTGGCCAAAATTAACTGGGGCCCATGTGGGCAGCCCAGTTGTTGCCCAGGTGTTAGCCCACATGGGGCCCGTGTGAAGCCCATGGCCAAAATAACACGGCTTTCGCTGTTGTATTTACACCTAATAAATCACAAAACACAAATACAAAATAACACAGCACAGGAGCGGAGGGGGAGACCCCGTACTAAAAATAAATAAACAATATATTTAAACCGCAGGGTTCTGCCCTGTCCCCTTTTTATGTGCAGGGCTTTCCTACTGCCCTGCTACAGGGGAGTTATGAGGTCTAAGGAGCAGCCAAGTGGAATCATTTAATGTAAAGTGTGTAAGCAGTCAAGAAAATTACTAAAATTATTACAATATTCCTACAATATAAGAGTGGAGTAGACATGAGAACATATACAATCAGGATTGTTTAACCTGAAGCATTAAATATAGCTTGTTAAAATTATTATTTATTGGAAATTATCCTCCAGGGGTGGCTACATGGTTAAACTTAATCAGAAGTAGGGATGTCACGGTATACCGGTTTTATGGTAAACCGCGGTATAAACTGCCACAGTTTTTCTATAACATGATTACTGAGTTCACATGGTTTAAGGTGATACGGACGAGTTTTTTATTCAACATTTGTCCATCGGTGAGCCACTGTTTTCATTAGAACGAACTAATGTACACAGACATCTCAAGTTCTGAAAACTGCCATTCTACCAAAAGTGATTGTCAGTAAATGAAATACAAATACTCAAATATCAGCAAGAACAAGAAACAGCCAAACACTGCACTGGCACTTGAGAGCGGGGCTTCCGAGTATGTTTATTTTTGTTTGTTTTTTTGGAAGAAAGGATTCTACTCAGGCATTGTGGTATTCAAGAGACGCCGACAGATAATTTCTGAGGCTATTTTCACACCAATGCCGGTAACCGGCCTAATTTCCCTAGATTGTAAACCAGCATGAGATTATATGTGAGTTTTCTTTTTTCTGTTCTCTGACTAAAAAGAAACCATGATTTCCATTACATGAGAGTAGATGTTGAATTTCATGCTGATTTGAACTCGGCTCTCGCCAAGATAAGCACCAACTAAGACATAACTTTGCAGTAAACTAGTGTGATACATCTGCATCTCCATCCATTTGCATTGTTTTCCATCTGATGATGTAGCTATCCTTCTGTCTGCTAAAGTGTGATGCTGGTTCCAGGGATCAGCTCATTTTACCTCCCCAGCGCATCAGCACACACAACGGCTGTGATGCTGGCTCCAGGGATCAACCCAGTGCAGTCTCCCTAGAGCATCAGCATGACAACTGTCTGGATTGAGCTAGGGTACATCTCTGGGGTCTTCAAGTGGGCACCTTCCATGCTCTGTGTTTCGTCGACTAGCCCACGACGCCTCAAGAGGGCTCAACAGTGATTCTGGCATCCCTCAATCACCCCCCTACACCCCCCACTCAGCTCAGCCCAGCTTACTTACCTGTACATCAGCGTTGCTTTCTTTCTATTGTGCTTGAGATCCCCATCCAGAATCTTTCCATCTCAACCGCAGTCAGTTGCTGCTCCTTTCTGCTGGTTCAGATAAGTTGTAGAGTGTGCCACAAATCCTCGACAACCCACCTCCACTTGGTAAACTCGGACTCCATTTTCGCTGTTCATCTTCGGCAGCTAGTTGAGCATACTGAAGTTTTTTCCTCTCATATGCCTCATCCACAACATCTTCCCATGGCACTGTTAACTCTACAAGATGAACAAGGCATGCTGATCCAGACCACAAGACAATATCTTGTCGAAGGTTAGTGGTGGCAATCTCAGGTGGAAAAATAAGCCGTTGACCAACATCTGCCAGCATCTTCCAGTCTCTAGCAGCTTCCAGTTGTCCTGAGAGAGGCTTGATTTTAACACCTTTTCTTGGTGGTTGCTCTCCTGGACGGAGGAAAATTGTAATTTGTGTGTAATGCTTTGATGGAACTGGTGGCAACTTATTGGTCAGGTTACGCTTGTCTTCCAATGCTAAGGCCAAACATCGCAACACCGGGTCATGACGCCAAGTAAACTGTCCTTGGATAAGACCCACCTTACATCCTGTCAAAATGTGCCTTAACGTTGCAGGTAATGAACACAAAGGACATGAGGGATCCTCACCCACCCAGAGGTTTAGGTTCTGTGGTGATGGGAGAACATCATATGCTGATCCGATGAGGAAACTGATCCTCCTCTGTTCCATTGTCCATAGGTCTTGCCAGCTGATATTGCGTTGTTCCACACTCTCCCATCTCATCCATTCTCCCTGCTTGTCTTAGGAAATGGCCTTTACACACCTGATCCTCATCTCCTGCTTTTGCACCTCATTGACTACCAGCTTCCTCCGTTGAGCCGGGGTTGCCTTGGCCATGTAGGAGGAGCTGAACTGAGACCAAAACCTCCTTTTCCATGCTGAACTTGCCCCATAATATCTCTGATTCGAAGGGCAGCCTTAGCATCTTCTACAGATTTCTTTGCTGCCCATTTTCTTCCAGTTTTCAACACAGGTGCTGCCTCCCTTACGAACTTGTCAGGTGAATCTACTAATGTCATTTCCAGTCAACTTTAGCGCACTTAAACTCTTCGGTTAGAGCAGAGATTGGTAGCTGCAGTATTCCTTTACCATAAAGTCCCACTCTGCAGAGGAAGCGTGGAACTCCCAACCATTTCCTGACATATGAACTTATTAAAGCTTCCAGCTTCTCAGCTGTTGTCAAGGAAACCTTGTACACAGTCAGTGGCCACAGCAGTCTTGGCAGTAGACCAAACTGAAAGCACCAGAGTTTCAGTTTGCCAGGTAAAGCGCTGCTGTCTATGCTCTTCAACCCTTCCACTGCTTGTTGTCTAACTTCTCCCACACAAACTGTGTCCTTTAGATCCCCATTGTACCATCTAGCTAGACTTTTCACTGGCTTCTCGGACACTGTTGGTATTGCCTCATCATTAATGTAGAACCTTTTATCTACTACTCTACCTTTAATTATAGGGATGCTCCTTGATTTAGTGGGCTTGAATTGCATTCGTGCCCATTCAATGTTATTGGTTAATTTGCCCAATAACCAATTAGTACAGGCTACTGTTGTAGTCATTGTTGTCACAGTATATTTGCCAAATTTTCTGTAATTCTTAGTGACAGAGATGGAAAAAAAAACAAATTGTTGAGTGATTTAAATGCTGTTTGTATGTTGTCTTTTATACCTACAGAAACACTGTTTAGGTAATTGTTACTATTAAGGCATAGTAATATTAATAGATCAGGGAAGTAAGTTGGTCTATGATGTCATAGCCGTGCGGTAAGACAATTATTACTGCATGGTCATGTGATCATGTTCAGCCAATCACAGTACTTAATTTATTCAAGCCATTTATAATTTTTGAGCGTCACCATACCGTCAAACTTTGATACCGTAACATCCCTAATCAGAACCCTGAACATTAGCTAGCTAGATGTACTTGAAACACACACAATAAGCAATATATATGCTACAGTAAAAATTATGATAATTATTTTTTGAAAGAAATCAAACAGTACCCTGAACAAACTTGTTTGTTACTGGATTTGCAACTTTATTTATCTAGAGCCATGGGGGAAATTATTTTCACCCAATATACAGGGCCAAACTTGTCAAAGTTTTTGAACGTCACATGAAAAACAAGATGTTATCAGTGAAATCAGGACTTAAAAAGAGTTTACCTGAGATTTATATAGGAAGGATCTACTGAGCAATTATTTAATAATCCTAGAGAGAGAGAAAGAGAGAGAGTGAGAGCGAGCGAGCGAGCGCAACCATTTAATAATGACTATCAAATATCAGCCTAAGCTTCAATTCAATGTCGGGTTCATGACTGCTTTATGTGTATGGTGAGTGGTGATTAGGTACCATTTGGCTACTGACCCCACCTGTTAAGGAGAAAAGAAGAAGCCACAGGCCTCTGAAAGAGAAACTGATGGGACGATGCCAGGATCAGCAGTGTGGACCGTGACGAAGCCATGCCCCTCCCACGAGCCGATCCACCAACTCCACTTAAGTGCAGGAATAAACAAAATAAATGAATACAGTATACTCAACTCCCCAAACTTTATTGGCTCATGGCTAGTTGAGCAACAGATATATCTTCTGGAGCAGTTCCAATATACCATTCTACAGCAATGGGGGCCCATCTGCCAAGGACTTTGATCATGGATGGGAAAGTCTGGCTGCTGAAGTGGCTGCTCTAATCCAGAAGAATGGCCTGAAAAATTGTGGAAGAGAAACCTGCGTGAAGTGATAGCATGGATAGGTAGGCTGAAAATAATGATCAAGTTAGTGGCTTATTTGTTTCTGTTACGAACAAAGGATATTGTGGAGCATTATTGAAAGTCCTGGCTAAGATGTACTTATAGATGCAGTTGTAGGGGCAATGGGTTGAAGGAATCTTATGGTATTGAATATGGACTCCTCGTTGAAGGCAGTCCACTTTGGTAGGATTGGGTGAGGATTTTTGAAGTCCACGCAATAATAAAGATGCTTGCTGTAGTCCAGTGATAGAAGGACAGTTTAGTCTGTTTAGTCTTAGGTTGAATTGGTTGCCTGATGGGTATGTTTTGATTGTAGATAGCTGAGGTAGAGGTGATTTTCATGATAGTGTGTGATGAAGACCAGAAACTGATTGGAAGACTTAGTGTGGCATAATAGATGGTAAACTGAACAGAAGTGGATGGTAAACTGAACAGACCCTGTATTATATGAAGCCAGGGTCAGCGGAGAGATGGCCCCAACAGGCATATTAGCAGTATTCTGTTTGGCCGAATAGATATCAGAGAGACTGAGATCTAACACGGTACTAGTTACGGTACTAACATTTACGTGGTGAAATTCAAGTAATGACCCTGCTGAGGGTGTCATTGACCAAAAACTCATTTTTTGGGTGAGGGTGTCATTGACCAGAAACAAGGTGTAACGGAACGTATAAACAAATTCCCCCAAATAGGAAGACTAACCAAAATATACGAATATACACACACACACACACACACACACACACACATATATATATATATATATATATATATATATATATATGTGTGTGTGTGTGTGTGTGTGCATGTGTATGACTGTGATGAGTCAAAGGGATTTTGGTCTGTGATTCAGCCTCCCGACAGTAGATGGCATCAAACCAACTCGGGACTTCCCTTACCAAGATCTTGTTACCATGGCAAAAGTCATCTTTTTGAGGGGCGGCACCTTGGTGAGTGGCGGAAGTACGAGTATGTAAATTCCAGCCACTGGAGTCAAGTGAAGGATAAGGACACTTGTCAGTTGGGGATTGGTGTTCCACTGACTACAGAGGCAGGACATTACATACTAAAAGGAACGTACTACTGTGTTCGGGGTTGATCCGAAAGTAAAATAGGAGGAGTAAGGGGTAATGGGAGAGACTAGTTTGATGCAGCGGGATTTTAAAAAAAAAAAACACTAACATTTCTTTTGTCTTTTTTTGTTTATGTATGGTTCGCCACGACAACGATTAAAGACGAGTTCTCACGGTCTGTTTTGGATTTCACCCCTGCACTCCTTCCCTCACACCATTTTGTTTTCTTTTGTTATTTAATTATTTTTGTTGTGTATAGATAATAAAAATAAATTATTTTATTTCTGTAAACATAAATTACTGTCTGGACATTCCATTTAATACACTCTCGCCTCACACGTGGTGTTAGAGTGGGATTGGATCCAGCTACAGTTTTGGCAATGTTTAGGGAGCAGGAGGAGAAGCAAGAGGAGAGAGAGACACGGCACCAGGAACAGCTCGCCCAGTTCTTTGGACAGCTGGTGGAAAAACTATCAATATCGACATCAGAGAGAACGGTTGCCCGGATGTTTGCAGCTCAGCCTAATCTTCAGAAGATGACCTCGGAAGATGATCCCGAGGCTTTCTTGATTACTTTTGAGAGAGTGGCAGAGGCTGCAAAGTGGCCTAGGGAACACTGGGCCATGAAATTGGCACCCTGCCTGACAGGGGAAGCTCAAGCAGCATATCAAGCCCTGACGGCCACGGATGCAGGGGACTATGTTAAAGTAAAAGAAGCCATTCTCTCACGCCTCGGGATCACAGAGGAAACATACAGGCACCGTTTTCGGGAATACCAGCTGTCCAAGGGGATGCGGCCCCGGGTTGCGGGACAATATCTTTTAGATCAGTGCACTCGGTGGCTGCGGCCAGAAGAACATACACCCCAAGAACTGGTGCAGAAAATAGTTATAGAACACGCGTCTATACTACCGCCAGGGAATCGAGAGTGGATTAAGAGGAATCGACCTACCACTCTTGAGGATACCATCCTCCTGGCGGAGGCTTACGAAGATGCGAACGAAGGCACCGGGTCAGACCCCACTCCTGCCCCTAAACTAACTCGGACCAACCAACCAATGAAGCCCAGAGGGGGTAACCAGACCTACAGACCATGGAGGTCGAGGTTAGCCCCATCCTGGGCGAGAGAGAATCCCCCTAACCTGCCGGTCGTGGACTCACAGGACAGATTAACTCCTTTGATGCCTCCTAACCAAGTGTGCTACCAATGTAATGAGCCTGGACACATTGCCAGGAATTGTCCAGTAATGAAGGTGGACCTGGTGACAAGATCCTGGTCAGCAGTAACAGGTAGGAACACTGGGGAATGTCGGGAGGACCCTTATCATTTAAGAGTACAGGTAGGGGGGAAGAGTACTTACGCATTTGCGGACTCTGGGTGTGCACAAACATTGATTAGGCAAGCTCTCTTGGATGGGGTAGCCTGGGAGCCACAGGGTAAAGTGGTTAAAAAAAGGCTATCTCCTGTATTCATGGAGAAACTCTGGTTTATCCCACCACTAAAGTTAGACTTATTGTAGGTGATTATTCAGCTTACGTTAAAGTGGCTGTAGCGCAATATTTACCATACCCTGTTCTCCTGGGAAGAGACTGGCCGTTTTTTGATCGTATTTTAGGTCGGGAAATGGCCTTAGTTTCTACCAGGGGACAATTAAAGCAACAGGAGAAAATAATTGGGGAGATTTTTCCATTGCAATCCGATCTGTTTAACCCTAAAACCCGCCCAAGAAAAACAAAAAGAGAGCGTCGGGTGGAAAAATATGAGGGAACTCTGAGACAACAAGGGGAGGGGTCTGACACAAAAGTAAACCAATCGCTTAAATGGCAAGGAAAGGGAGTAGGTATTCAGTGTAACCGGGGCTGCGAGGTTACTGAGGTGGAAGGTCATGTAATAAAAGACACTCCTCTCTGTGTACCTAACCATTGGGACCGAGATATTGACTTGGGATATGAACAACAAAATGATCCCACGTTACGGTATGCTTGGAAACAGGTTAGATATATCGAGGGGAAGGATATGCAGGAAGGACAACCGGTGGTATTTCCGCATTTTTCTGTATCTGGGCACTTATTATATAGAATAACCCGGGTTCTAACGTTATTGGTTCCTAGGCCTTTTCAGTCAGAAGTCATGAGATTGGCGCATGACGTTCCATTTTCAGGTCATTTGGGAACTGAAAAGACCCAGGAACGAATTCTGGCCCGTTTTTTTTGGCCTGGGGTTTATGGTACATCCGAAGTATGTATCGGAGTGTCCTGAATGTCAATTAGCTGCCCCTAAGTCAGTTCGCCCCGCACCTCTGGTTCCACTTCCAATTATTGGGGTACCGTTTGAAAGGATTGGTGTAGATTTAGTAGGCCCTCTGGAGGGAAGAGAGTCAGGATATTGGTATATTTTAGTAGTAGTGGACTACGCAACGAGGTATCCAGAAGCTGTTCCCTTACTATCTATGAATGCAGTAGCTGTAGCGAATGAATTGGTAAAAATATTCTCTAGGTGGGAATCCCGAAAGAAATTCTTACTGATCAGGGCACTAATTTTATGTCAGACTGTATTCAGCAACTATATAAATTATTGAAAATCCGTTCAATTAGAACCTCAGTTTTTCATCCTCAAACGGATGGGCTTGTTGAATGATTTAATCAGACTTTGAAAAATATGTTGCGCTGCTTTGTACATAAGAACATAAGAACATAAGAAAGTTTACAAACAAGAGGAGGCCATTCGGCCCATCTTGCTCGTTTGGTTGTTAGTAGCTTATTGATCCCAAAATCTCATCAAGCTGCTTCTTGAAGGATCCCAGGGTGTCAGCTTCAACAACATTACTGGGGAGTTGATTCCAGACCCTCACAATTCTCTGTGTAAAAAAGTGTCTCCTATTTTCTGTTCTGAATGCCCCTTTTTCTAAACTCCATTTGTGACCCCTTGTCCTTGTTTCTTTTTTCAGGCTGAAAAAGTCCCTTGGGTCGACACTGTCAATACCTTTTAGAATTTTGAATGCTTGAATTAGGTCGCCACGTAGTCTTCTTTGTTCAAGACTGAACAGATTCAATTCTTTTAGCCTGTCTGCATATGACATGCCTTTTAAGCCCGGAATAATTCTGGTCGCTCTTCTTTGCACTCTTTCTAGAGCAGCAATATCTTTTTTATAGCGAGGTGACCAGAACTGAACACAATATTCAAGATGAGGTCTTACTAGTGCATTGTACAGTTTTAACATTACTTCCCTTGATTTAAATTCAACACTTTTCACAATGTATCCGAGCATCTTGTTAGCCTTTTTTATAGCTTCCCCACATTGCCTAGATAAAGACATTTCTGAGTCAACAAAAACTCCTAGGTCTTTTTCATAGATTCCTTCTCCAATTTCAATATCTCCCATATGATATTTATAATGTACATTTTTATTTCCTGCGTGCAGTACCTTACACTTTTCTCTATTAAATGTCATTTGCCATGTATCTGCCCAGTTCTGAATCTTGTCTAGATCATTTTGAATGACCTTTGCTGCTGCAACAGTGTTTGCCACTCCTCCTACTTTTGTGTCGTCTGCAAATTTAACAAGTTTGCTTACTATACCAGAATCTAAATCATTAATGTAGATTAGGAATAGCAGAGGACCTAATACTGATCCCTGTGGTACACCGCTGGTTACCACACTCCATTCTGAGGTTTTTCCTCTAATCAGTACTTTCTGTTTTCTACATGTTAACCACTCCCTAATCCATGTACATGTGTTTCCTTGAATCCCAACTGCGTTCAGTTTGAGAATTAATCTTTTGTGCGGGACTTTGTCAAAAGCTTTCTGGAAATCTAAATAAACCATGTCATATGCTTTGCAATTATCCATTATCGATGTTGCATCCTCAAAAAAATCAAGCAAGTTAGTTAGGCACGATCTCCCTTTCCTAAAACCATGTTGACTGTCTCCCAGTACCCTGTTACCATATAGGTAATTTTCCATTTTGGATCTTATTATAGTTTCCATAAGTTTGCATATAATAGAAGTCAGGCTTACTGGTCTGTAGTTACCTGGTTCAGTTTTGTTTCCCTTTTTGTGGATCGGTATTACGTTTGCAATTTTCCAGTCTGTCGGTACCACCCCTGTGTCAAGAGACTGCTGCATGATCTTGGTTAGCGGTTTGTAAATTACTTCTTTCATTTCTTTGAGTACTACTGGGAGGATCTCATCCGGCCCAGGGGATTTGTTTATTTTAAGAGCTCCTAGTCCCTTTAACACTTCTGCCTCAGTTATGCTAAAGTTATTTAAAACTGGATAGGAACTGGATGACATGTGGGGCATGTTGTCAGTATCTTCCTTTGTAAAAACTTGTGAAAAGTAATCATTTAACATATTTGCTATTTTTTTTTCTTCCTCTACGATTTTGCCATTTGTATCTCTTAAACATTTAATCTCCTCTTTGAATGTTCTCTTGCTGTTGTAATATTGGAAAAACATTTTGGAATTTGTTTTAGCTCCCTTAGCAATGTTCATTTCTATTTCTCTCTTGGCCTTTCTAACTTCCTTTTTGACTTGCGTTTGCAGTTCTGTGTACTCTTTCTGCGTACTTTCTTTTTGGTCCTTTTTTAATGCTCTGTAAAGTGCCTTTTTTCGCTGAATATTTTTTTTAATTGATCTATTAAACCATTTTGGCAATTTAGTTTTACATTTAGATTTGTCTACTTTAGGGATATAATTGTTTTGCGCCTCTAGTACTACGTTTTTGAAGAACAACCATCCTTCTTCTGTGGGTGTTTTCTCTATTTTACTCCAATCTACTTCTGTTAGTCTCTGTTTCATGCCTTCATAGTTTGCTTTTCTAAAATTGTAAACCTTAGCTTTAGTCTTTACTTTTGAGGATTTAAAAAAACACTTCAAATGAGACCATGTTGTGGTCTGAGTTTGCCAGTGGTTCTCTGACCTCTGTTTTAGTTATTCTATCTTCGTTATTTGAAAAGACTAAATCAAGGCATGCCTCCCCTCTAGTGGGTGCCTTCACAAATTGTGTTAGGAAGCAGTCATTTGTCATTTCCACCATTTCTATTTCATCCTTCGCGCTACCCACCGGGTTTTCCCATTTTATTTGGGGGAAGTTGAAATCCCCCATTAGTATGGCTTCTCCTTTGCTACACACATTTCTAATGTCATTGTATAACAGATTATTGTGCTCACCGTCTGAATCTGGCGGTCTATAGCATGCTCCTATTATTATGCCTTTTGAATTTTTGTCTGTTATTCTGACCCATATTGATTCGGTTTTATTTTCTTTGTCCAGGTTTAACACCTGGGCTTCAAGACTGTTTCTTATGTATAGCGCTACCCCTCCTCCTCTTCTGTCCTGCCTGTCTTTCCTATACAGTGTATACCCACAAATATTATATTCGTCCCCATCACTCTCAGATAACCACGTTTCTGTAACACCTATCACATCATAGTTACTTGTTAGTGCAGTAGCTTCAAGTTCTAGAATTTTGTTTCTGATACTTCTAGCATTTAGATAAATACATTTAATGGTTGTCTTACCTGAGTTGTTGTTCTTGTTTTGATGCGGTCTCCCTTCTGTTTTTTTGTTGATTTCTCCCCCCTTCCTTTCTAGTTTAAATGCTTCCGAACCTGCTCGAGGATCTTTTCTCCAAGTAGACTAGTTCCCTTGTTATTTAAATGCAGTCCATCCCGTCTATACAGATAGTCCTCATTGTAGAAAGTGGTCCAATGATCAAGATAGGTGAAGCCTTCCCGTGTGCACCACGTCTTCAACCATTGGTTTTGATTTATTATTTCCAGCTGTCCATATGGTCCTTTGCAAGGTGCGGGTAGTATACCAGAAAATACCACAGTTTTGGTTTTCTCTTTTAATTTCCTTCCTAGCTCTCTGAATTTGTTTTGCAGGGATTTTGGTCTGTCTCTTCCAATGTTGTTTGTACCGATGTGGACGACTACTACCGGGTCGTCTCCTGTTCGTTCTAGGAGCCTGTCCACGTTTTCAGTGATGTGCTTGACCGAGGCTCCCGGAAGGCAGCACACTGTTGTAGTAAGGGGGTCCAAACTGCGAACTGAACTTGCTGTGTTTCTCAATATGGAGTCCCCAACAATCATGACCTCCCTTCTTTTTACTGTCTTGTCACCACTGTCAATAGGGTCCTGGATGTTGTTCCTTTCATTCTCTTGTTGTTGGTTCTGCTCATCACAATTCTGAAGTGACTCAAATCTGTTGGTTGTTTTGATTTCTGGTGGTTGTGTTTGACGAAGTTTCTTTTTTTCCCTGCTTCTGCCTACCTGAACCCAGCTGTTCTGACCTTCTATCTCCCTGGTGGCTTTCAGTCTGTTAGGGGTGATGCAGACTTCCATGAATTGTGGGTGTGCCAGTTCCTCAAGATCTTGTTGCTGTCTCACTTCTTCCAGCTCCATTTCTAGCATGCTTACTAGTTTATGCAAATCCTGGATCGCGCGGCACTTTACGCACACTTGGTTTAGCTCCGCTGGGTTTTCTCGGATTTCCCACATCAAGCAGGTGTCACAGATTACTGGCTTGAAGACCATGTTGAGGGTTTTTTTTTTTTGAAGTTTAGTTTCTTCTGCAGCCGTCAACCTGCTTTCAAACTGCTTCGAAACTGCTCTGTACTTTTCCACGCTGTACTTCTCCCACTCGCTGTCGCTTCCACTCACTGTCGCTGGGAAGACTGCCTCGTTTAACTGCGTTGTTCTGCTGTGCTGTCGGCTCCTCCCCTCGCCCGTGTCTCAAAACGGCGCTGAATTTGAATCAGCTGCTCCGAGTTTCAGCTTGTTTGTTATCAGAAAAACACACGCGGCTGTGTTTCCCCAATGTCCTCTGTTTTCTGATTAAAGCAATTCAAGATGCAATTTCTCCTTTCTGCTTCGAAACTGCTCTGTACTTTTCCACGCTGTACTTCTCCCACTCGCTGTCGCTTCCACTCGCTGTCGCTGGGAAGACTGCCTCGTTTAACTGCGTTGTTCTGCTGTGCTGAAAAACGCAATTGGGCTAAACTGCTTCCCTACTTGCTCTTTGCAGTTCGCGAGGCACCACAATCCTCAACGGGGTTTTCCCCGTTTGAGCTCTTGTACGGTCGGCAGCCACGGGGTATCTTGGATCTCATAAGAGAAGGCTGGGAAGAACAGTCAAAGGAGTCTAAAAATGTAGTAAAATATGTGTTGCAGTTACACGATCGCTTAGAATTAGTTGATCGATTGGCACATGACAGCGAGTGGAAGCGACAACGAGTGGGAGAAGTACAGGCGTGGAAAAGTACAGAGCAGTTTCAAAGCAGAAAGGAGAAATTGAATTCCTTTAATCAGAAAACAGAGGACATTGGGGAAACACAGCAGCAGCTCAAAGTCAAACAGCCGCGTGTGTTTTTCTGATAACAAACAAGCTGAAACTCGGAGCAGCTGATTCAAATTCAGCGCCGTTTTGGAGACACGGGTGAGAGGAGGAGCCAACAGCACAGAAGAACAACGCAGTTAAACGAGGCAGTCTTCCCAGCGACAGTGAGTGAAGCGACAGTGAGTGGGGGAAGTACAGGCGTGGAAAAGTACAGAGCAGTTTTGAAGCAGTTTGAAAGCAGGTTGACGGCTGCAGAAGAAACTAAACTTCAAAAAAAAAAAAACCTCAACATGTTCTTCAAGCCAGTAATCTGTGACACCTGCTTGATGTGGGAAATCCGAGAAAACCCAGCGGAGCAAAACCAAGTGTGCATAAAGTGCCGCGCGATCCAGGATTTGCATAAACTAGTAAGTATGCTAGAAATGGAGCTGGAAGAAGTGAGACAGCAACAGGATCTTGAGGAACTGGCACACCCATAATTCATGGAAGTCTGCATCACCCCTAACAGACTGAAAGCCACCAGGGAGATAGAAGGTCAGAACAGCTGGGTTCAGGTAGGCAGAAGCAGGGAAAAAAAGAAACTTCGTCAAACACAACCACCAGAAATCAAAACAACCAACAGATTTGAGTCACTTCAGAATTGTGATGAGCAGAACCAACAACAAGAGAATGAAAGGAAGAACATCCAGGACCCTATTGACAGTGGTGACCAGACAGCAAAAAGAAGGGAGGTCATGATTGTTGGGGACTCCATATTGAGAAACACAGCAAGTTCAATTCGCAGTTTGGACCCCCTTACTACAACAGTGTGCTGCCTTCCGGGAGCCTCGGTCAAGCACATCACTGAAAACGTGAAAAGGCTCCTAGAACGAACATGAGACGACCCGTTAGTAGTCGTCCACATCGGTACAAACAACATTGGAAGAGACAGACCAAAATCCCTGAAAAACAAATTCAGAGAGCTAGGAAGGAAATTAAAAGAGAAAACCAAAACTGTGGTATTTTCTGGTATACTACCCGCACCTTGCAAAGGACCATATGGACAGCTGGAAATAATTAATCAAAACGCATGGCTGAAGACGTGGTGCACACGGGAAGGCTTCACCTATCTTGATCATTGGACCACATTCTACAACGAGGACTATCTGTATAGACGGGATGGACTGCATTTAAATAACAAGGGAACTAGTCTACTCGGAGAAAAGATCCTCGAGCAGGTTCGGAAGCATTTAAACTAGAAAGGAAGGGGGGAGAAATCAACAAAAAAACAGAAGGGAGACCGCATCAAAACAAGAACAACAACTCAGGTAAGACAACCATTAAATGTATTTATCTAAATGCTAGAAGTATCAGAAACAAAATTCTAGAACTTGAAGCTACTGCACTAACAGGTAACTATGATGTGATAGGTGTTACAGAAACGTGGTTATCTGAGAGTGATGGGGACGAATATAATATTTGTGGGTATACACTGTATAGGAAAGACAGGCAGGACAGAAGAGGAGGAGGGGTAGCGCTATACATAAGAAACAGTCTTGAAGCCCAGGTGTTAAACCTGGACAAAGAAAATAAAACCGAATCAATATGGGTCAGAATAACAGACAAAAATTCAAAAGGCATAATAATAGGAGCATGCTATAGACCGCCAGATTCAGACGGTGAGCACAATAATCTGTTATACAATGACATTAGAAATGCATGTAGCAAAGGAGAAGCCATACTAATGGGGGATTTCAACTTCCCCCAAATAAAATGGGAAAACCCGGTGGGTAGCACGAAGGATGAAATTGAAATGGTGGAAATGACAAATGACTGCTTCCTAACACAATTTGTGAAGGCACCCACTAGAGGGGAGGCATGCCTTGATTTAGTCTTTTCAAATAACGAAGATAGAATAACTAAAACAGAGGTCAGAGAACCACTGGCAAACTCAGACCACAACATGGTCTCATTTGAAGTGTTTTTTAAATCCCCAAAAGTAAAGACTAAAGCTAAGGTTTACAATTTTAGAAAAGCAAACTATGAAGGTATGAAACAGAGACTAACAGAAGTAGATTGGAGTAAAATAGAGAAAACACCCACAGAAGAAGGATGGCTGTTCTTCAAAAATGTAGTACTAGAGGCGCAAAACAATTATATCCCTAAAGTAGACAAATCTAAATGTAAAACTAAATTGCCAAAATGGTTTAATAGATCAATTAAAAAAAATATTCAGCGAAAAAAGGCACTTTACAGAGCATTAAAAAAGGACCAAAAAGAAAGTACGCAGAAAGAGTACACAGAACTGCAAACGCAAGTCAAAAAGGAAGTTAGAAAGGCCAAGAGAGAAATAGAAATAAACATTGCTAAGGGAGCTAAAACCAATTCCAAAATGTTTTTCCAATATTACAACAGCAAGAGAACATTCAAAGAGGAGATTAAATGTTTAAGAGATACAAATGGCAAAATCGTAGAGGAAGAAAAAAAAATAGCAAATATGTTAAATGATTACTTTTCACAAGTTTTTACAAAGGAAGATACTGACAACATGCCCCACATGTCATCCAGTTCCTATCCAGTTTTAAATAACTTTAGCATAACTGAGGCAGAAGTGTTAAAGGGACTAGGAGCTCTTAAAATAAACAAATCCCCTGGGCCGGATGAGATCCTCCCAGTAGTACTCAAAGAAATGAAAGAAGTAATTTACAAACCGCTAACCAAGATCATGCAGCAGTCTCTTGACACAGGGGTTGTACCGACAGACTGGAAAATTGCAAACGTAATACCGATCCACAAAAAGGGAAACAAAACTGAACCAGGTAACTACAGACCAGTAAGCCTGACTTCTATTATATGCAAACTTATGGAAACTATAATAAGATCCAAAATGGAAAATTACCTATATGGTAACAGGGTACTGGGAGACAGTCAACATGGTTTTAGGAAAGGGAGATCGTGTCTAACTAACTTGCTTGATTTTTTTGAGGATGCAACATCGATAATGGATAATTGCAAAGCATATGACATGGTTTATTTAGATTTCCAGAAAGCTTTTGACAAAGTCCCACACAAAAGATTAATTCTCAAACTGAACGCAGTTGGGATTCAAGGAAACACATGTACATGGATTAGGGAGTGGTTAACATGTAGAAAACAGAAAGTACTGATTAGAGGAAAAACCTCAGAATGGAGTGTGGTAACCAGCGGTGTACCACAGGGATCAGTATTAGGTCCTCTGCTATTCCTAATCTACATTAATGATTTAGATTCTGGTATAGTAAGCAAACTTGTTAAATTTGCAGATGACACAAAAGTAGGAGGAGTGGCAAACACTGTTGCAGCAGCAAAGGTCATTCAAAATGATCTAGACAAGATTTAGAACTGGGCAGACACATGGCAAATGACATTTAATAGAGAAAAGTGTAAGGTACTGCACGCAGGAAATAAAAATGTGCATTATAAATATCATATGGGAGATATTGAAATTGGAGAAGGAATCTATGAAAAAGACCTAGGAGTTTTTGTTGACTCAGAAATGTCTTCATCTAGACAATGTGGGAAGCTATAAAAAAGGCCAACAAGATGCTCGGATACATTGTGAAAAGTGTTGAATTTAAATCAAGGGAAGTAATGTTAAAACTGTACAATGCACTAGTAAGACCTCATCTTGAATATTGTGTTCAGTTCTGGTCACCTCGCTATAAAAAAGATATTGCTGCTCTAGAAAGAGTGCAAAGAAGAGCGACCAGAATTATTCCGGGCTTAAAAGGCATGTCATATGCAGACAGGCTAAAAGAATTGAATCTGTTCAGTCTTGAACAAAGAAGACTACGTGGCGACCTAATTCAAGCATTCAAAATTCTAAAAGGTATTGACAGTGTAGGAGACACTTTTTTACACAGAGAATTGCGAGGGTCTGGAATCAACTCCCCTGTAATGTTGTTGAAGCTGACACCCTGGGATCCTTCAAGAAGCTGCTTGATGAGATTTTGGGATCAATAAGCTACTAACAACCAAACGAGCAAGATGGGCCGAATGGCCTCCTCTCGTTTGTAAACTTTCTTATGTTCTTATCTCAAAACGGCACAGCAGAAGCAGCAACAAAGCTACAATAAAAATGCAAGAATTCGGAACTTTCGACCTGGAGATAAAGTGTTGTTATTGTTGCCCTCATCGGAATCTAAGTTGTTTGCTAAATGGCAGGGTCCCTTTCAGGTTATTCGAGCAATTGGTAAAGTCAATTATGAGATCCGACAGCCTGGGCATCGGAAAGAAAGTCAAATTAATCATGTTAATCTCCTGAAACTGTGGAAAGAACGGGAAGTCCATTTTATATCTCCTGTACAGGAGGGAGAAGATCTTGGACCCTCAATTGAGCCAGGGTCAGCAATTGAGGTCCCGATGGGGGAACAATTAACTCCTGATCAGCGTGAAGAGGTAAGCAATCTAATTAATATGTTCAGTGATGTATGTTCTAACGTGCCTGGAAGAATGCATTTGATCGAACATGCTATTATCACTCCACCAGGTCTAAGAGTTAGACAGAGATCGTATCGCATTCCAGAGAGTCGGAGAGATTCTGTTCGAAGGGAGGTGGAGTGTATGTTGAAACTTGGGGTAATTGAACCTTCCCGAAGTGAGTGGTGTAGCCCAATAGTACCAATAGACAAGCCAGATGGGTCACTACGATTATGTATCGATTTTAGGAGGGTGAATGCTATCTCCAGGTTTGATGCATATCCCATGCCTCGAGTAGATGAACTCTTAGACAAGCTGGGGCGAGCTCGGTTTATTTCAACTCTGGATCTGACAAAAGGATATTGGCAAATTCCATTAACAAAGCCTCTCGTGAGAAAACGACATTTTCAACCCCAGAGGGTCTTTTTCAATTTTGTACTATGCCGTTCGGACTTCATGGAGCGCCTGCTACTTTTCAGAGACTAATGGACAAGGTTTTACAACCTCATTGAGAGTATGCAGCTGCATATATCGATGATGTAGTCATTTATAGTTCTTCCTGGAGGGAACATTTGACTAGATTAGAAGCCGTCTTACAGTCTCTGAGGAGGGCGGGGCTCACAGCAAACATAGCAAAGTGCGCTATTGGAAAAGAAGAAACTAAATATTTAAGTTTCATAATGGGTAAAGGTAGAGTGAAACCATTGGTTTCAAAAGTCCAGGCTTTGTTGGATTCACCGGTACCTACCACGAAAACCCAGATGAGATCACTGTTAGGGTTGGCTGGTTATTACTGCCGTTTTATTCCACACTTTTCCACTATAGCCGCCCCTCTCACTGATCTCACTAAAAAGAACGCTCCAAATAAAATTAAGTGGAGTGCAGAGTGTCAGACAGCCTTTGAATCTATTAAAACTAATTTGAGTCAGGCCCCAGCATTAATAAGCCCGGATTTCAGCCGAGAGTTCGTCCTGCAGACAGATGCATCGCAGACTGGTCTGGGGGCTGTTCTGTCCCAGGAGAGAGATAGTATAGAACACCCGATACTATACATCAGTCGGAAGTTATTGCCCAGAGAACAGAGGTATTCGGTAGTGGAGAAAGAATGCCTGGCAGTGAAATGGGCAGTGGAATCTTTAAAATACTATCTTCTGGGAAGACCTTTTGTACTCATCACAGATCACGCTTCTTTAAAGTGGTTAGACACGATGAAGGATTCAAACGCTAGGATTACGCGGTGGTACCTGGCGCTCCAACCATTCGCCTTTCAAATAAGGTATCGTGCGGGTAAGTTACATCAAAAAAAAAATTTCCCGGGAGGGAGGGAAAAGGGAAGGGTTAGAGGTTTCTGAGTGTTCCTTTGGCTCCACACTGAGGGGTGGGATATGTGATGAGTCAAAGGGATTTCGGTCTGTGATTCAGCCTCCTGACAGTACATGGCATCAAACCAACTCGGGACTTCCCTTACCAAGATCTCGTGACCATGGCAAAAGTCATCTTTTGAGGGGCGGCACCTTGGTGAGTGGCGGAAGTACGAGTATGTAAATTCCAGCCACTGGAGTCAAGTGAAGGATAAGGACACTTGTCAGTTGGGGATTGGTGTTCCACTGACTACAGAGGCGGGACATTACATACTAAAGGGAACGTACTACTGTGTCCGGGGTTGGTCCGAAAGTAAAATAGGAGGAGTAATGGGTAAAGGGAGAGACTAGTTTGATGCAGCGGGATTTTTAAAAAAAAACACTAACATTTCTTTTGTCTTTTTTTGTTTATGTATGGTTCGCCATGACGACGATTAAAGACGAGTTCTCACGGTCTGTTTTGGATTTCACCCCTGCATTCCTTCCCTCACACCATTTTGTTTTCTTTTGTTATTTAATTATTTTTTGTTGTGTATAGATAATAAAAATAAATTATTTTATTTCTGTAAACATAAATTACTGTCTGGACATTCCATTTAATACACTCTTGCCTCACAATGACATTTAAAATAACTGTGTTCACAAAAACTGCAAGAATCTGAAGGTTCTCATTCTTCTGGAAAAGGCATATCCCTAATG
This sequence comes from Polyodon spathula, assembly GCF_017654505.1. Taxonomy (NCBI): domain Eukaryota; kingdom Metazoa; phylum Chordata; class Actinopteri; order Acipenseriformes; family Polyodontidae; genus Polyodon; species Polyodon spathula. Next base: position 50,058,508 of record NC_054537.1, on the reverse strand, counting down.
GCAGAAATCGGCAAATGCTCGACTTGCAATGATGATGGATAAGACAATCAATCCCACGATTCAATGTGCGTATCACTATGGCACCATTGTTGGAGCCCATTTGGAGGTGGGGGCATGCAACGCCCCTCAAAATGTATGACCATTATTCCCGCAGTGCCCTTTCAGCTACAGCAACTAGAGAGATGCTTGTATTAGGAAGTGTTGAGTCCAAACAATAATATTGTTATGTGATTTGTGTGGGTAAGTCATACCAATTTAATTCAAAACAAAATAGTTTGTATTTTTAATATACTATCTTTTTCCCAATAAAAACTTTTTCCCCCTTAACAGTGTGGAGTATGGTGTGTAGATAAGAGGAAAAAATCATTTAAATGAATGAAACTCTGAAGCACTGACAAAATTAAATGTGAAAAAAGTTCAAGGGGGTGTGGACTTTCTGTAGGCACTAAATATATATATATATATATAGTGGTTCTCAAATGTATCCACCCCCCCTTGGACTTTTCCACATTTCATTGTGTTACAACATGGAATTAAAATGGATTTAATTAGGAGTTTTTGCCACTGATCAACACGGAAAAGTCCATAATGTCAAAGTGAAAAATAAAATCTGCAAATTGTTCTAAATTAATTACAGATATAAAACATAAAATAATTGATTGCATAAGTCTTCACCCCCTTTGCTATGACTCACCTAAATAAGCTCTGGTGCAACCATTTGTCTTTAGAAGTCACATAATTAGTTGTGTGCAATTAAGGTGTTTCACATGTTTTCAGGTCTCTGGGAGGTGCCACAATTGGTTAGTACATTTCTTAACAAAAACTACATTGTGAAGATGAAGGAACACTCAAAGCAAATCCAGAATAAGGTTCTTCAAAAGCAGCAATCGGGTAGGATATAAGAACATTTCCAAGGCACTGAGTATCTCCCGGAGCACAGTAAAGTCCATTATTAAGAAATTGAGAGAATATGGCACAACTGTGAATCTGTCTAGAACAGTCTGTTCAAAAACTGAGTATCCAGGCAAGAAGGGCACTAGTCAGGGAGGCTAACAAGAGGCCTATGGCAACTCAAAGGAGTTACAGTCTTCCACGGCTGAGCTGGGAGACATTGTGCATACGGCAATAGAAGTCGGGTGCTTCACAAAACTGGCCTTTACGGGAGAGTGACAAAAAGAAAGCCATTGTTGAAAAAAACTCACATCAAATCTCAGCTAGAGTTTACCAGAAGGCATGTGGGAGACTGAGACCAAGTGGAAGAAGATTCTATAGTCTGATGAGACCAAAATAGAGCTTTTTGGCCTCAATGCTAAGCTATATATTTGGCGCAAGCCTAACACCGCACATCATCCTGAGAACACCATCCCTACCGTGAAGCATGGTGGTGGCAGCATCATGCTATGGGGATGCTTCTCTGTGTTAGGGCCTGGAAAGCTTGTGAAGATAGAGGGCAAAATGAATGCAGCAAAGTACAGAGAAATCCTGGAGAAAACCTGCTGAATTTTGCAAGAGACCTGGGACTTGGGAGAAGATTCATCTTCCAGCAGGAAAATGACCCTAAACATACAGCCAAAGCCACACTGGCGTGGCTTAAAAACAAAAAGGTCAATATCCTGGAGTGGCCCAGTCAACGCCCGGACCTCAATCCAATTGAGAATATGTGGAAAGAGTTGAAAATTGCTGTTCACCAATGGTCCCCATCCAACTTGACTAAGCTTGAGCAATTTTACAAAGAAGAATGGGCAAAAATTACCGTGTCCAGATGTGCAAAGCTGGTAGAGACATCCAAATAGACTCATGGCTGTATTTGCGGCCATGGCGGTGAATACTTATGCAATCAATTATTTTCTGTTTTGTATTTGTAATTAATTCAGAACAATTTGTAGATTTTATTTTTCATTTTGACATTAAGGACTTTGACTTTTTTTGTCTTGATAAGTGGCAAAAACTCCTAATTAAATCAATTTTGATTCCGTGTTGTAACACAATAAAATGTGGAAAAGTCCAAGGGAGATGAATACTTTTGACAGCCACATTATCTATCTATCTATCGATCTATCTATCTATCTATCTATCTATCTATCTATCTATATATATATATATATATATATATATATATATATATATATATATATATATTGTATTTGTAATTAATTTAGAACAATTTGTAGATTTTATTTTTCACTTTGACATTATGGACTTTTTTGTGTTGATCAGTGGCAAAAACTCCTAATTAAATCCATTTTGATTCCATGTTGTAACACAATAAAATGTGGAAAAGTCCAAGGGGGGTGTATACTTTTGAGAGCCACTATATATATATATATATATATATATATATATATATATATATATATATATATATATATATATATATAGTGCCTACAGAAAGTCCACACCCCCTTGAACTTTTTTCACATTTAGTTGTGTCAATGCTTCAGAGTTTCATTCAGTTAAATGATTTTTTCCTCTTATATACACACCATGTTCCACACTGTTAAGGGGAAAAAAGTTTTTATTGGGAAAAAGATAGTATATTAAAAATACAAAACTGAAAGATCATAATTGGATAAGTCTCCACCCCCCTGAGTACCAGGCAGCAATTACAGCTCTGATTCTGTTGGGATAGGTCTCTATCAACTTTACACACCTAAATTTGACAATATTTGACCATTTTTCTTTGCAAAACTGTTCAAGCTTCGTCAATGTCCTTGGGGAGCGTTGATGGACAGTAATCTTCAAGTAATGCCACAAATTTTCGATTGGATTTAGGTCGGGGCTCGGACTGGGCCACTGTGGCAATGTTGCCCGCCCCTGTGTGTATTTCAATATTATACGTTGCATGTTGTGTGTTAATGTTGGTGTATAGTCATTGGTACATGGGATATAAATCGGTCTGTGGAACACAAGTTGTTTAAAATGTATATTTGTACTTAGGCACGAGGATTGCACAACACTTCATGTGCAGGTAAAATGTAATAATATGCAAGCACAGGGAATTGCACTTTATTAATTCACATGCAGTTGTACAGCGACTCCAATTGAATGATTGATTAGCAATCGAGTCTCGGTACAGCTGAATAAAAGCAAAATGTTTTCACTCATTCGGGGTTGTGTGTTTGGTGAGTGGAGAATGGGATTGGAGACGGAGGTAACACTAATAATAATAGTTCAAATATCAGCTCACCGTGTTTATCTGTGTAGTCCGTATTGTTTGTCTCTTTATTTTGGCAAAAGTACCATGTCCTGTGTTTTCTTTGTCTTTACAACCTTTTATTTTCTGCCTGTTCATTATTAAATGCTGAGCGAAACCAGTCTCTCAGCTCCACCCACCTCCACCTCTCTGTTTTTTTATTTCCTGGTTCCTGTTTCTGGTCCGACCTCACCAACTACAGCCATCTTCGTGACAGCCACTCAAGGACATTTACCTTTTTGTTCCTTAGCTACTCCAGTGTAGCTTTGGCTGTGTGCTTTGGGTCGTTGTCATACTGAAAGGTGAACTTACGTCCCTCAGCTTTCTTGCAGAGGGCAGCAGGTTTTCCTCAAGAACTTCTCTGTACTTTGCTCCATTCATTTTCCCTTCAATCCTGACAAGTGCCTGTGGCAAAGTGCTCACCCCTGTGTGTATTTTGTGTTGTATGTTGTGTGTTAATGTTGGTGTATAGTCATTGGTACACTGGATATAAACAGGTCTGTGTAACACAAGTGTTTAAAATGTATATTTGTATTTAGCCACGAGGATTGCACAGCACTTCACGTGCAAGTAAAAAGTAATAATATATGAGCACAGGGAATTGCACTTTATTAATTCACTTGCAGTTGCACCGAGACTCCAACTGAATGATTGATTAACAATTGAGTCTCGGTACAGCTGCATAAAAGCTGCATGTTTTCACTCACTCAGGGTTGTGTGTTCGGTGAGTGGCAAATAGGATTGGAGACAGAGGTAATAATAATAATAATAGTTAAAATATCTGCTCACCCTGTTTTGGTTAGTGTTAGTCCATTTTATTTGTCTGCTTGTTTTGGCTACCAGTGCCCTGTCCTGTGTTTTTGCTTGTCTTACAACCGTTTATTTTCTGACTGTCTGTTCATTTATTAAATGCTGAGCGAGACCATTTGCTCAGCTACACCAAACTCCACCTCTCTGTCATTTATTTCCTTGTTCCTGTTTCTGGTCTGACGTCCCCCACTCCGGCCGTCTTTGTGACAGTGCCTTAGTCCCTGCCAAAGAGAGACATCCACACAATATGATGCTGTCACCACCATGCTTCACAGTAGGGATGGTGTTCTTTGGGTGATGTGCTGTGTTGGGTTTGCGCCAAACATAACGCTTTGCATTTAGGCCAAAAAGTTCTATTTTAGTTTTGTCAGACCACAAAACTTTTTGCCACATGGCTACAGAATCTCCTGAGGTTTTTTTGCATACTTCAAACAGGATTCAAGGTGGGCTTTCTTGAGTAAAATACAGGCCAGATTTGTGGAGTGCTTGGGATATTGTTGTCACATGCACACTTTGACCAGTCTTGGCCATAAAAATCTGTAGCTCTTGCAAAGGTGCCATTGGCCTCTTGGTAGCCCCTCTGATCAGTCTCCTTCTTGCTCGGTCATCCAGTTTGGAAGGACGGACTGATCTAGGCAGGGTCTTGGTGGTGCCATACACCTTCCACGTCTTAATAGTCGTCTTGACCGTACTCCAAGGGATATTCAAGGCCTTAGATATTTTTTTATACCCATCCCCTTGTCTGTCCCTTTCAACAACTTTGTTCAGGAGTTCTTTTGAAAGCACCTTGGTGTTCATTGTTGAGTCTTTGCTTTGAAATGCACTACCCAGCAGAGGGAACCTACAGGAACTGCTGAATTTATCCTGAAATCATGTGAATCACTACAATTTAACACCGGTGGAGAACACTTAACTTGGTGTGTGATTTTGAAGATGATTGGTTACAACTAAGCTAATTTAGGATTCCTATTACAAGGGGGGTGGACACTTATTCAACCGAGCTATTTCATTTTTTATTTTTAATTAATTTTCTATAAATTTCTAGAATATTTTTTTCACTTGGAAGTTGTGGGGTAGGATGTGTAGATAAATGAAAAAAAAAAATGTTAATGCATTTTAATTACAGGCTATAAGGCAACAAAAGGTGAAAGGGTGTGTAGACTTTCCATAGGCACTGTGTATATATATATATATATATATATATATATATAATATATATATATATATATATATATATATATATATTACACACACACACACACACACACACACATACATATAAAAATGTACTTCTGAATGTTCTTTTCTTTTTGTTAAAAGCGCCTTTGGATGGCTTGCCATAAAAGACTCTTCAGAAATAAAATCTGATTCGATATAAAATGGTATACATTGCATATATTTATAATATACTGAAAATGTGTTCTTTACATATGGGTTAAATATGGGTTGTTTCAGGATGCTCGACCGACACATTGTGGAACCCATGGGTTCATAGTACGGCAGTGTTATAAGAACATAAGAACATAAGAAAGTTTACAAATGAGAGGAGCAGCATGACAGCGACAATAACAATCTGGTCAAACAGAAATATCTGTTTGACCAGATTGTTATTGTCGCTGTCATGCTGCAATAGCTAAAACACTCAAAAGGTAATTAAAATTATAATTAAATAAAAACAATTTAAAAAGGAAGTGAAAAGCTTACTGTATCAAGCTGAAAAAAAACAATTAACCAATGTTGTCTTTTGCCACTCAAAATGTGGGGTGCCTAAATCAAGTTTTGAGAACGCAAACAGATTTGTATCGAAAGCTGCTGCATCTATCCCAGATATATTCGGTTTCATTGCTTATCTTCAGGAGTTTGAGGATGATTTAATTGTGCAGTAACTTACATAGCTACATGATGAGCTGATAATATCTTGTAATGGCGGGGCAGTGGACACAGAGTAACATGATTACCTATATTGTAACAGGGTCCTGGGAGACAGTCAACATGGTTTTAGGAAAGGGAAATCGTGTCTAACTAACTTGCTTGATTTTTTTGAGGATGCAACATCGATAATGGATAATTGCAAAGCATATGACATGGTTTATTTAGATTTCCAGAAAGCTTTTGACAAAGTCCCGCACAAAAGATTAATTCTCAAACTGAACGCAGTTGGGATTCAAGGAAACACATGTACATGGATTAGGGAGTGGTTAACATGTAGAAAACAGAAAGTACTTATTAGAGGAAAAACCTCAGATTGGAGTGTGGTAACCAGCGGTGTACCACAAGGATCAGTATTAGGTCCTCTGCTATTCCTAATCTACATTAATGATTTAGATTCTGGTATAGTAAGCAAACTTGTTAAATTTGCAGACGACACAAAAGTAGGAGGAGTGGGAAACACTGTTGCAGCAGCAAAGGTCATTCAAAATGATCTAGACAAGATTCAGAACTGGGCAGACACATGGCAAATGACATTTAATAGAGAAAAGTGTAAGGTACTGCACGCAGGAAATAAAAATGTACATTATAAATATCATATGGGAGATACTGAAATTGAAGAAGGAATCTATGAAAAAGACCTAGGAGTTTTTGTTGACTCAGAAATGTCTTCATCTAGACAATGTGGGGAAGCTATAAAAAAGGCTAACAAGATGCTCGGATACATTGTGAAAAGTGTTGAATTTAAATCAAGGGAAGTAATGTTAAAACTGTACAATGCACTAGTAAGACCTCATCTGTGCAGTTCTGGTCACCTCGCTATAAAAAAGATATTGCTGCTCTAGAAAGAATGCAAAGAAGAGAGACCAGAATTATTCCAGGCTTAAAAGGCATGTCATATGCAGACAGGCTAAAAGAATTGAATCTGTTCAGTCTTGAACAAAGAAGACTACGTGGCGACCTAATTCAAGCATTCAAAATTCTAAAAGGTATTGACAATGTCGACCCAAGGGACTTTTTCGACCTGAAAAAAGAAACAAGGACCAGGGGTCACAAATGGAGATTAGACAAAGGGGCATTCAGAACAGAAAATAGGAGGCACTTTTTTACACAGAGAATTGTGAGGGTCTGGAATCAACTCCCCAGCAATGTTGTTGAAGCTGACACCCTGGGATCCTTCAAGAAGCTGCTTGATGAGATTTTGGGATCAATAAGCTACTAACAACCAAACAAGCCAGATGGGCCGAATGGCCTCCTCTCGTTTGTAAACTTTCTTTTGTTCTTATGATTGTTTGAACTTTGTGCCAGCTGCTGTAGGGAAAACTGAGTTTATTTTTTAAACTGAACATTTTACAAACAGTCACAGCTGAATGCATATACATGGGATGGTAATTAGCAAATATACTCTTGAGAAAAAACAAACATTAAGGGAATTAAAAATGAAATGTACTGCAGCTTATTTGCAGTAGAAAAACTGCCATTCACTAATTCACTTTCAGATTGTGATAATGAAAAAGAATGTTTTGGAAATATATTAAATATATGATATAGTGTTTACTCTGGTTATTTTTAATATTGTAAATAACAAAAATGTAAGCTTGTTTTTTAATGGAACAATAAATGAAAACACATAAGAACTGGCTGTGTTGTGGCACAAGCCACCCAAAGTGAAGCAAAAAGCGCTTTACACCTGTCATAGCTTAACTGTACGGCAGAATGCCTGGCCAGTCAATCCAGTTCTTTACTGCCTATCTGGTGAACGAAAAGTATGGAGTCAAACAGAGTGGATACAGCTTTTTCCCTTTCTTGCAGCGTGGGCATGATGAGTTATGGGAAAAGGCTGAGAGTTGAATAGGCAGCCAATACCCAGGTCGGCACTTGAAGGGTTAAGGATCAGGTGATGTTTTCGAGTCAGAGAGTTCCAGTGCAAGATGATTGTTTTTGCTACTGTTTTGACTGTTTTGCTATTGCTCAAAATGTTCTAGAGCATTTGCTTTTGATGCAGCTGCGCTTGCAAAAGATTAAGGAAAGAATGTGTTCAAGGTTGCTGTATTTGTGTGAAAGTGTAGTGACATTAATCTGCTCAATGTTGCTCTGCTAAACATGTATAAGTATTGGTTCACCTCATCTTTAAACTAATAGAGTGTTTTGGTGTTACTGCTGCAGGGTGTTCATGTAACCGTTTCTCTTCCCTTGAGTGCATTGTAATAAACTTCTTGAACTGCTACCGATTGGAGTCATCAGTCATTTCATACAACAGGATATATTTTCCTTACTACAGAACTTGGCGATGAGGATGGGATTCACAGCAGCATATATTCTTTCCTGTCTGGTACTGGTTTGCCAAGGGGAGTGCGCATATTAAAAGAAACCACCTCTCATATTTCGTGGTTAAGCCGCTAGCAGACTTAATTGATGAACAGCATTAGGTGAAATAAAGAACATATTAAAAGTGTGTGTGATATGACTGGTGCGTGTAGGTGAGCAGGAGTCTTGAAGTTTACTGTGTTGTAGTCTGGACAGGTTATGATCCGGGCAGGCTGCTAGTCACTGGACTGGTTTTGACCCAGCCAGGTTCTTAGTCATTGACTGGTTTTGATCCAGCCAGGCAGAGGTTTGCTGGACTGGTTTTGACCCAGCCAGTTACAAGTCACTGGGTGGGGTTTGACCCAACCAGGCAGAAGTTCGCTGGAATGGTTTTGATCCAGCTAGGTTCTTAGTCTCTGGACTGGTTTTGACCCAGCCACGTTCCTGTTCACTGGGGTCGTTTTGATCCAACCAGGTTGTATGTGTAGTCGCTAGTGCTAAGGAGTGTTAGGACATGACCAGCGAAATGGCTGAAGTTATTGAGTATGTTTTAACAAAGCATGTGAAATGGCAAAAAACAATTTTGGAGGATGGCTGGGATCCTAAATGGACCCCAGTGCAGCACTGAGAATGGTGGTTGAAATAGGATAAACATCACACTGATAAGGGGATTGTAATTGCATGTAGTGTGCTGCCCCAGGTGCAGGGAGCACTGAATACTGCATTGGAGAAAGTGAAGCTGTGTCAATAAGAAAGCTCTATTGAAAAGGCAACTGAAGTTTATACAATGTTCTATGACTAAGGCAAAAAGAATGTGAGTTAGTGTAGGATTATGGAGTAAAGAAGTGGAAAGTGTATAGAGATTGTTCAGGGTCAGATGACCCAAATGAACAGGATCAAAGGTTTGTGCAGTTGTTAATAAGGGGCCTTGGACCACACCTGCAAAAGTCGATTGAACTGGGAGTTAATCCCAGGAATGCGTACGATGCAGTGTTGGCATGGGGAGGTATGGTTGGGAACCAGAGAATAAAGAAGGAAAAGGGGTTGTGAAGAGAGTAAGTGTAATTGCAGTTAAGTGTACTGGGAACTGAACATAAGTATGATGTGACAGACTGCTAGAAGTTACAAACGTGATATGATTTTACAAAGGTAAATTGTAAGTAATTGTCTGTTAAGAATAAAGATTTGACTGAGCAGGAAAGTAATTGACACAGAATAGATGGCAGGTATAATATTTGGTTTCTAAAAATGTAGAATTAAATCAAAGTTTTATTTTCAGGAGTCTATATTAATGATTATTTAGTTTTGTTGAATTAAACAGGGAGATAGCATTTTCTTTGAATGGAAAACATTTGGTTTAATAAAGCACTGAAGTTACTAGTATTAATTAAAATATTTTCGTGATTGAGATACTTGTGTGTCTTGTAAAGGATAGGTGGATTGTGTTTATGTTCTATTGTGTTTGTGGATGGCCGTGCTAGCAAGCTGTAGGGTTGTGAAGATTATACCATACACGTAAGACTATAGGCATATTGTAGGTAATGACAGTTGAGTATAATATGGAGTCTCTGAACTGGGTGTTACCTACTATGTATGTAATATATGTTTGTCTGTTGGCTATTTCATGTTGACCTATTTGTGAGTTAGGATAACCTGTTATAGGAAAAACCTGTTACACACACTGTCACAAAAGTGGGGCGAATGAGGATATTTGCGTAAAACCCTAGTTAAAGTCCATGAGCGCACCAAACAATGTGTAAATTTAAGGTGCAAAGGAAAACAAACCATTAATAAAACCCACAAAGTAGAGTAACACTCTGTTTTCTCTGTGTCATATTGGGAAATTATATTGGTAAAAAGTGAGTTTAGAATGATAATTTTATTAATAATTGCTTGGGTTAGATTGGTTTTGCTTAAGTAAAAGATAGAGCAACATTTGAGAAAAGGCAGGTGTTTAACATTATGTGACCTTTACATAAGTATGAGTTGAAACATGTAAACTGTGTTCATGAAATAGCAAAGTGCAGCTCATTGTGAAAAAGGACAGGATCTGTCAAAGTTTGAGAACGGAAGCCAGCTTCAGTTCAGGAATTGATATAAGGGAGTGGATTAAAATAAAATATGGATCGTAATGGCAATGCAATAGGACTGGAAGCTAGAAGTTTAGCTCAAAGAAGCAGTGAAAGATAAGATTCTGTGCGTGTTGGCAAAGAACAGGCAATACACAGATAAGGTGCCTGGGCAGGTGTCCAGCAGCAGAGAAGTGTAGTAGATATTGAAGGCACAGCTCACAGCTGCAAACTCACAAGTTTCAGAATGAATACAGTTTTAAGCAATGCTCTAATTGTGACCGTATTGATACTTAAAGATAACTTGTTGGGAAAGTGGCAGTGGCTACAGGAAAGTTTGAAACAGCGGAAGAACCGCAAGGAGATTATAGTGAATACATAAGAATGTTGCAACGGCTGCAGGCACAGATAGGGGAGTAACGTGCGGTGGCCTCGGTCCGAGCACAGGGGGTAATGATGATGGGGATGAAAGAATGGTTGTTGACGTGGAGGTAGGAGGCCACCCATGTAAATGTTAGTTGATACAGGGGCGTGTGTGACAATCAACGATTTTGATGTGATGTCCCTTTAACAAAACAATATGTGATGATTTAAGGTGTTGTGGAGGCACACAAATTGCCTTCAAAACACAGCCGATAGAAATAAAAATTGGAGATATCACTGCAACAGTAGAAATGTATCATGCAAAAAATGCATGAGCAAAACATTTTAGGGTTGATGTAATGTATGTCTTATCTTTCCCTCTCACACTCCAGGACTTGACTGAGCAGTACCCGGAAGTGTGGGCTCAGTATAGCAATGACTGCGGTAAGGCAGTGGGCGTGCTTATCAAAATTGAAGGAGATGCCCATCCTCCACAGAAGCAGTACCCAATTAAACCTGAAGTAACTAAAGCAGTAAAGCGAGTGGAAGCGACAGCGAGTGGGAGAAGTACAGGCGTGGAAAAGTACAGAGCAGTTTAGAAGCAGTAAGGAGAAATTGCATCTTGAATTGCTTTAATCAGAAAACAGAGGACATTGGGGAAACACAGCAGCAGCTCAAAGTCAAACAGCCGCGTGTGTTTTTCTGATAACAAACAAGCTGAAACTCGGAGCAGCTGATTCAAATTCAGCGCCGTTCTGAGACACGGGCGAGGGGAGGAGCCAACAGCACAGCAGAACAATGCAGCTATAAACGAGGCAGTCTTCCCAGCGACAGCGAGTGGGAGAAGTACAGGCGTGGAAAAGTGCAGAGCAGTTCAGAAGCAGTTTGAAAGCAGGCTGACGGCTGAAGAAGAAACTAAACTTAAAAAAAAAAAACCCTCAACATGGTCTTCAAGCCAATAATCTGTGACACCTGCTTGATGTGGGAAATCCGAGAAAACCCAGCGGAGCTAAACCAAGTGTGCGTAAAGTGCAGCGCGATCCAGGACTTGCATAAACTAGTAAGTATGCTAGAAATGGAGCTGGAAGAGGTGAGACAGCAACAGGATCTTGAGGAACTGGCACACCCACAATTCATGGAAGTCTGCATCACCCCTAACAGACTGAAAGCCACCAGGGAGATAGAAGGTCAGAACAGCTGGGTTCAGGTAGGCAGAAGCAGGGAAAAAAAGAAACTTTGTCAAACACAACCACCAGAAATCAAAACAACCAACAAATTTGAGTCACTTCAGAATTTTGATGAGCAGAACCAACAACAAGAGAATGAAAGGAACAACATCCAGGACCCTATTGACAGTGGTGACCAGACAGCAAAAAGAAGGGAGGTCATGATTGTTGGGGACTCCATATTGAGAAACACAGCAAGTTCAATTCGCAGTTTGGACCCCCTTACTACAACAGTGTGCTGCCTTCCGGGAGCCTCTGTCAAGCACATCACTGAGAACGTGGACAGGCTCCTAGAACAAACAGGAGACGACCCGGTAGTAGTCGTCCACATCGGTACAAACAACATTGGAAGAGACAGACCAAAATCCCTGCAAAACAAATTCAGAGAGCTAGGAAGGAAATTAAAAGAGAAAACCAAAACTGTGGTATTTTCTGGTATACTACCAGCACCTTGCAAAGGACCATATGGACAGCTGGAAATAATTAATCAAAATGCATGGCTGAAGACGTGGTGCACACGGGAAGGCTTCACCTATCTTGATCATTGGACCACATTCTACAACGAGGACTATCTGTATAGACGGGATGGACTGCACTTAAATAACAAGGGAACTAGTCTACTTGGAGAAAAGATCCTCGAGCAGGTTCAGAAGCATTTAAACTAGAAAGGAAGGGGGGAGAAATCAACAAAAAAACAGAAGGGAGACCGCATCAAAACAAGAACAACAACTCAGGTAAGACAACCGTTAAATGTATTTATCTAAATGCTAGAAGTATCAGAAACAAAATTCTAGAACTTGAAGCTACTGCACTAACAAGTAACAATGATGTGATAGGTGTTACAGAAACGTGGTTGTCTGAGAGTGATGGGGACGAATATAATACTTGTGGGTATACACTATATAGGAAAGACAGGCAGGACAGAAGAGGAGGAGGGGTAGCTCTATACATAAGAAACAGTCTTGAAGCCCAGGTGTTAAACCTGGACAAAGAAAATAAAACCGAATCAATATGGGTCAGAATAACGGATAAAAATTCAAAGGGCATAATAATAGGATCATGCTATAAACCACCAGATTCAGATGGTGAGCAAAATAATCTGTTATACAAAGACATTAGAAATGCATGTAGCAAAGGAGAAACCATACTAATGGGGGATTTCAACTTCCCCCAAATAAAATGGAAAAACCCGGTGGGTAGCACGAAGGATGAAATTGAAATGGTGGAAATGACAAATGACTGCTTCCTAACACAATTTGTCAAGGCACTGACTAGAGGGGAGGCATGCCTTGATTTAGTCTTTTCAAATAACGAAGATAGAATAACTACAACAGAGGTCAGAGAACCACTGGCAAACTTAGACCACAACATGGTCTCAATTAAAATATGTTTTAAAACCCCCAAAGTAAAGACTAAAGCTAAGGTTTACAATTTTAGAAAAGCAAACTATGAAGGTATGAAACAGAGACTAACAGAAGTAGATTGCAGTAAAATAGAAAAAACAACCACATCCAAATTCAAAAATGCAGTACTAGAGGTGCAAAATAATTACATTCCTAAAGTAGACAAATCTAAATGTAAAACTAAATTGCCAAAATGGCTTAATAGATCAATTAAAAAAAATATTCAGCGAAAAAAGACACTTTACAGAGTGTTAAAAAGGGACCAAAAAGAAAGTATGCAGAAAGAGCACACGGAACTGCAGACGCAAGTCAAAAAGGAAGTTAGAAAGGCCAAGAGAGAAATTGAAATGAACATTGCTAAAGGGGCAAAAACCAATTCCAAAATGTTTTTCCAATATTACAGCAGCAAGAGAACATTGAAAGAGGACGGTAAATGTCTAAGAGATACAAATGGCAAAATCGTAGATGAAGAAAAAAGCAAATATATTAAATGATTACTGTTCACAAGTTTTTACAAAGGAGGATAAGGACAACATGCCCCACATGTCATCCAGTTCCTATCCAGTTTTATATAACTTTAGCATAACTGAGGCAGAAGTGTTAAAGGGGCTAAGCTCTTAAAATAAACAAATTCTTTGGGCCGGATGAGATCCTCCCAATAGTACTCAAAGAAATGAACAAAGTTATTTACAAACCGCTAACCAAGATCATGCAACAGTCTCTTGACACAGGGATGGTACCGACAGACTGGAAAATTGCAAATGTAATACCGATTCACAAAAAGGGAAACAAAACTGAACCAGGTAACTACAGACCAGTAAGCCTGACTTCTATTATATGCAAATTTATGGAAACTATAATAAGATCCAAAATTGAAAATTACCTATATGGTAACAGGGTCCTGGGAGACAGTCAACATGGTTTTAGGAAAGGGAGATCGTGCCTAACTAACTTGCTTGATTTTTTTGAGGATGCACCATCGATAATGGATAATTGCAAAGCACATGACATGGTTTATTTAGATTTCCAGAAAGCTTTTGACAAAGTCCCGCACAAAAGATTAATTCTCAAACTGAACGCAGTAGGGATTCAAGGAAACACATGTACATGGATTAGGGAGGGGTTAACTTGTAGAACACAGAAAGTACTGATTAGAGGAGAAACCTCAAAATGGATCGAGATAACCAGTGGAGTACCACAAGGATCAGTATTAGGTCCTCTGCTATTCCTAATCAACATTAATGATTTAGATTCTGGTATATTAAGCAAACTTGTTAAATTTGCAGATGACAGAAAAATAGGAAGAGTGGCAAACACTGTTGCAGCAGCAAAGTTCATTCAAAATGATCTAGACAAGATTCAGAACTGGGCAGACACATGGCAAATGACATTTAATAGAGAAAAGTGTAAGGTACTGCACGCAGGAAATAAAAATGTACATTATAAATATCATATGGGAGATACTGAAATTGGAGAAGGAATCGATGAAAAAAACCTAGGAGTTTTCTTTGACTCAGAAATGTCTTCATCTAGACAATGTGGGGAAGCTATGAAAAAGGCCAAGATGCTCGGATACATTGTGAAAAGTGTTGAATTTAAATCAAGGGAAGTAATGTTAGAACTGTACAATGCACTAGTAAGACCTCATCTTGAATATTATGTTCAGTTCTGGTCACCTCGCTATAAAAAATTATTGCTGCTATAGAAAAAGATGCAAAGAAGAGCAACGAGAATTATTCCGGGCTTAAAAGGCATGTCATATGCAGACAGGCTAAAAGAATTGAATCTGTTGAGTGGCGACCTAATTCAAGCATTCAAAATTCTAAAAGGTATTGACAGTGTCGACCCAATGGACTTTTTCAACCTGAAAAAAGAAACAAGGACCAGGGGTCACAAATTGAAATTAGACAAAGGGGCATTCAGAACAGAAAATAGGAGGCACTTTTTTACACAGAGAATCGTGAGGGTCTGGAATCAACTCCCCAGTAATGTTGTTGAAGCTGACACCCTGGGATCCTTCAAGAAGCTGCTTGATGAGATTTTGGGATCAAGAAGCTACTAACAACCAAATGAGCAAGATGGGCAGAATGGCCTCCTCTCGCATGTAACCTTTCTTATGTTCTTATGTTCTAAAACAGTCCCTAGACAAGAACCAACACAAAATTGTGTTTGATGACTTGTTTCCTTGAACACAGTGTGTGTGTTCAAGGAAACAACCAAGGACAATGGATACATAAGACACAAACCAAACTATACAGAACTAACAAAGCAGAGGTTGTTGGTGCTGCTCCTCTGACAAAAATAAAAGAAAGATGACCTTGATATTGGAACTTGTAGAAATTACTGATCGTGCTATGACCCCAACCAGAGTAGGAAGGAAGGAGGTCAGCCAGAGGGTTACACTAGCAAAGGCCAGACAGTGCAAGAACTATAAAGCCCGCAGCTGAGGTCCAAAATGCAGAAGGCGATCTGGTATGGTTCCGAGCACACCCATTATCTGCCGCTTCTGGAAAATGTTCTGCTAAGTTAGCAGCCAAATGGTTTGGCCTGTTAACAGTAATTAAAAAACTGGGTCCCATCAATTACCAAGTTCAATGGGGTGATACTCTAAGTGGTTGACAACTTATATGTGGTTAACCTGAAGCCGTATTTAGTAGCTAAATCCTCTATACCTCCAATAAGGGGGGGGAGGTGGGGGGGGGATTATATGGCATAAGCCACCCAAAGTGAAGCAAGAAGTGCTTCACCTGCCACAGCTTAATTGTATGGCAGAATGCCTGGCCAAGCAATCCAGTTCTTTAGTGTAAAAATTCAGCTCCCTAGCGTATGCCTGGTTTTCCTAAACCCTGGTAGGTAGTGAACCTAATTCATTTTTATTACCACACAGCTATTAGGGGTATTATGGTAATTATTTTCCTAAGGCTCTATGCACTTGTCCATTTTAGCTATCCTTAGTTGGATGGGGTGAAACTTCCTGTCAGTTACGGGGGAAAAAAACAGGAAGAAACAGACAAAGAAAGGGACTGACTTAATTTTGGGTTTGGTAGTCACCAAGAGCCAGCAGTTTGTGGTCTGTCTGTTGCATGTGTAACTTTTTCTGTTATTAGCTGTATTTTCTTTCCATCCATTTACGTTGGAAAAATATGTTGACAACAGTTGCTCAGCAATATGCAGCAATACTAATCTATTCTATTCTATTCTATTCTTGTTCAACCAGTTTTTTTCGGCTTTGTATTCGAGTTGCTACTTTGGACCTTTTATCAAACTGTTTATGGATCAAGGAAGGATTCAACCAGAGGCCTTACCAGTAGGATATGAACAGAAGGAATCAGAGCTGAGGATGGCATTGCAGATAAATGGTTGAGATCCAACCTTTATTTAACAGCTGCAGTGGATTACAAATGTTTGAATGGCCATTCAGTGTTTGGTTATTTTTTGGTTATTTTTGGAATGCTTTTGAACTGAATCAAACCCTTTTTTAAAATGTGTTTTTGTTTGCTGTCTGAACAGGACATTGATTTGATATAGATATCATGTACACTGCATATTAGGTCTTCTATCTACTTATCTTTATTGTGGAGATACCTGTTTATTTTTTTAAGTTGCACTGCCCCTTGCCAGTAAATTCTGGCTCTAATTATATTTCTGTCCTGTGCTATGAGCTGTTTTGTTTTTTGTGTGTTTCAAAAAAAATTCAACAGAAGGCTGTACTTGCTCTAGCATTAATTTACAATAAACCCTGCATGGTAACTACACTCTTTGTACCCTTTACATTCTCTGTTATGCTGTAACTATTTACTTGCTGACTCCTGTATGTCTGATGGTACATTTTGGGTCAGTTTTAATTAAGAAAGTTGTTACAGTGTTACATGCTTCACAATTAGAGGTGCGGTCATCAATTCCATACACATCACTTATAGCAAAATATCTCAGATATAAAATGCGTTCATTGAGTTCATTGCAGTCATCAGCTGCATAGATTACCTATTTAGCAGAATGAGGCAACAAACAAGTAAGTACTAATATGTTACAGTTTTAGTATCACTTAAGTGTTGTTGTATTTGTTGTTGTATTTTAAGTAGTTGAATATGGTAGCAACCAACTTGCTCCTGAAGTGTCATCCAACAAATTTTTTGGTCTAGGGACCATTGGACCATGGCAAAAAGATAATCTGGAGACCTGTCTAAGCTGTAGGTTGAAATATAAAACATAATTTTCTGAATAAATAATTAAGTATGATTAACATTTGTTTTTTCTTTGTGGTCAAAAATTAGCTTTATTCATGAATCCTATGCAAAATTACACAACATCCTTGTGACAGAAAGACAATGATTCTTGGTAGTAAATCCCCCTACTGACCTGTGAGAGCATGAAGCAGTGAGAACAGAGTTCCTTGGATGGGCTGGCCTGCCAGTTCTTTCCCAGAGGTTCAAGGGAAGTTGGCCAGCTAGAAAGGGGGCTGTACTTCATTGCATTAACATGGAAGGGAAATGACGTGGCAGCCAGATTGGAGTGGCAGCTGCACTAGTTTACCAAGGGGTCATGTGTGACGGCATAAAAGGGGACAGAGAAACACAATCTGTTCCTTCACTTTGGTTTGAGTTTTGAACCTATAATGACTGTGAGAGACCCCGTGAGAAATAATGTATCATGAGTGTTTTGTTTGTTTGTCTGCAATTGTCTTTTTTTGTAAATTATTCACTGCTCCGGAACGTGTTAACCACCTAGTGAATACACTCAACAATAGACAGTACAAACAAACATTTGCTATTTATTTCACCAACAGTACAGGTCCTTCCAGGTCAATAAAACAACCAAAACAAAGCAACAGATAACATTGCTTCGACCCCTATTTATGCCATCACTGATGACGAACAAAGTGCCAATTCATGTAGTCAGAGTATTCTGTTCCCTTTTCCTTGTTGCCTTTACAGGTCGAGAGGGAGATTTACCACCAGGAATCATTGTCTTTCTGTCACAATGCCGTTTTGGCCTTGCCCTTTTGCCAATTTAGCCCTGCTAAAGTATTTGTTGTTATTGTCAAAATGATTCTTCAGCATAACATTTTCTTTAAACAAATTCAGTTGGCAGTCTCTGTGTGATCTGGTTGGCAGTGTTTGTAAATGTTCTGTATACAACAATTAAACCATTTCCCAAGAAACAAGAACAGAAGGGAAATGGCTACAGTGTACTGTTGCAAACATGAAAATCTGTTTTAAAATCTTTGTTTATGGCCGTCCCAAAACCCTTGCTGGAATCCAATTGAAATACTTTGAGACAATCTGGAATAGCAAATGTGATGGTTGTGAATGCTAAGGAGCACAAAAGCTCAAGAAGTTAATGACCTCAGTGTGGAAAAACATCCCATTCTATTTTCATCTGTCATACAGTTTCATCATTTAACAGAATAAGGAATTCTAGAGGTCACAGAAAATAATTGTGGCCTGCTAAACAGGGTACGGTCTGAATTACTAGTATTTAAGATAGTGTATTCAAAATAAATGCTTAAACTCATTGATGAATGGCATATGTTTATTTCTGTTGAATGTCATCACAAACACTGGGGCAGATTTTATTTACAGCAAACAAAATTAACAACGTGTTGTTAATCGTATCCAAATAAATAAAAATACTCAAACCTTTGTTTTATTTTTACTGTAGTTGTTATCTGTGCTTAACAGCTCAGCTATTAGACCTTTACTGGACAACAATTACCATATCTTGAAACTTCAGCGAGAGGGTTGAGTTTACAGTCATCAAATAAGTTTATTAAAGTTGTTAATACCTAGTTGGATTAAAATTAGTCAGTAAATTACAAAGTGAACAAATTCAGGAATGGAAAAAGTAAACTGATTTGTAGATAAAAAGCCTGGTATATGTACATGAAAACAACAAACCTTTTATGTGTTATCTTCACAAGAAATACCATAGACAGCACATCTCTATCTTTATCATCTTTCCTGTGTGATTGCAAACCCTTTATTACTCAGATGTCAACATAGAAACCTTTAAAAGCATAGACTGTAAAGACTGATCAAACCCCCTTTTAAAACTAGTAAAACTCAAAGAGGAGGCTGGAATGCTGCAATATATTTGTTAATAAAATTGAATCAGTAATAGGTACGTAAGAAAAAACATATATATTCAGGAAATGCAAAAGCCACATTTGTTTGATTTATATTTGTCCAGAAAATGAAGTTTTTTGCTCGATTATTTCCAGTAAAAAGGACATCAAGCTGTTTGAACTTGGTTGCGATCTCTACTACATACATAATTCTATGTCCTTTCCTTCAATCGCTGTAAACATTGTAAAGAAAAGAGGATTATTATAGTTCCCCATCAATAGTTCCCGAAACCTGAATAGAATACCAAAGCTGAGCGCAAGTGCCTGTGACGTAGCCATGCTCTACCCCAAGAGCATAAGAGGACTGCAGACGCAGGTACTAGAGTCATTTTCCTTTCAGATCCTGAAGGGAAATCATACAGATACCAGTTACTTTTATCTGCATATATTTCGCTACTAACAATTATTTTTGACAAGTGTATTTTTAGTTTACTAATTACACATAATTTTTGCCCTCTTGGACAAGGTTCTCTCCAATCACATGCTAAAGACGTGGCTGTATCGTTTGCAGATGGCTCTGTGCCAAGGCAGAGTAGAAAAACTGTCCGAGGCAAGAGCCCACATAAGAAGCCATCCTTATGGTCTTCTTCATCTTCCTCTGCCTCTCCTTCTCCACCTCCTCCTCCTAAAAAGAGGAAGAATCACCAAGAGATTGGCTGACTGAACGAATGGAGAAACTCTTGGCAGCTGTTTCCCATCAAGGCACAATGCTTGCTGAGCTGCTGCATTAACGCAATTCTCTGCCTGCCCCTCCCACCCCCTTTCCCTTGAAACAACACAGTTCTTTAAGTACAGACTGGCACCACGAGGATATGCTGTCCATTACTGCCTCAATGAGACTGGTGGCCCAGAGTTCCTCTCCTGAAACTCTGCCAGCCCATTACCAGTTAATGTACCGCTGCTATATTTGACGATGAGCCTGTTACCTCTACCATGTCCCCCCAACTGCAATTGAAGTCCAATCATCATGGGATCACCCTGCTACAGCTCCAGCCATTTCCCGGTCGATGGGCTCATTTATTTTTTCTAACAAACAGTGTTGGGTCTCAGTAAACATTCTGAAGTGGGCTTACTCAGCCGGCATATTCGCCGCACAACTGGGTAACTATAATGGTATATTAGTAGCCTACCAGACCAGTTTATTGAAGGCTTTCTCTGGGAGTCATAGACCCTTATCACAGTAGCAAAGTGCTGCTCTAGAAAGAGTGCAAACAAGAGCAACCAGAATTATCCAGGTTTAAAAGGCATGTTAGGTGCAGACAGACTAAAAAAATTGAACAAAGACGATTATGTGGAGAGCCGATTCAAGCATTCAAAATTCTAAGAGGTATTGACAATGTTAACCCAGGGGACTTTTTTGACCTGAATAAAGAAACAAGGACCAGGGGGGTCACAAATGGAGATTAGATAATGGGGTGTTCAGAACAGAAAATAGGAGAGTAAAATAAGAGGCTCTTGCCAAGATAAGCAACTAACCAACTAAGACGTAGCTTTACAGTAAACTAATGTGATCTATCTGCATCTCCATCCTTTTGCGTTTTTTTCCATCTGTTGATGTAGATATCCTTCTGCCTGGTGTTGATGGCTGAAGTATAATGCTGGCTCCAGGGATCAGCTTATTTTGCCTCCCCACCACATTGTGGTCTCCCCAGCACATTTGCATGACAACCATCTAGCTTGAGCTAAGTAGGGTACATCTCTGGGGTCTTCAAGTGGGCACCTTCCATCCTCTGTGTTACGTCGACTAGCTGGCAACACCTCAAGAGAGCTCGACAGTGACTGGTGTCCCAGCATCACCCACATCCATCCCCCACTCAACTCAACCCAGCTTACTTACTCATACATTAGTGTTGCTTACTTTCTATTGTGCTTGAGATCCCCATCTAGAATCTTTCCGTCTCAACCACAACCAGTTGCTGCTCCTTTCTGCTGCTTCAGATAAGTTCTTCACTGTGTGACACAACTCTTGGCCACTAAACCCGACATCTCTGAGAAACCGGATTGTAGGAGTGTGCCACAAATCCTTGACAACCTGCCTCCACTGGGTAAATCAGACTCTTCATCCATGCTGTTTCTCGCATACTGAAGTTTCTTCCTCTCATATGTCTCTTCCACAGCATCCTCCCATGGCATATATCCAGACCACAAGACAATGTCTGGTTGGAGGTTAGTGGTGGTAATCTCAGGTGGAAAAATAGGCCGTTGACCAACATCTGCCAGCATCTTCCAGTCTCCAGCAGCTTCCAGTTGTCCTGGGCAAGGCTTGGTTTAACATTTTTTCTTGGTGGTTGCTCTCCCAGACGGAGAAATATTGTCTTTTGTGTGTACTGCTTTGATGGAACTGGTGACAACTTATTAGTCAGGTTACGCTGGTCTTCCAATGCTAAGGCCAAACATCGCAGCAACTGGTCATGGCGCCAAGTAAACCATACATGTGTTGATCTGATAAGGAAACTGATCCTGCTCTGTTCCATTGTCCATAGGTCTTGCAAGCCAATCTTGCATTGTTCCACACTATCCCATCTCATCCATTCTCCCTGCTTGGCCTGGGAAATGGCCTTTAAACATCTGATCCTCTCCTCCTGCTTTTGCACCTCATTGACTACCAGCTTCCTCCGTTGAGCTGGGGTTGCCTTGTGCCATATAGGAGGAGCTGAACTGAGACCAAGACCTCCTCTTCCATGACAAATTTGCCCCATAATATCACCAATTCGAAGGGCAGCCTTACATCTTCTACAGCTTTCTTTGCCACCCATTATCTTCCAGTTTTCAACACAGGTGCTGCCTCCCTTACACATTTGTCGCATGAATCTATTAAATGTCATTTCTAGTCTGACTTTGGCACACTTAAAGTCCTCGGTTAGAACAGAGACTGGTAGCTGCAGTATTCCTTTACAATAAAGTCCCACTCTACTGATGTGGCGTGGAACTCCCAAACATTTCCCGACGTATGAACTAAAGATTAAAGCTTCCAGCTTCTCAGCTGTTGTCAAGGAAACCTTATACACATCATCACATCAGTCTTGGCAATAGACCAAACTGAAGCACCAGAGTTTCAGTTTGCCAGGTAAAGTACTGCTGTGTAACCTCTTCAACCCTTCCACTGCTTGTTGTCTAACTTCTCTCACAAAAACTGTGTCCTTTAGATCCCTGTTGTACCATCTCCCTAGACTTTTCACTGGCTTCGACACTGTTGGTATTGCCTCACCATCAATGTAGAACCTTTAAAGAAATGAAAGAAGTTATGTACAAACCACTAACTAAGATCATGCAACAGTCTCTTCAGACAGGGGTTGTACAGACAGGCTGGGGAACTGCAAGCCTAATACCAATCCACAAATACGGGATTGTGGCAAAGTGGTTAACCGTGTGCAGGTGTAGAGATGATACAGTGCTCTAATAATAAAACACAGACAGAATTCACGGTGCAAATGGTTCTTCTATTATCTGTTTCACAGTTTTTCACCATTCAATAATAGCGCTGGCACCTACACACCAATGTGTAATTTGTTCAGCAAAATAATACTGGGTTTTAGTCCCAAAATAATAATAAACAAAGGCAATGTCCAGGCACGGCTCCACGTGCTTTCACGGTGCTCCTGTGCTGGTGGTGAATACATAGTAATAGTAACTGGTGCAGTGTGTAATCCAGGGTTAATGCTGGCTGACAGCAACAGCTCCCGGATGCTTAGCCGTCCAATAATTAAAAATAAACAGATTAAACACAATAAAATACAACGCTGACTGTTATACTTTTTCAGTCTGTTCCCTTGTAACCAATGCAAACAAACGGATTGCATCGTCACATCCCCTGAAATACCTTTAGTCATGCTCCCTGCAATAGCTAGTTCAATCATGTATCCTCAAATCCATGACTGATACATGGTGTTCCACATTAGGGTGATTACTTCTGACATTGTGACTCTGCCCCCTTCCTGGATGGCTGGTTTCCGACTGACCCTGGAATAACTGCCAAACCATCCAGTCCAGGGCACGCTGTTCCTGTTATACTGCTCCCTTACAGGTCAGGAGGGAGATTGTTGAATAGGATTCATTTACTCTGTCACAGGGAGACAAAACCGAACCAGGTAACTATAGACCAATAAGCTTGACTTCTATTAAATGTAAACTTATGGAAACTATAATAAAATCCAAAATAGAAAATTACTTATTTGGTAACAGTATCCTTGGAAGGAGTCAGCATAGGTTTTAGGTAAGGGAGATTGTGTCTAACTAACATGCTTGATTTTTTTGAGGATGCAACACAAACAAAGGACAATTGAAAAGCATATGACATGGTTTATTTAGATTTCCACAAAGTCCCGCATTAAAGATTACTTCTCAAACTGAATGCAGTAGGGATTCAAGGAAATGCATGCACATGGATTAGAGAGTGGTTAACATGTAAAAAAAAGAAAAGTACCAATTAGAGGAGAAACCTCAAAATTGAGCGAGGTAACCAGTGGAGTCCTCTGCTATTCCTAATCTATATTAATAACTTAGATTTGAGTATAGTAAGCAAACTTGTTAAATTTGCAGATGACTCAAAAACAGGAGAAGTGACAAACACTATTGCAGTACCAAAAGTCATTCAAAATGACCTAGACAGCATTAAAAACTAGGCAGACACATGGCAAATTACATTTAATAGAGAAAAGTGTAAGGTACTGCAACGCAGGCAATAAAAATGCCTATTGAGAGGAATGGTAGTTCATTGTACAAGTTAAAAAAACTTGTTGGAAACTACAGAGTGTCTCTATACAGCTCCAAGAGTTTTGATGTTTTCACCATGTTGCAGCACCAAAACTAAAGCACAGAATTACCATCTGTACCAGTACCAAAAATCAAACTTTCTTACATCAAATGTAAAAAAAAACCCTGTTAATACCTCTTAAAAAATGAGATATAAGTCAAACTAAGGTAAAATTGTTATTCTTCTTCCTCTTCCGTTTCTTACTTTTTAGTTTAAGATTATGTAGCGACTATTCAAACAGAAAAGCGAAATAACTGGACATCCACCAATCATGTGATTCCACATGTTGGTCACCGTCACAATAACCCAAGGATTGCAAGCAGTTTGATATCCACACCATTTATATTAAACAATTTATTTGTTTTAAAACAGCACATATCGCACATAAAAAAGAGATACTGCTGTTTGACCTTGCAACATGACATCCTTGAAGAGCACATGGCCTTAGCCTGCTGTACTACTGCACTGTTGTTGAAATGGGTTAATTTTTAAAGCTTACATTCATGCCTAACCAGCTTTAGCCTGAAACCTGAAGGTTCTGCTCAATTCTAGAAATACTCTATTTCCTGTTTGAAAATATCCAGTTTCCTGTTTGGTAGATACCATAGAATGGAATTGTACACAAGATTGGCATGTAGCTCTGATCTCTTATAAATTATAGTTCCTTGTTTAATTAAAAATAAATGAACAAATAATTTATTAGGTAAAAATAAATATATCCTCCTTTCATTCTGCTCCACTCCTTGTGATTCCCGTTCCGTTCCCCCTCTCCAGACAAAATGGTATTAAAAAAAGATGTATAATAATAAGTAAATAAACTAGCTATTTTCCCCCATTGTGTTGCCAATTGCAGATGAAAGATGTAATGTACATTCAGAAAGGAATACCATTTAATTATTCTTATTAATCTCATATCTATAGCCAGCAAAGTAAAAAGCCAACATAAAGTACTGAGAGAAGTTATCTAATTGAAGACACTTTCTCATTATTATTGTTTGGTACTGAAAACATGCGTACATTTCAAACTTTGCGTACGATTCATATCAAATTAACTTTATACAGGGTATAAAACATAAAACTGTATAAAAACAATAGCCATAGACAGATGGACACGCACACACACGGATGATGTTTCTTACATTTTTATCTGGCATAAATGCAGTTCCACAATCGCAATCGGGAATATATATATTATATATTATAATATATATATAATTATATATATATATATATCTATATACGTAATTTTTTTAAAAAAATTTTTAATTTTTATTTTTGACTATATCAAGCCAACCTTATCCATTTTGGATAAGTATCCACTCCCCTTGTAATAGCAATCCTAAATTAGCTCAGGTGTAACCAATCGCCTTCAAACACACACTAAGTTAAGTGGCCTCAGCAGTTCCTGTAGGTTCCCTCTGCTGGGTAGTGCATTTCAAAGCAAAGACTCAACCATGAGCACCAAGGCGCTTTCAAAAGAACTCCGGGACAAAGTTGATGAAAGGCACAGATCAGGTGATGGGTCTAGAAAATATCAAAGGCCTTGAATATCCCTTGGAGCACGGTCAAGACAATTAAGAAATGGAAGGTGTATGACACCACCAAGACCCTGCCTAGATCAGGCTGTCCCTCCAAACTGGATGACCGAGCAAGGAGACTGATCAGAGAGGCTGGCAGGAGGCCAATGGCAACTTTCCAAGAGCTACAGGATTTTGTGACCAAGACTGGTCAAAGTGTGCATGTGACAACAATATCCCAATCACTCCACAACTCTGGACTGTATGGTAGTGTGGCATGAAGGAAGCCATTACTCAAGAAAGCACACATTGAATCCTGTTTGAAGTATGCAAAAAACCACTCAGGAAATTCTGTAGCCATGTGGCAAAGTTTTGTGGTCTGACGAAACTAAAATGGAACTTTTTGGCCTAAATGCAAGGGATTATGTTTAGCATAAACCCAACACATTGCATCACCCAAAGAACACCATCCTTACTGTGAAGTATGGTGGTGACAGCATCATGTTATGGGGATGTTTCTCATCGGCAAAAACCTGCTGCCCTCTGCAAGAAAGCTGAAACTGGGATGGAAGTTCAGCATGACAACGACCCAAAGCTACATGGAAGTGGCTAAAGAACAAAAAGGTAACTGTCCTTGAGTGGCCCAGTCAGAGTCAATGCTTCCACCAAGTATTACCTCAGGAAGGTGGAGACTTATCCAATTATGATCTTTCAGTTTTATATTTTTAATACATAATTTTTCTCAAATTTTTTTTCCCCCTTAACAGTGGGATATACACTATTTGCACCAAAACTGAATGTACTTTCTGATGTTCAGTGTCAACCGTGCTATTTTTGCAAAGAAGAGCGACCAGAATTATTCCAGGTTTAAAAGGCATGTCATATGCAGATAGGCTAAAAGAACTGAATCTGTTCAGTCTTGAACAAAGAAGATTACGCAACTACCTAATTTAAGCATTCAAAATTCTAAAAGATATTGACAATGTCGACCCAAGGGACTTTTTTGACCTGAAAAAAGAAACAAGGACCAGGGGTCACAAATGGAGATTAGACAAAGGGGCATTTAGAACAGAAAATAAGAGGCACTTTTTTACACAGAGAATTGTGAGGGTCTGGAATCAACTCCCCAGTAATGTTGTTGAAGCCGACACCCTGGGATCCTTCAAGAAGCTGCTTGATGAGATTCTGGGATCAATAAGCTACTAACAACCAAACGAGCAAGATGGGCC
This sequence comes from Polyodon spathula, assembly GCF_017654505.1. Taxonomy (NCBI): domain Eukaryota; kingdom Metazoa; phylum Chordata; class Actinopteri; order Acipenseriformes; family Polyodontidae; genus Polyodon; species Polyodon spathula. Next base: position 50,031,585 of record NC_054537.1, on the reverse strand, counting down.
GAATGGCCTCCTCTCGTTTGTAAACGTTATGTTCTTTGTCCTCAAAACAATATATACACCATGCTAAGTATAACTCAAATGATTGTTTCTTTCCATAACTCGCTATATGCCAGGCTTCTAATTTAGCAAAATCCAACATATCCACTAAGCCAATTAGCGTGCAGTATCACAATTGGTTGACCCTATTATGAGTCTAGGAGTATAGTAGCATATTTAATCTTGTAAATTGTGATTTTATGATTAAATGATGAATAATTAAAAAAAATGCAGGGAAGTCCATTTTCTAACAGAGTGTAGCAACAATGAATAAGCATTCACAAATAATACTTAGAAAACAGTGCACTTGCAGACCTGTCAATTCTCCTGTATTCACCAGGAGTCTCCTGTATTTTGGACCCTTTCCCAGACATCTCCCGAGTAGATTTTATCTACTGTTAAAACCCCCTTATGTCAGCAAACCTTTAATGTCTACAAAATTCATGTCCGATGTGTGATTACTGCAATTCTGTTTGTATATAGCAGGGTTCAGGACCAAGGGGAGTCCAGTGGCAGGCATGCTTCAGTGCACGAGGCAAGTTTACATACTTAGCCACGCACCTGCAACAACCCCCCACCTGACCGCGCTGTTTGACGCCGATTCCAGTACCAATTGACTCGACACCGGTGAATAGCTTCAAGGCTGTTTACAGCCCAGCACCGACCATGCTAAATGTCGGCCCTGACCACGCTATTTGACACCGATCCCGGCACTGACTGACCGCACCGGTGAATAGCTTTGGGGCCGTCTACAGCCCGCCACCGAATGCACTACACATCGGCACTGACCTCCGATTGACTCTGCATCAATTTGGCACCCACAGCGCTTGCCTCGACGACGATCCTGGCACCGACTTATTCGGCACAAGTGAATCGCTGTAAAGCGTCTACAGCCCGGCATCGAGTGCAGCAGCTTTATCTGCAAAGCCATGTTGGTCCAGTCGACTGGATCCTTCGCTGGGTTCCACCAGTGTGACCAGTGCACCGGTCGTGCGCCAGATGCCTGGGGCCAGAACACGCGGCCAAAGCACTGGCAGGTGAGCCGGACTGCTCTCCCTGTAGGAAGTTCGAGGAGAACTAAGCTACTGAGAGCAGCCCTATACCCAGCAGAGTCTCTCTCCTCCAACCAAGGCAGAATGAGATCAGTGGTCCAAGAGCCTCCGCAGGGGTCATCTAGGACTTCTGCTACTACAGTGACCAGGGAGCACTCACGCTCATCTGGGTCACCCTCCCCTTCCCCACCACTGATAAAGAGGCGCAGACACCTCTCAGGGGAGGCAAGATGGTCACCGCTGAGGTGGTACCACTCGAAGGGACACTTGCCAGGGGACAGGTGGTCGCCACTCAGGCACCGCTCCCCTTCTCCATGCAGGCGCAGACGATCCCAGTCACAGTCACCTCAAAAGGTGCACAAGCTCAGCCGAAAGGCGCTTCGTGGAACTAGAAGAGACTGTAAGGGCTCAACAGACCATGCTGGATACCCTATTAAAGTCATAGGGCAGGCTGCTCCCTACCACGGGGCAGCCCCAGCCCCCATAGTCTCATTCTGCATCCCCTCTGCCTAGACCTCCTAGCCTAGGAGAGCTGTCCTTTACGGCGTCCAGATCGGATGTCTCGGACCCAGCCACCTACAAATCATGCAAGCCACTGTGGGAGGCTCCTTACCGCCCTTACCACACGTGTCACAGAGGGAAGAGTTCCGGGCCCTAATGCAGCGTGCAGCTACAGCCACGGACATTCCCTGGTGGGCAGAACAAAAGGAAAAAGGGGAACCGCTTCCTCCAACAGAAAGACATCCACAGCATGCCCTCCCTTTATGCTATGACTTCCTGGAATTAGTGCACTCCTCCTGGAGCAACCCAGCGTCTGCACCCTCAGCCTCCAGCACAGCAGAGTCTCTTCTTCATAATGCAGGAGCCCAAGAAGTGGGCCTAGGCACATTCCCCACTATCGGGGACACAGTCATGGTTTTGGTGCAAGGTTCCACCTTCACCAGGGGGGATAAGGACCCAACACGTCTGTCCAAGCCTTGCAGGACAACAGATGTGATGCTCAAAAAAAGCTTATGCATCGCTGTCGGTCTGAGCTGCAAATGCCATGGCCATACTGGTGCTAAACCAGAACCAGTTGGCAGAGAGGCTGCAGGAAAGAACTACAGAAGCTAACATTGGGGAGCTCCAGGTGGTAGCTAAGGCGATGACTAACCTAATGAGGGAGTTAGGTCAGGCATCAGGGAGGTTGTTAGCTGCTCCCTGGCATTTGTGGCTGACACAAGCCAAGGTCGTGGAGACCGAGAAGGTGGCGCTACTGGACGCCCCCATTACACCAGGGCAGACTTTTGGAGCGACCATTGATGTGAGCCTTGAGAGGTCCCACAAGGCCATGGAGGTCACCTCCAAGTTTTTGCACCTTCTGGTTTACCATCAGCGTCCAAGGTGGCATTCGCAGCGTGCTGGGGTAAAAGGGTCTGAACACCGCCCTCCACCCCGGAGCAAACAAGCAGGCAGAGACAGAGGCAGAGGTAGTGGCAGGGGACTACTGTAGGCCAGGGGTAACCGGTTTTCCGGCTGGAGACCGAGGCCGGGGCCTAAGAAAGGTTCTCCAGCTGCCACCAAACCCCCCCACAACAGGACCAACGGAAATGACCCATGACAAGGCTGCACCCAGGACTCCTGGGTGCTATTGACAATGAGACACGGATACGCTCTACAATTCTGCATAGGTCTGGCACCCTTCAAGGGTGTGCTTCTCACCACTGTCGAACCAGAGAGGGCGATACTCCTTCAACAGGAAATCGCCAATCTTCAAAGGAAGAACGCTGTACGCTTGGTAAGCCCAAGCGATGCCCTCAGTGGCTTTTACTCCTGGTACTTCCTAGTGCCTAAAAGGAACTGTGGTTTCAGACAAATTATGGACCTCAGGGTCCTCAACTTGTTCCTCAAACAGAGGAAGTTCAACATGTTGACATCACAGAGTATCATCCAGTCTGTCAAAACGGGCGACTGGTTCACATCAATTGACCTGCAAGAAGCCTACTTTCACGTCCCGATCCATCCTACGCACAGAAAATATCTGTGCTTCGCCTTTCAAGACAACGCGTACAAATTCTTTGTGCTGCCTTTTGGCCTCTTGCTGGTGCCCCACACTTTTTCAAAGTGCATGGATGCAGCATTGGCTCCACTCAGGCTGCAGGGTATTCGGATCCTGAACTATCTGGATGATTGGCTAGTTTGCGCGCATTCAACAGCACGCACAGAGGCGCACACAACAGGTCATAGGTCATGTGACAAAGTTAAGGTTCTCAATACATCAACAGAAGAGCAACTTCATACCGTCTTTGCTTTGAAATGCATTACCTAGCAAAGGAAACCTAAAGGAACTGCTGAATTTATCCTGAAATCATGTGAATCACTACAATTTAACACAGGTGGAGGCCACTTGGTGTGTGATTTTGAAAGCGATCGTTTACACCCGAGTTAATTTAGGATTGGTATTACAAGGGGGGTGGACACTTATCCAACCAAGCTATTTCAGTTTTTATTTTTAATTAATTTATTTTCTACAGATTTCTAGAATATTCTTTTCACTTGGAATTTGTGGGGTAGGATGTTAGATATATATAAAAAAAAACTATTTTAATTCCAAGGTATAAGGCAAGAAAATATGAATTTTGAAAGGGGGTGTAGACTTTCTCTGCACTGTATTTATATATTATATATACTTTCTATAGGCACTGTGTGTGTTTGTGTGTGTATATATATATATATATATATATATATATATATATATATATATATATATATACACACACACACACACACACACACAGAGAGTACTGTGCTAAAGTTTTAGGCAGGTGTGAAAAAATGCTGTAAAGTAAGAATGCTTTCAAAAATAAACATGTTAATAGATTATATTTATCAATTAACTAAATGCAAAGTGAGTGAACAGAAGAAAAATCTAAATCAAATCCATATTTGATGTGACCACCCTTTGCCTTCAAAACAGCATCAATTTTTCTAGGTACACTTGCACAAAGTCAGGTGTATGATTAAACAATTATACAAAACAGGTGCTAATGATCATCAATTCAATGTGTAGGTTGAAACACAATCATTAACTGAAACAGAAACAGCTGTGTAGGAGGAAAAAAACTGGGTGAGGAACAGCCAAACTCGACTAACAAGGTGAGGTTGCTGAAGACAGTTTACTGTCAAAAGTCATACACCATGGCAAGACTGAGCACAGCAACAAGACACAAGGTAGTTATACTGCATCAGCAAGGTCTCTCCCAGGCAGAAATTTCAAGGCAGACAGGGGTTTCCAGATGTGCTGTCCAAGCCTTCATGGAAGACTTGCGGCCAAAAAGCCATATCTCCGATGTGGAAACAAGGCCAAGCGACTCAACTATGCACGGAAACACAGGAACTGGGGTGCAGAAAAATGGCAGCAGGTGCTCTGGACTGATGAGTCAAAATTTGAAATATTTGGCTGTAGCAGAAGGCAGTTTGTTCGCTGAAGGGCTGGAGAGCGGTACACAAATGAGTGTCTGCAAAGTGAAGCATGGTGGAGGTTCCTTGCAAGTTTGGGGCTGCATTTCTGCAAATGGAGTTGGGGATTTGGTCAGAATTAATGGTCTCCTCAATGCTGAGAAGTACAGGTAGACACTTATCCATCATGCAATACCATCAGGGAAGCATCTGATTGGCCCCAAATTTATTCTGCAGCATGACAACGACCCCAAACATACAGCGAAAGTCATTAAGAATTATCTTCAGCGTAAAGCAGAACAAGGAGTCCTGGAAGTGATGGTCTGTCTGGGATCACTGAAGAGAGAGAAGCAACTGAGGCTGCCTAAATCCACAGAAGGTTGTGGATGTTAGTTCTCCAAGATGTTTGAGCCAACCTACCTGCCGAGTTCCTTCAAAAACTGTGTGCAAGTGTACCTAGAAGAATTGATGCTGTTTTGTGGTCACACCAAATATTGATTTGATGTAGATTTTTCTTCTGTTCACTCACTTTGCATTTAGTTAATTGATAAATAATCGATTAACATGTCTATTTTTGAAAGCATTCTTACTTTACAGCATTTTTTCACACCTGCCTAAATTTGCACAGTACTCTGTGTGTGTGTATATATAGAGTAAGCAATAAGGCATGACAGGTTGTGGGATATCTCTAATATCCACATGCCCTGGGTGCGTTATAAGCAGAGTGGATCAACCAATATTACAAAAAAAGCCCCCAAGAAACGTAAAAACTGTTCTTAATTAGCAAAAAACATTTTTTATTAAATATCCTTCCACCTCTGCCGGAACTTAGAAAAAATAGTCCCTTAAAGCATATAAAAATAAAATAAAAAATGCATTAAAAATAATTTCAGATGCTAATTTGAACATTGCCATTGAAAGTGCAGTTTTCATTCATTACACTTATTGTAATTCTTGCTTTATTCATTACATTTTAAAGTAAAATATTACTGCCCATTTTCATCATGACACAGTACAAATGAGTCTGACTTTAAATCAAGCAGACCCTTTCTCACAAGACAGGCAATAGTATCAGGCGAGTTTTTTTTTTTTTTTTTACTAATCCTTTGTTATCCGATGTAGTAACAGGAGGTATCCATAACAGATTTGTGCTACAGCACAGTGGCAAGAAAGACGTTATTTGCATGGAATACCCGGTTACTTACACCGTGTAACAATTTTTTTTTTTTTTTTGATTCCTGGGTAGTAAGTGTTATTTCCTAATGGTTTATGCCTCAAAAGTATAGAAAATGGCTATTATTCCCCACAAACTTTGCTTTTGTGACCAGGACAGTGATATTTTGAAATTTACCTATTTTCCAGAACATTCCAGATAGATTCAGTGCTGAGTAAACTTGGAGTAACTTCTAGAACTTTCCAGTAATATAAATAGTAGTATAAATACAGGGGCCTTAAGCCCACCAGTTCAGTTTAGTTCCAGCTGCCTAAGTGGATACATATCGGCATTTTTCTGAGATGGCATCAAGAGGCTGCAAGCATCCGGCAGATGCATTTTCCTATGTCTGCAGCCAATTATCAAGACAAGAGCAACAAAGTACTCCGTGGAAGCATCTGCTAAGATGTGCGAGGCCTACAAGGCATATTTCGGCATGCCTGTCGGGGATCAAGACAAACCCTGGGCACCTCATTTCACCTGCAAGCACTGCAAAATGTTTTACAATTTTCAATGTTATTGAAAAATATCATATATGAAAAATGTTGCGAGAATCTCTTACACATTAGTCATGGGTGAAATAAATGTATTTTTGTAGGATGGTATAGAGGGGAAAAGTTCGCTATCCCAAGAATTTGGTGGGAACTCAAGCAACTGCAACTTCTGCATGGTGGACCCTTCCAAACGTCGGACTGGCAAGAATACACCTGCTATCACGTATCCGGACCTTCCTTCATCCATCGCACCTGTGCCACACTGCCATGAAGTCCCCGTACCCACTCCTCTGGAGAGAGAGCAGCCGTCTTTAGAAGAGAGCAGCAAGTCAGAGAGTGAGGAAGACGTTGTAGATCCAGATGACAATTTCAGAAGTGGAGCTGAGGAGAGAAATCCATACTACCCCAACCAAAAAGACCTCAACGACTTGATTAGAGATCTTGGTCTCACCAAGTCCAATGCCAAGCTTATTGACGTCTAGGCTCAAGCAATGGAACTTGTTGGATGAAAGTGTGCAAGTCGCAGATCAGAGGAAGCGTCACCAACCTTTTTCCAGCTTCTTCACCAGTCAAGATGGGCTCTGCTTCTGCCACAATGTGACCAGTCTGTTCGAGGCAATCGGAATCGCCAGTAACCAGAATGAGTGGCGCCTCTTCATTGACAGCTCATCCAGGAGCCTCAAAGCTGTGCTGCTCCATAATGGTAACAAGTACCCGTCTCTTCCCCTGGCTCACTCGGTGCACCTCAAAGAGGATTACAACAGCATCAAGACCTTGCTGGACACCTTGAAGTATGATGAGTACGGCTGGGAGGTCATAGGAGACTTCAAAATGGTAGCATTCCTGATGGGTCTCTGTGACAAAGTGCCCGCCCCTGTGTATGTTATCTGTTATGTGTTGCGTGTGGTGTGTTTAAATGTTGGTGTATAGACTTTGGTACACGGGATATAAACGGGTCTGTGTAACACGAGTGTTTAAAATGTATGTGTATTTAGGCACGAGGATTGCACAGCACTTCATGTGCAAGTAAAATGTAATAATATGTGAGCACGGGGAATTGCACTTTATTAATTCACGTGCTGGGATTCAAGTGAATAAATAATTAGTAATTGAATCCCAGCACAACAGTATATATAGATGAACGGGGGAGAGAGAGATAAAGAGAGCGAGAGATAAGTGTAAATATAGATCTCAATTGTTGTGTAGCGTTCGTCCACTCTGTGTTTTGTCCGTGTCTATTAGTTTTGTTTGTCTATTTATTTTGGCCTCATGTGCCGTGTTATGTTTTGTTACAAACCTTTTATTTTCTGCCTGTTGTATTATTAAACTGCACATCAGCGCCTTCACCATTTCAACAGCTGTGTCAGTTCTTGTTTCTGGTCTGTCGTCACCCACTTCGGCCGCCCCTGTGACAGTCTCCAAGGTGGTTTTACCAAGTTTCCCTGCTATCTTTGCCTTTGGGACAGCAGGGACACCAAGGCTCACTACCACAGGCGGGACTGGCTACAGAGGACTGAGTTCTCTGTGAGGAGGAACAACGTCAAGTGGGAGCCACTGGTGGACCCCCGGAAGGTGCTGATGCCACCACTGCACATCAAACTGGGCCTTATGAAACAATTTGTCAGAGCTCTAAACAAGGAGTCGGCAGCCTTCAAGTACCTTCAAAACTTCTTCCCTAAGCTGTCTGAGGCAAAGGTCAAAGCCGGTGTCTTCGTCGGACCACAGATAAAGAAAATCCTGGAGTGCAATGAATTCTCCAAGAAGCTCACTAGTAAGGAGAAAGCGGCTTGGAACAGCTTCGTCGCAGTGGTTCAGGGCTTCCTGGGCAATCACTTGATGCTCATCTTGATAAATTCAAGGAGAACATGGGAGCGTACTCGGAGGAGCAAGGTGAGCGTTTCCACCAGTATATACTGGACTTTGAACGCCGCTACCAAGGACAGTATAACGAGAACATGATGGGAGACTACATTTGGGGGCTGATTCGTGAAAGTGATTTACAGTATAATCGTAAATCTCGAAAAACTACTCACTTCTAAATCTTTTGTAGTCATTTTTGTATTACTTTAGTATGAATACATGTTAATTTGGATTCATATGTTGTTTTTTTCTGACTTTATGTGAACGAAAAGACACAAATTCGCCCGTTTTCTCATTGAAAATAGGTACATTTCAAAATATCACTGTCATGGTCACAAAAGCAAAGTTTGTGGGGAATAATAGCCATTTTCTATACTTTTGAGGCATAAGCAATTAGGAAATAACACTTACTACCCAGGAACAAAAATTGTGTTACATAGTGTTATCAAACTGACTGCAATTTACAGCTTGTATAAAATAGGTATTTTAAATACTCTATCCTGATTGGTTAAAACAGGTCACATGGGGGTGTTGATATTACAGCATGTCACCATGGGTTGGCACTTTTTTTCAAAAACGGGCAAATCACTGGCAGATATCCATACACTAGAATTTAAAAACAAAAATGGCATACATATTGGAATTTATCGCAGTAATTTATTTTATGTAAATGTTGAAATTTTCGGAAATCTTAGTCTATATGAGATTATTAAATGAATCTGAACCAGACACCAATGATTAAATAAAGTAGTGAAGAAAAAAAAGCAAAAGTATTCAAATAAATTCAAAACTTTGCCATTCTGATATATATATATATATATATATATATATATATATATATATATATATATATATATAATAATAATAAAGTTAAAGTGCTACGTCAATCACATTGAAAAAAGAAAAATAAAAGCTTTTAAAAAAATGCAATTCTCAAGTCTGTAAAACATAAGTGCCTAATTGTGGTTTGAAACTGGAAAATGAATGGTTACCATGCACAGGCTTAATGGAAAATATTGTAAAGTGACTGCATCTGTGTTTGTCACTTTTTTTTTTATATGACTCCTTTGTCCAAAATGTATGGCCGAACATATATTTAAGAAAAATAAAACCTTGCTCAGTTCTTCTCAGTGCTTGCAAGGAGCAGGTCGGAAACGTCCGCTCAAGGAACTACACCGCTCTACTCCCCGGCTCCATATACAATTGGCTCACGCTGCTCTGCTCGCACTCTGGGTATTCCTGCACATGAGACTGATAGCTCAGTCAGAACTGTGGCACGAGCAGGGGGGCGTGGCCACTGAACAGCGTGTTCTTTGTGTGTGTGTGTGTGTTTGTTCTGTGATTTGGTTGTTTATATTCTTTTACTGTTCATTGTTAGGCACGCAGAACCTGCATGGCGGTGCTAGTAGTCTTCATCCTAGCCCGCAAATGGATACTCAGAATTGTTCCTATAAAGCGCACTGTCGGGTCTGTGATTTTTCATGTGAACAGCACCTGAGAGTGGAAATAACTGTATGGGTGGTGGTGGGGCGCTCTTGTTGGCTGAGAGACAATAACAATGTATCTGTTCATGTTTATCTGTTCAATCTATTTGTTCAACTCCACCAAACAGGGGTGTTTACCCACTTTTTTGTTTACCACTAAACCACTGGTTTTACTTGTTTACAATAACAAATAGTAGATTATACAGCAAAAATAGCTGATTTACTTTTAATTTATTGATGCCAGCAGCTTTGCTCACCTTAAAAAGTTCCCAGCTTGCTGCGCTCATCTTAAATAATTCCCACCTCGCTTCGCTTGCCAGCTCCTCACTACTATTCTCTCCTAGCAGAACTTTTCATCTCCGATTCCATTACAGTACACCATGCCGCTGTAGTGTGCTGCTCTTTCACTTTTCTATAAGGCACCTAAGACGCACCGTTATGACTGATATTATTAATTGTTATTTAAATAATTGCATAAGAGAAGTTATAAATATTTATTTCACGCCTCCACCTGCTTTTTTAATACCAGACACCAACCGATATGTGAGCGCAACAAACATAGCAATGCATTATCGACCGCACGTTAAAAAAATAAATGAAAACGGACATATTTGTTATATAAGGTAGGCTATGTTAGGTAGATGACAGATTCCTAATATTGTGAAGGTGTCTCTTTTGATAAAAAAAAGAAATGATAAGTAATAGTTGCCTACTTAATTTGCATATTAACTTTTACATATTTAGCCGCACTGTTTTGAGAATAGGCCTATACAGTGTATACTGTACCGTAGTGGTAATATATTTGTTTTAATTAGTCATGACCCCAAAGGAATCAGTATTATATCATTTAGCACTGAGAAAAATATACTTGATAACACAGTGACCTGCAATGTCTGGATTGTTTTGTTGGATTTGTAAAATATTCTGAACGAAATCCACCCATGAGGAATAATGTTGTGCAACTGTCTGTAACACAATCCAGCAGAATCAGCATCGCAATGAGTCACAGGCCAGACCTCAACAGCAGCAGGAACAATATCCTAAACAAAACAAGCCTTGCCAGGTGACTTGGAACTCCACATCCTGGGACGCAGTACGCCAGCAAAGTCCAAAACTGTTTGGGAAGACATTATGGATGTCAATAAAGTGTATAGGAGTGAAGGAAATTAATCCTTTCTAAAACGACATCATCTTGCCACCAAACTCTAGCAACTTGCTTACTAATCAAAACTTGAACGCATTTCAATGTCATTCTGACAATGAAGAAGAAGATAATGATGAAATCACTGAGGAGGAAACAACCAAACAACAACCTCACCCCAAAGAACCTTTGCTACGTAAGGTTCAACTGGATGAAGGGCTGTCATTTACCACAATTACAGAATACATCCCTGTGAACTGTACAAGTGGTGTGGTGAATAAAACAATGTCCAAACAGTTATTTTCTCTGGGACTCTGCTGTTCTGGAGGCTGAGGGTGCAGACGCTGGGTTCTCCCAGGAGGAGCGCACCAATTCCAGGAAGTCCTGGCATAAGGTGAGGGCATGCTGTGGGTGCCCTCTCTGGTGGAGGAAGCGGTTTCCCTTTCCCTCTTGTTCCGCCAGCCAGGGGACGGCCATGGCTGCAGCTGCACACTGCATTAGTGCCTGGAATTCCTCCCTCTGTGACACGGGTGGCAAGGGCGGCAGGGTGCTCCCCACTGTGGCCTGGGTCTGAGACATCCGATCTGGGCGTAGTGAAGGACTGCTTGCCTGGGGAAGTGGGTCTAGTCAGAGGGAATGGGGAACAAGATTGTGGGGGCTGGGGCTGCCCGGTGGTAGGGGGCAACTTGCCCTGAGATTTTAATAGGGTCTCCAGCATGATCTACTCAGCCCTTAAAGTCTCTGCTAGCTCTGCACTCTTACCAATGCCAAACAAATCAGCCAAATTTGGTTATATGCTCATGACTGATGGTCAGAGAGGCTCTATCCATTCGGTAATGGTTGTCATTGGACTTGAAAGGGAAACCGGGTTTACAATGCACGATTTTTGCAATCAGGAGACGCAGCGCCACTCACACTTACCGAACTACGATTTCTCACTGTACATCAGGGATTGCAAGATACACACACTGCACGAGATATTAAGAACATTAGAACATAAGAAAGTTTACAAACGAGAGGAGGCCATTCGGCCCATCTTGCTCGTTTGGTTGTTAGTAGCTTATTGATCCCAGAATCTCATCAAGCAGCTTCTTGAAGGATCCCAGGGTGTCAGCTTCAACAACATTACTGGGGAGTTGATTCCAGACCCTCACAATTCTCTGTGTAAAAAAGTGCCTCCTATTTTCTGTTCTGAATGCCCCTTTGTCTAATCTCCATTTGTGACCCCTGGTCCTTGTTTCTTTTTTCAGGCTGAAAAGTCCCTTGGGTCGACACTGTCAATACCTTTTAGAATTTTGAATGCTTGAATTAGGTCGCCACGTAGTCTTCTTTATTCAAGACTGAACAGATTCAATTCTTTTAACCTGTCTGCATATGACATGCCTTTTAAGCCTGGAATAATTCTGGTCACTCTTCTTTGCACTCTTTCTAGAGCAGCAATATCTTTTTTTATAGCAAGGTGACCAGAACTGCACACAATATTCAAGATGAGGTCTTACTAGTGCATTGTACAGTTTTAACATTACTTCCCTTGATTTAAATTCAACACTTTTCACAATGTATCCGAGCATCTTGTTAGCCTTTTTTATTTCTGGAAATCTAAATAAACCATGTCATATGCTTTGCAATTATCCATTATCGATGTTGCATCCTCAAAAAAATCAAGCAAGTTAGTTAGACGTGATCTCCCTTTCCTAAAACCATGTTGACTGTCTCCCAGGACCCTGTTACCATACAGGTAATTTTCCATTTTGGATCTTATTATAGTTTCCATAAGTTTGCATATAATAGAAGTCAAGCTTACTGGTCTGTAGTTACCTGGTTCAGTTTTGTTTCCCTTTTTGTGGATCGGTATTACGTTTGCAATTTTCCAGTCTGTCGGTACCACCCCTGTGTCAAGAGACTGCTGCATGATCTTGGTTAGAGGTTTGTAAATAACTTCTTTCATTTCTTTGAGTACTACTGGGAGGATCTCATCCGGCCCAGGGGATTTGTTTATTTTAAGAGCTCCTAGTCCCTTTAACACTTCTGCCTCAGTTATGCTAAAGTTATTTAAAACTGGATAGGAACTGGATGACATGTGGGGCATGTTGTCAGTATCTTCCTTTGTAAAAACTTGTGAAAAGTAATCATTTAATATATTTGCTATTTTTTTTTCTTCATCTACGATTTTGCCATTTGTATCTCTTAAACATTTAATCTCCTCTTTGAATGTTCTCTTGCTGTTGTAATATTGGAAAAACATTTTGGAATTGGTTTTAGCTCTCTTAGCAATGTTCATTTCTATTTCTCTCTTGGCCTTTCTAACTTCCTTTTTGACTTGCGTTTGCAGTTCTGTGTACTCTTTCTGCGTACTTTCTTTTTGGTAATTTTTCAATGCTCTGTATAGTGCCTTTTTTCGCTGAATATTTTTTTTAATTGATCTATTAAACCATTTTGGCAATTTAGTTTTACATTTAGATTTGTCTACTTTAGGGATATAATTGTTTTGCGCCTCTAGTACTACATTTTTGAGCAACTGGAGCTAACCGGCCTTATTCTTGTTGCCCTGGTAAAGTATTGTACAAATAAACAGTAATGCAACATGTTTAATTTAGCAGGTTGTAGAGGAGAGAGCCCGGCACACATTATTAAAAAGGGGCAGGGCAAATCCCTGTTCGTATATATGTTTTTGATTGTTGTTATTTTTATTATTATTACTATTATTATGATTTATGTGTAAATATGATGGCATAGCCTTGTTATTGTTTTTGTATTTATTAAAAAATCTATGTGACGGCGTAGCCGTATTATTTTTGTATTTGTGTTGCAGTATGGATGGGAAGCCCATTTCCACATTAATAAACTTGTTTAGATTGTTAAACCCCTAGCTAGTTAAACCCCTCGGCCACGATATATAAGCCTGCAGTTCTCTGCACTCGGGGTGGGTGTACAGAGGAGAGTACGGGAGAGCGAGATGAGAAAGGAAATTTAAACAAAACCTATAAGAACAGTGACGGTGATTGCCCAGCCTGATTTAAATATTTATTTTATTTTTGTGTTCAAAATAAACAGTGCTGCAGCGTCTTTTTGTCCTGAGGTACTGTGTTTGTTTCCTTCCTGCTTCTGGCCTAATGTCACTACTCTGCCATTCCTGTCACACACCTATTGATGGTTTTGTAATATTCTGTTTAGATTCTGCATCAGCCACTGCAATAACGTCCATCTTTAATCAACAAAGCGTTCCTAAATACCTGGAAATGTTGACCTTTCAGTGATGCTTTTGTTGAGTCCACGCTTAAAACTACCCTTGAGTTTAGGTATGCGCCCATTCACTCCATGCTAAGACGTATTCCACACCAATGTCTTATGAACATCAAAGAGCGTCTTAATATGTACGTGTTTCATAAGGAAAGGACTTCACTAGTGTCAAAGTAAAGTCTGGAAAACTAAAAATGGGTAAAACATATCCTTATTAAGTCGTTAGCTAAGTATACCATGTGTCACAGGGTAAGGAGCCCTGTACATGTATTTGTTTATTTTTTTTTTAGAACGGGGTCTCTCCCTCTGCCGCTGTGTTGTATTTGTGTATGTTTATTATGATTTATTGTTTTTATGACGGCATGTTATTGTTTATTTGTGTATATTTTATATTTATTTAATAAGCTGTGTGTTTTAGTGTTTCTAAATATGACGGCATAGCAGCATTTGTTTAGTTTTTATTTAGATGTGTTCTGGCAGAGACGAGGTAGTAGCTCGTCCTCTGCCAGGAATGATTAAAAAACTCATGCAGAAGGTGGCCATATCCAGAATTAATTAGGTGATTAATTTGTTGCTAATTGGGAGATGGTCACCTGTATATAAACCTGCAGCTCTCTGTTCTCTGAGTGTGGGTGTACAGAGGAGAGTACAAGAGTGAGAGGAGAGAGATTTAAGAGTAAAAACATATAGGATCGGTGAAGGCAACTGCCCAGCCTGACCTGTATTTTTGGTATTGTGACTTTGTTTTTGTTTACTTGGCTCTGTGAGCACTGTTTTTGTTTAAATAGCACTTTGTTTTTGTTCCTGCATCTGGCCTGACGTCACCACTACAGCCATCCTGTCACATCATGAGTGAGACATTTTACAATTAAAAAAACAAACAAACAAAATAGTCATGAAAAACAATCTGTCATGCAAGGATTTAAATGAATGCTCTTTAGAACAGAATTGCAGTATTTCACCTTACTAAAATACAAATGCAAGGTTGAGGTGTAAGAGAATTAAAATAAGCCTGATATTAAGGACAAACATGTGAGCTTAGCATTCCTTTTAAATCCTTCTAAACTTGTGGATTAATGTTTCCAGTTTAAAGAATTCTCTGTTTGATTATTTGTTCTTATGTGTGTAGTTACATAATTCCTAAGTTAAACCTAATTGTGAAGACCTGCAATTATAAATATTGAGATCTTAAACCAAACAAACATGGTAAACAATTTTACAAGAAAGTATGACTGCTATTGGTAGCAATAGGTATATGCTAATTTTTTTTATCTCTATGAACTGTTCTAGTTCTATATGTAATCTGTACATTTGAGAATAATTAACCATGAATTTTAATTTAATTGGAAATAAGTGTTGATATATGTTACAGTAACTTTTGACATAACTTACTTTTACAGCTGAAGCTTCTTTAATATTTAAAACTGTTGAAACAAAATAAAATGGTTTAAATCCCCTGATACTGGTAGAATGCTGCTGTGTATGTGGTATTATCCCTAGTACCAGTACCAGTACCAGTACCAGTTCCAGCCCTGATCGAAAACACTGGTCTTATGGCAACTGGTAAATACATTTTACATTTGTATTGCACTGTATATTTAAAAAAAAAAGATATATATATATATATATATATATTCCCATCTGTTGATAGACAAGATGCTAGGCCCTAGTCTACTAAAACGTATATGACTTTTGGACAACAATATACCGTATCATTATTTATGCCTAATTTTTAGAGCCCTGTGAAATTATTTGTTTTTTATATCGTTTTATTTTTCACAAATTTAGTTTTATTTTGTTTTATTACAGATACACATGAATAAAAACAACTAAAACAGATATATTATCAATAATAGTATAGCACTGTGGCAAAGTGGTTTGCAGTGTGCAGGTGCAGAGGTGATGCAGTGCTCAGTAATAACAATCCAACAACAGTTCAATCTGGAAAAACTAAGCTTTATTATTTGCTTAAATAACAATACTGGCTATACACAGCAATGTGTAAAGCCAGTCAAAACCATGGGGTTCAGTCACGAAATAATAATAACACACACTGTAAAATACTTACATGATCACTAGTCCAATAGTGAGTGATCTGGGTGCAAGTGGCACTGTAAAATACACAAAACAATGAGAACAGTGGTGCTGTGCAGTCAAGGTTTGATGCCTGCTTAACACTAGAAGGACCGGAGATATACTCATACCTAGAACCCCGCAGAAATCTTTCTGATGTCTGTATTCAAAACACTGTAAATAGTATTATTTATGTATGTTTTCATTTATTATTATTATTTATTATTATTATTATTATTATTATTATTATTATTATTATTATTATTATTATTATTGTTGTATTGTTATGCAGGCAGACAAAGCCGTCAGTTTTATTTGCTGTTTGAGACCAGCGAAAAGCCGCTCTCACCATGTCATAGTTCTTGTGGGAATGTGGCTGGAGCCTTAAGGTAATTATTGTATCAACTTAGGTAATTAAGACTCTAGCCACAGAATATAAAAGACACACTCCAGGCTCATTAGGAGGGGAGTGTCAGAGGTGAGACGTTAGTCTAAGTTTGCGAACCAGAAATAACAATTGCTAGACGTGCTGGTTTTTTAACCAGCACAATACTTGTTACAGTTTGTTTGTTTGGTTTGTTTGAGTTTTTGTTTTGTTTAAATATTTTGTTTTATTATTTAATTAAAGCGCTGAGCTTCATTGTGCTTCAGTTTTGCTCCGCCATACCTTGTTTTGACTACTGCTTCCTGAACCTGACGTCACCAGCCACACACCACACAAAGCCATCTGTGACAGTAACCCACAAACATCTGAACAATCGAAGCATACACAGGACCAGTCAAAAGTTTGAGTACACTTGCTGGAAACTAGGTTTTTTTCATAATTGACAATGCTTTACGTTATAGACATTTCTGTAAATACTTGAAAATGAAAATGAAAACACATGTTACAATATACAAAACAAAACATAAGGAGTATCAAAACAATGTTCAAGAAAATTGAAAATTGTCTCTAAATCTTGGATTCCTCAAAATAGCCACACAAACACGAGGCATTCGGTTAACAAGTTTCAGCAGGAAATCACCCTGCATGTCTTCCCAGCTCTTCTGCTTTGACTCTTCTGTCCAGTTCGTCCCATACAAGTTCTATGGGATTGAGGTCTGGAGACTGGGCAGGTCAGGTCATTAGATTGAGATGTCCTTCACTTTCCTTCTTTGTCAGATAGTCCTTGCACAACTTTGAGGTGTGTTTTGGGTCATTATCTTGCTGAAGAATGAAGGACTGCCCAACTAGCCGTAATCCTGATGGAATGGCATGCCTCTGAAGTATTCAGTGATAGCCATGCTGGTTGAGCTTGCCATGGATTTGGTAAAGATTACCAACTCTGTCACCAGCAAAGCAACCCCAGACCATGACACTGCCTCCTCCATGCTTGACAGTGGGAACCACACATGCAGAACTCATGCGCTCACCCTCTCTTCGTCTTACAAAGACTCGGCCATTGGACCCAAATATTTCAAATTTTGACTCATCGGTCACAAAGGCTTAATTAGGTAACATGTTAGTTAACTCAGAGAACATCTAACAAAGACACTTTTATACTTAGGCCAGTGTTCTAACACTGTGTTATACACATTTCAGACTTTTAACTGACTTGGGCTTCAGACTGAAATCCCCTTGCTTTGGGTGACCATTTCATTGAAGTTGACAAGATTTACATTTTCATTTAAAAATTAAAATTTTCAATGCAGTTCACTTATGATTATCAGCTTATATAAGTACACATATTATATAATAAAATATTAAGTGTTTATAGATATGTTTATACAGTTAAAAGCATAGATAATCATGAAAAACCTGTTTTCAAGCAGGTGTACTCAAACTTTTGACTGGTATTGTGTATACACAGTATAGGAAAGACAGGCAAGACAGAAGAGGCAGAGGGGTAGCACTCTACATAAGAAACAGTCTTAAAGCAGAGGTGTTAAATCTGGACGAAGAAAACAACGCTGAATCAATATAGGTCAAAATAATCTGTTACATAATGACATTAGAAATGTCAAGGAGAAGCCATACTAATAGGGATTTCAAATTCCCCCCATATAAAAAGGGAAAACCCTGTGGGGAGCACGACAGACAAAATTGAAATGGTGGAAATGACAAATGACTGCTTCCTGACGCGATTTGTCAAGGCACCAACTAGAGGGGAGGCATGCCTTAATTTAGTCTTTTCAAATTTGAAGACAGAATAACTAAAACAGAGGTCAGAGAACAACTAGCAAACTCAGACCACAACATGGTCTCATTTAAAGTGTTTTTTAAATCCCCAAAAGTAAAGACTAAAGCTAAGGTTTACAATTTTAGAAAAGCAAACTATGAAGGTATGAAACAGAGTCTAACAGAAGTAGATTGGAGTAAAATAGAGAAAACACCCACAGAAGAAGGATGGTTGTTCTTCAAAAATGTAGTACTAGAGGCGCAAAACAATTATATCCCTAAAGTAGACAAATCTAAATGTAAAACTAAATTGCCAAAATGGTTTAATAGATCAATTAAAAAAAATATTCAGCGAAAAAAGGCACTTTATAGAGCATTAAAAAAGGACCAAAAAGAAAGTATGCAGAAAGAGTACACGGAACTGCAAACGCAAGTCAAAAAGGAAGTTAGAAAGGCCAAGAGAGAAATAGAAATGAACATTGCTAAGAGAGCTAAAACCAATTCCAAAATGTTTTTCCAATATTACAACAGCAAGAGAACATTCAAAGAGGAGATTAAATGTTTAAGAGATACAAATGGCAAAATCATAGAGGAAGAAAAAAAAAATAGCAAATATATTAAATGATTACTTTTCACAAGTTTTTACAAAGGAAGATACTAACAACATGACACATGTCATCCAGTTCCTATCCAGTTTTAAATAACTTTAGCATAACTGAAGCAGAAGTGTTAAAGGGACTAGGAGCTCTTAAAATAAACAAATCCCCTGGGCCGGATGAGATCCTCCCAGTAGTACTCAAAGAAATGAAAGAAATTACTTACAAACCGCTAACCAAGATCATGCAGCAGTCTCTTGGCACAGGGGTGGTACCGACAGACTGCAAAATTGCAAACGTAATACCGATCCACAAAAAGGGAAACAAAACTGAACCAGGTAACTACAGACCAGTAAGCCTGACTTCTATTATATGCAAACTTATGGAAACTATAATAAGATTCAAAATGGAAAATTACCTGTATGGTAACAGGGTCCTGGGAGAGAGTCAACATGGTTTTTGAAAAGGGAGATCAAGTCTAACTAACTTGCTTGATTTTTTTGAGGATACAACATCGATAATGGATAATTGCAGAGCATATGACATGGTTTATTTAGATTTCCAGAAAGCTTTTGACAAAGTCCCGCACAAAAGATTAATTCTCAAACTGAACACAGTTGGGATTCAAGGAAACACATGTACATGGATTAGGGAGTGGTTAACATGTAGAAAACAGAAAGTACTGATTAGAGGAAAAACCTCAGAATGGAGTGTGGTAACCAGTGGTGTACCACAGGGATCAGTATTAGGTCCTCTGCTATTCCTAATCTACATTAATGATTTAGATTCTGGTATAGTAAGCAAACTTGTTAAATTTGCAGACGACACAAAAGTAGGAGGAGTGGTAAACATTGTTGCAGCAGCAAAGGTCATTCAAAATGATCTAGACAAGATTCAGAACTGGGCAGACACATGGCAAATGACATTTAATAGAGAAAATTGTAAGGTTCTGCATGCAGGAAATAAAAAAGTACATTATAAATATCATATGGGAGATACTGAAATCGGAGAAGGAATCTATGAAAAAGACCTAGGAGTTTTTGTTGACTCAGAAATGTCTTCATCTAGACAACGTGGGGAAGCTATAAAAAAGGCTAACAAGATGCTCGGATACATTGTGGAAAGTGTTGAATTTAAATCAAGGGAAGTAATGTTAAAACTGTACAATGCACTGGTAAGACCTCATCTGTGCAGTTCTGGTCACCTCGCTATAAAAAAGATATTGCTGCTCTAGAACGAGTGTAAAGAAGAGCGACCAGAAATATTCCAGGCTTAAAAGGCATGTCATATGCAGACAGGCTAAAAGAATTGAATCTGTTCAGTCTTGAACAAAGAAGATTACGCAACTACCTAATTTAAGCATTCAAAATTCTAAAAGATATTGACAATGTCGACCCAAGGGACTTTTTTGACCTGAAAAAAGAAACAAGGGCCAGGGGTCACAAATGGAGATTAGACAAAGGGGCATTCAGAACAGAAAATAGGAGGCACTTTTTTACACAGAGAATTGTGAGGGTCTGGAATCAACTCCCCAGTAATGTTGTTGAAGCTGACACCCTGGGATCCTTCAAGAAGCTGCTGGGATTCTGGGATCAATAAGCTACTAACAACCAAACGAGCAAGATGGGCCGAATGGCCTCCTTTCATTTGTAAACTTTTTAAAGTTCTTATGTTCTAATCCTAAATTAGCTCAGGTGCAACCAATCGCCTTCAAAATCACACACCATGTTAAGTGGCCTCCACCTGTGTTAAATTGTAGTGATTCTCATTGTTTCAGGATAAATTCAGCAGTTCCTGTAATTTCTTCTGCTGGGTAGTGCATTTCAAAGCAAAGACTCAACAATGAGCACCAAGGCACTTTCAAAAGAACTCTGGGACAAAGTTGTTGAAAGGCACAGATCAGGGGATGGGTATAAAAAAATATCAAAGGCCTTGAATATCCCTTGGAGCACAGTCGAGACGATTATTAACCCTTAGTGGTCCATTTATTCAGTGCTCGTCAGGGATGTCAGGTCCAATTTATTTTCACATGCACTGTTTATTTTACATGCGCTTTTTAAAATATTTTTATTCAGAGTAAAACAGGTTCAAAAGGCATTGCATCGCAAAAAAACACTCAGTACTGTATCTACGCCAGCCCCACCCCTTGTTTGCTGTATGTTTCACATACCGCTTTATAGACATGCATACTGATAAATCCTCTCCTGATCACTCGTTTTATCACGAAACTCCTCAATAATGTGATCCAATTCATTATTTTATTACTATAACATCCCAAAAAGCTTTGCAAATGTCCTTGATATTCTTTGAGCCCTGGATGCAGAAGCAGCTACCTCCATTGTTATGTCTGTGTTATCTCTGCAGAGCACAGGGCTGTGAGAAACACCCTTTTTTCGGTTTCATTCAGCTCTTACCGGTCTCAATCAGCCATTGAAAGGTTTTCTCTGCTTTTCCCGGAGAACAAAACGACTAGAGACCTGCGCTTTAGGTCTTTTTGATAATGTCGGACAGGGTCCCACATTGGACTGGAAAAGGAAAAGTGGAATGTCGGACCTGGTCCGACATGTGACCGCAAAGGGTTAAGAAGTGGAAGGTGTATGGCACCACCAAGAACCTGCCAGATCAGTCCGTCCCTCCAAACTGGATGACCGAGCAAGAAGGAGACTGATCAAAGAGGCTGTCAAGATTCCAATGGCAACTTTACAAGATCTACAGGCTTTTATGGCCAAGACTGGTCAAAGTATGTATGTGACAACAATATCCCAAGCACTCCACAAATCTGGCCTGTATGGTAGGGTGGCAAGAAGGAAGCCATTACTCAAGAAAGCCCACCTTGAATCCCATTTTGAAGTATGTAAAAAATACTCAGGAGATTCTGTAGCCATGTGGCAAAAGCTTTTGTGGTCTGACAAAACTAAAATGTAACTCTTTGGCGTTATGTTTCGCATAAACCCACCCAAAGAACACCATCCCTACTGTGAAGCATGGTGGTGGTAGCATCATGTTGTGGGGTTGTCTCACAAACAGACAGAAAACAAAAGTAAAATAAAGGTGGTCATGTGAAGTTACCAGCGATGGTAACGCACAGAGGACTAGTACATCAAGCAGTACAAAAAGTGCAAAATAAAACACAATACAACAAACTATAAATCAAAGGTGCCGTGAAAACGGCAGGCCTTGCAGCAGCCCCGATCACAGCGATCGCCATGTTTTTATACTGACGCTCCACTGAGACATGCCCTCTGGAACAGCTGATTTCCCAATGTGCAGGACTTACGCTTTGCCACAGGTACTTATCAGGAAAGAAGGGAAAATTAATGAAGCAAAGTACAGAGAAGTCCTTGAGGAAAACCTGCTGCCCTCCTCAAGAAAGCTAAAACTGGGATGGAAGTTCACCTTTCAACATGACAACGACCCAAAGCACACAGCCAAAGCTACACTGGAGTGGCCAAGGAACAAAAAGGTAAATGTCCTTGAGTGACCCAGTCAGAGCCCTGACCTAAATCCAATTAAAAATTTGTGTCAAGACCTGAAGATTGCTGTCCATCAATGTTCCCAAGGAACTTGACAGAGCTTGAACAGTTTTGTAAAGAAGAATGGTCAAATAGTGCCAAATCTTGGTGTGCAAAGTTGGTAGAGACCTATCCCAACAAACTCACAGCTGTAATTACTGCCAAATGTGCTTCTACCAAGTATTAACTCAGGGGGCTGGAAACTTATCCAATTATGATCTTTCAGTTTTGTATTTTTTTTTTCTCAATAAAAACTTATTGTGGAGTATGGTGTGTAGATAAGTTGAAAAAAAATCCTCATTTAAATGCATGAAACTCTGAGGCACTTTGTGACAAAGAGAGAGAATGGATTGTTGTTTTAGATCTCCCTTCCGACCGGTGAGGACGTTAGGGAGGAGGAGCAGTCACCCCCAGGGGAGGTGGAAGTCGGCCACCTGGAAAGGGGGCAGAGCCGCGGTGCGTAAAGTCATCGCCCCGGTCGGGAAACGCGGTGGCAATCAAGGATTGGTTGACGGTGGTTGCCCTCGCTGACTAATCGGGACGGAGCGTACAAATGGGGGCGTGGCCCACAGTTCTGTTCCTTCTGGCAAGGTAGTGAAAGAAAGAAAGAAAGAAAGATGGGTCATTTTATTGTTGTCCTGCTAACCCATCTCCTTCTCTACATTCTAGAGCACTAACAGGACACTTCGGAAAATACGCTGGAGGAGCGACTACCCGGAAGTGCTGGATTACAAGGAGTAAAACAGATTGCTTTCATTTGTTTGTTTATTGTTTGGGACTGCAACCTCATTACACTCAGTGTGGTCGGGTTACACATCGTTGTGTATCCCGGCTTCCTTATTTTTTTTTATTATTATTATTATTATTATTATTATTATTATTATTATTGTGTTGAGTGTGCTTTCCCTGAACTGGGGAAGGGGAATAAAAACTCAAGCACAGAAACTGGACTGGAGTCTCTTGATTTACGCCACCACTACGCACAGTCTGCCACACACTGATACAACAAAATGTGAAAAAAGTTAAAGGTGGTGTAGACTTTCTATAGGCACTGTATATATATACTGTATACTGCATATTTTTCAAGCTTGGAGAGGTATACAAGTATATAACAGTATACAGCAAGCTTGGGGTTTCTCAATATTTAAACTCTAAGCAAAGCAGATTAATTTGTTCAAATTCGCTCAAAACCAAAAAAACATTTGCTCCAGTGCAAAGTTTGCACCACTTGAAGTAAAACAGAGAATTATCAAAATATAAGCAAACAACCCTATTTTCCCCAAAAGGAATAAACAGCTAATGTTTAATGATGGTATATTTCGACTTGCATTCCAGCCGACAGTTTCAAAATCTGCACATCATTATTTTGTTACCGTTATGTGTGGTTTAGGCATTTTGGAAACAAATGTCTCTTCTCTTCTATCACTTTTTATTCCCAAACGGCTCACTCCAAATTAGCTTCCTTTTCCCTTCAAATCATGTTTATGACAAGCTGTTCCTTGACAACTACGATTGCAAGTATTTATTTAAAGTATTTTTGTATAAACCTCCCAATTTAAAAATGTAATTCTATTGTAGTGATTCGTGCAGTTGTGTTTGTGTTCTGTAATTCCCGCTGTAACTGTGTTCCGCTTCAGCTCTGTAATTCCTACTGCTAGTCTGTTGCATGTTTTGTGTCTCCCCTGCGATTGGCTGTTATTTGTCTGTGCTCATTGGTCTTAGTGTGTAGCTGAAGGCCAATGAGATGTGTGACCAATAAGGGGGTGGGGCTAAGGTTAAAAGAAGGCGCCGTGCTACCATTTTGTGTTGTTGTTGAGTAGCTGACAGAGCTGTGGTCTCTGTGTGCAAGAGAAAGGCATGCTATAAAGGCATGCTGAATAAAAGCCTGTGACGGAAATACAATGAATCGGGAAGTCGGTCAGTCTGGCAGAAGGCGAGACTCCATTGCAAGAACGTATTGACCTGGAAGGGAAACAATGTAGCAGCCGCCGATTGTAAAGGCAGCTGCACTTAGCTACCAAGGGGTCATGCATAACGGCATATAAGGGGGACGGAGAATCTTAATCTGTTACTTCGCTTTGGTTACGAAAAATAACCTGGAAGGACCCGTGCAGTATTTGTGAAATATCGTTAATGTTTGTTTGTCTTGTTTATGATTGATACTTTTGTTTTCATAGACGGCTAACATGTTCCAGAGCTGTTGCTAAGGACCAGCATGAAACCTGGAACAGCACTACACCATCACAAATAACTTGTTATCACCCACCACGAGCACTATAGCATGCACCCAGGACTGGTGACCGTGTTTGTATATTGTGGGAGAGATATATCACCTCTGTACCTGTACACAATCAACCACTTTGCCACAAAGCCATTTGGAAAGAAACAAGCGTCTCTCTCATTTTCTGCCTCCTGCTGAAACGTTACATTATGTTTGCTTTATAATGATTTTTTTTTTATTCTGTTTTAAAGGTTGCATTTTGTTTTATTTCATATTTGCAAAAAACAACTGGCTCTACTAATTGTTTTCAACTATTGTGAAAAGTAAGATTTTCTTTAAACAAATTGGTATTGTCATATGCCTGAGTGAGGCAAAGGGACATTAAAAATCAAATTTGTATTCTTTAGATGGGATAAAATAAAATTATACTGTAATCCTATCTGTAACTGATATTTTCAAGGTCACATGCATAATTAAATCCCAGAATCGTTTGGGAAAAATTAAGTTTTTTGTGGGCAATAGAAGGGAGATTTCCATTCATGAGAGTAGATGTTAAAACTTCATGCTGATTTGAACTCAGCTCTCGCCAAGATAAGCACCAACTAAGAATTAGCTTTACAGTGAACTAATGTGATCCACCTGTATGTCCGTCCATTTCCATCTGATGATATCCTTCTGTGTGGTGTTGATGGCTGAAGTGTAATGCTGGCTCCAGGGATCAGCTTATTTTGAGATATAAAGTCTCAGTCTACTCCTGTCGACCAACAACAGAGCAGGATCAGTTTCCTCATCAGATCAACATATGATGTTCTCCCATCACCACAGAATCTAAACCTTTGGGTGGATGAGGATCCCTTACGTCCTTTGTGTTCATCACCTGCAACATTAAGGCACATTTTGACAGGATGTAAAGTGGGTCTTAGCAAAGGACGGTTTACTTGGCGACATGTCCAGGTGCTGCAATGTTTAGCCTTAGCATTGGAAGACAAGCGTAACCTGACCAATTAGTTACCACCAATTCCATCAAAGCATTACACACAAAAGACAATATTCCTTTCGTCCAGGAGAGCAACCACCAAGAAAAGGTGTTATAACCAAGCATCCCCCAGGGAAGCTGTTAGAGACTGGAAAATGCTGGCAGATGTTGGTCAAGGGCTTATTTTTCCACCTGAGTATTTATTTTCTGTTTTGTGTTTCGAATTAATTTAGAACAATTTGTAGATTGACAATCTGGACTTTTTTTGTGTTGATCAGTGGCAAAAACTCCTAATTAAATCCATTTTGACTGTATACCCAATTAATATGAATATGTTTTCTGTTTGCCATGCAAGTAAAGACATTTCAGCAGTTAGTTTAGTAAGAAAAACATGCTGCAGTAGAAAGAAAATATTACTTTTCAAAAAACCTCAAGACATAAGGGAGTTCATGAATAAATAGTTCTTGATACAATGTCATTGCTAAATGATAAAACAGGAAAGCAGTGACCTATGGTCACTCTTAGTAATAGCACTTAGTTTCACATGTCTAGAAAAGTGGCCATGGCACACAACCAATTTTAAATCCCTAGACTGCAGCAGATAACATATATTCTTAACTAACTATTCCTTTATTCATTGAATGCATTACCATTGTTCATATAATGCTAAATAAGTATTGTGATTGGAAAAGAACCACAATAAATTCCAAAGTAATCTAACAGGTTCATAGATCTGTAAAGTTAGTTATATTTATTAATTGTTGACATAACAGTGTGACACAGGTTGCCATCATATACAGCTATGGCCAAACCTTTTGCGTCATTCCTATGGAATTGTCACAAAGATGGCCAAAGTGGGCGGCCTCAGAACCAGGAAATGAATGCACAAAACAGGACAGATGAAATGATGGTGGCGCTTGCTTGCGCCAGTTTATTGTAAAATAAAACAGTTGAACAAACAGAAACAACAGAACACGGCACTCGTAGCCAAAATAAACAGACAAACAAAAACAGACTAATAGTAAACAAAAATACGGTGAGCAGATTGACAAACAAACATGGTGAGTTAAATAAGAACATAAGAAGAACATAAGAAAGTTTACAAACGAGAGGAGGCCATTCGGCCCATCTTGCTCGTTTGGTTGTTAGTAGCTTATTGATCCCAAAATCTCATCAAGCAGCTTCTTGAAGGATCCCAGGGTGTCAGCTTCAACAACATTACTGGGGAGTTGATTCCAGACCCTCACAATTCTCTGTGTAAAAAAGTGTCTCCTATTTTCTGTTCTGAATGCCCCTTTTTCTAAACTCCATTTGTGACCCCTGGTCCTTGTTTCTTTTTTCAGGCTGAAAAAGTCCCTTGCGTCGACACTGTCAATACCTTTTAGAATTTTGAATGCTTGAATTAGGTCGCCACGTAGTCTTCTTTGTTCAAGACTGAACAGATTCAATTCTTTTAGCCTGTCTGCATATGACATGCCTTTTAAGCCCGGAATAATTCTGGTCGCTCTTCTTTGCACTCTTTCTAGAGCAGCAATATCTTTTTTATAGCGAGGTGACCAGAACTGCACACAATATTCAAGATGAGGTCTTACTAGTGCATTGTACAGTTTTAACATTACTTCCCTTGATTTAAATTCAACACTTTTCACAATGTATCCGAGTATCTTGTTAGCCTTTTTTATAGCTTCCCCACATTGTCTAGATGAAGACATTTCTGAGTCAACAAAAACTCCTAGGTCTTTTTCATAGATTCCTTCTCCAATTTCATTATCTCCCATATGATATTTATAATGTACATTTTTATTTCCTGCGTGCAGTACCTTACACTTTTCTCTATTAAATGTCATTTGCCATGTATCTGCCCAGTTCTGAATCTTGTCTAGATCATTTTGAATGACCTTTGCTGCTGCAACAGTGTTTGCCACTCCTCCTATTTTTGTGTCGTCTGCAAATTTAACAAGTTTGCTTACTATACCAGAATCTAAATCATTAATGTAGATTAGGAATAGCAGAGGACCTAATACTGATCCCTGTGGTACACCGCTGGTTACCACACTCCATTCTGAGGTTTTTCCTCTAATCAGTACTTTCTGTTTTCTACATGTTAACCACTCCCTAATCCATGTACATGCGTTTCCTTGAATCCCTACTGCGTTCAGTTTGAGAATTAATCTTTTGTGCGGGACTTTGTCAAAAGCTTTCTGGAAATCTAAATAAACCATGTCATATGCTTTGCAATTATCCATTATCGATGTTGCATCCTCAAAAAAATCAAGCAAGTTAGTTAGGCACGATCTCCCTTTCCTAAAACCATGTTGACTGTCTCCCAGTACCCTGTTACCATATAGGTAATTTTCCATTTTGGATCTTATTATAGTTTCCATAAGTTTGCATATAATAGAAGTCAGGCTTACTGGTCTGTAGTTACCTGGTTCAGTTTTGTTTCCCTTTTTGTGGATCGGTATTACGTTTGCAATTTTCCAGTCTGTCGGTACCACCCCTGTGTCAAGAGACTGCTGCATGATCTTGGTTAGCGGTTTGTAAATTACTTCTTTCATTTCTTTGAGTACTACTGGGAGGATCTCATCCGGCCCAGGGGATTTGTTTATTTTAAGAGCTCCTAGTCCCTTTAACACTTCTGCCTCAGTTATGCTAAAGTTATTTAAAACTGGATAGGAACTGGATGACATGTGGGGCATGTTGTCAGTATCTTCCTTTGTAAAAACTTGTGAAAAGTAATCATTTAACATATTTGCTATTTTTTTTTCTTCCTCTATGATTTTGCCATTTGTATCTCTTAAACATTTAATCTCCTCTTTGAATGTTCTCTTGCTGTTGTAATATTGGAAAAACATTTTGGAATTGGTTTTAGCTCCCTTAGCAATGTTCATTTCTATTTCTCTCTTGGCCTTTCTAACTTCCTTTTTGACTTGCATTTGCAGTTCTGTGTACTCTTTCTGTGTACTTTCTTTTTGGTCCTTTTTTAATGCTCTGTAAAGTGCCTTTTTTCGCTGAATATTTTTTTTTAATTGATCTATTAAACCATTTTGGCAATTTAGTTTTACATTTAGATTTGTCTACTTTAGGGATATAATTGTTTTGCGCCTCTAGTACTACATTTTTGAAGAACAACCATCCTTCTTCTGTGGGTGTTTTCTCTATTTTACTCCAATCTACTTCTGTTAGTCTCTGTTTCATACCTTCATAGTTTGCTTTTCTAAAATTGTAAACCTTAGCTTTAGTCTTTACTTTTGAGGATTTAAAAAACACTTCAAATGAGACCATGTTGTGGTCTGAGTTTGCCAGTGGTTCTCTGACCTCTGTTTTAGTTATTCTATCTTCGTTATTTGAAAAGACTAAATCAAGGCATGCCTCCCCTCTAGTGGGTGCCTTCACAAATTGTGTTAGGAAGCAGTCATTTGTCATTTCCACCATTTCTATTTCATCCTTCGCGCTACCCACCGGGTTTTCCCATTTTATTTGGGGGAAGTTGAAATCCCCCATTAGTATGGCTTCTCCTTTGCTACACACATTTCTAATGTCATTGTATAACAGATTATTGTGCTCACCGTCTGAATCTGGCGGTCTATAGCATGCTCCTATTATTATGCCCTTTGAATTTTTGTCTGTTATTCTGACCCATATTGATTCGGTTTTATTTTCTTTGTCCAGGTTTAACACCTGGGCTTCAAGACTGTTTCTTATGTATAGCGCTACCCCTCCTCCTCTTCTGTCCTGCCTGTCTTTCCTATACAGTGTATACCCAC
Source organism: Polyodon spathula (assembly GCF_017654505.1). Taxonomy (NCBI): domain Eukaryota; kingdom Metazoa; phylum Chordata; class Actinopteri; order Acipenseriformes; family Polyodontidae; genus Polyodon; species Polyodon spathula. The sequence continues at coordinate 50,002,324 of NC_054537.1, read as the reverse complement.
AAATATTATATTCGTCCCCATCACTCTCAGATAACCACGTTTCTGTAACACCTATCACATCATAGTTACCTGTTAGTGCAGTAGCTTCAAGTTCTAGAATTTTGTTTCTGATACTTCTAGCATTTAGATAAATACATTTAATGGTTGTCTTACCCGAGTTGTTGTTCTTGTTTTGATGCGGTCTCCCTTCTGTTTTTTTGTTGATTTCTCCCCCCTTCCTTTCTAGTTTAAATGCTTCCGAACCTGCTCGAGGATCTTTTCTCCGAGTAGACTAGTTCCCTTGTTATTTAAATGCAGTCCATCCCGTCTATACAGGTATAAACAAGTATAAATAAACAAGTATCGTGCTGGTCAACACCAGCACGCAATAGCAATTGAAATTCAAACTCTCCTACTCCCTCTCCCATTCTCCACTCAAACACCCAACCGCGAGTGGGTGAAAACATGCTGTTTTTATTCAGTTGTACCAAGACTCAACTGCTAACACTATGTAACACAATTTTTGTTCCTGGGTAGTAAGTGTTATTTCCTAATTGCTTATGCCTCAAAAGTATAGAAAATGGCTATTATTCCCCACAGACTTTGCTTTTGTGACCGGGACAGTGATATTTTTAAATTTACCTATTTCCAATGAGAAAACAGGCGAATGTGTCTTTTCGTTCACATAAAGTCAGAAAAAAACAACATATGAATCCAAATTAACATGTATTCATACTAAAGTAATACAAAAATGACTACAAAAGATTTAGAAGTGAGTAGTTTTTCGGGATTTACGATTATACTGTAAATCACTTTCACGAATCAGCCCCCAAATGTAGTTTCCCATCATGTTCTCGTTATACTGTCCTTGGTAGCGGCGTTCAAAGTCCAGTATATCCTGGTGGAAGCGCTCGCCTTGCTCCTCCGAGTACGCTCCCATGTTCTCCTTGAATTTATCAAGATAAGCATCAAGGATATGGACTTTGTGGGACATCCTACAGCCCATTGTGCCGTAGTTCTTCACCAGAGTCTCAACCAGTTCCACATAGTTTTCGGCCTTGTGATTGCCCAGGAAGCCCCGAACCACTGCGACAAAGCTGTTCCAAGCCGCTTTCTCCTTACTAGTGAGCTTCTTGGGGAATTCATTGCATTCCAGGATCTTCTTTATCTGTGGTCCGACGAAGACACCTGCTTTGACCTTTGCCTCAGACAGCTTAGGGAATAAGTCTTGAAGGTACTTGAAGGCTGCCGACTCCTTATCTAGAGCTCTGACAAATTGTTTCATAAGGCCCAATTTGATGTGCAGTGGTGGCATTAGCACCTTCCGGGGGTCCACCAGTGGCTCCCACTTTACGTTGTTCCTCCTCACAGAGAACTCTGTCCCCTGTGGCCGGTCCCACCTGTGGTAGTGTGCCTTGGTGTCCCTGCCGTCGCAAAGGCAAAGATAGCAGGGAAACTTGGTAAAACCACCTTGGAGACCATGCATCTACTAGATGCTTGCAGCATCTTGATGCCATCTCAGAAAAATGCAGATATGTATCCACTTAGGCAGCTGGAACTAAACTGAACTGGTGGGCTTAAGGCCCCTGTATTTATACTACTATTTATATTACTGGAAAGTTCTAGAAGTTTCTAGAAGTTACTCCAAGTTTACTCAGCACTGAATCTATCTGGAATGTTCTGGAAAATAGGTAAATTTCAAAATATCACTGTCCTGGTCACAAAAGCAAAGTTTGTGGGGAATAATAGCCATTGTCTATACTTTTGAGGCATAAGCAATTAGGAAATAACACTTACTACCCAAGAACCAAAAAAAAAAAGTTGTTACACGGTGTAAAAGTCCAGCACAAAGTCCTGGGCCAGGACATTCGCTGAGAAGATACTGACAACATGCCCCAGTCATCCAGTTCCTATCAATTTAGCATAACTGAGGCAGAAGTGTTAAAGGGACTAGGAGCTCTTAAAATAAACAAATCCCCTGGGCCGGATGAGATCCTCCCATAGTACTCAAAGAAATGAAAGAAGTACAATTTACAAACCGCTAACCAAGATCACAGTCTCTTGACACAGGGGTGCACAGACTGAAAATTGCAAACGTAATACCGATCCACAAAAAGGGAAACAAAACTGAACCAGGTAACTACAGACCAGTATATACATTATATTAAACAAACTGATAATTAAGTATATTCTTTTTTTTTATTATTTATTATTTATTTTTTTTATTTTCTAGTATCTTTACTTATGGAAACTATAATAAGAGCCAAAATGGAAAATTACCTATATGGTAACAGTATCCTGGGAGACAGTCAACAATGGTTTTAGGAAAGGGAGATCGTGTCTAACTAACTTGCTTGATTTTTTTTGAGGATGCAACATCGATAATGGATAATTGCAAAGCATATGACATGGTTTATTTAGATTTCCAGAAAGCTTTTGACAAAGTCCCGCACAAAAGATTAATTCTCAAACTGAACGCAATTCAAGGAAACACATGTACATGGATTAGGGAGTGGTTAACATGTAGAAAACAGAAAGTATGATACAGGAAAAACCTCAGAATGGAGTGTGGTAACCAGCGGTGTACCACAGGGATCAGTATTAGGTCCTCTGCTATTCCTACTACATTACTGGTATAGTAAGCAAATTTGTTAAATTTGCAGACGACACAAAAATGTAGGAGGAGTGGCAAACACTGTTGCAGCAGCAAAGGTCATTCAAAATGATCTAGACAAGATTCAGAACTGGGCAGACACATGGCAAATGACATTTAATAGAGAAAAGTGTAAGGTACTGCACGCAGGAAATAAAAATGTGCATTATAAATATCATATGGGAGATATTGAAATTGGAGAAGGAATCTATGAAAAAGACCTAGGAGGTTTTGTTGACTCAGAAATGTCTTCATCTAGGCAATGTGGGGAAGCTATAAAAAAGGCTAACAAGATACTCGGATACATTGTGAAAAGTGTTGAATTTAAATCAAGGGAAGTAATGTTAAAACTGTACAATGCACTTGTAAGACCTCATCTTGAATATTGTGTGCAGTTCTGGTCACCTCGCTACAAAAAAAGATATTGCTGCTCTAGAAAGAGTGCAAAGAAGAGCGACCAGAATTATTCCGGGTTTAAAAGGCATGTCATATGCAGACAGGCTAAAAGAATTGAATCTGTTCAGTCTTGAACAAAGAAGACTACGTGGCGACCTAATTCAAGCATTCAAAATTCTAAAAGGTATTGACAGTGTCGACGCAAGGGACTTTTTCAGCCTGAAAAAAGAAACAAGGACCAGGGGTCACAAATGGAGTTTAGAAAAAGGGGCATTCAGAACAGAAAATAGGAGACACTTTTTTACACAGAGAATTGTGAGGGTCTGGAATCAACTCCCCAGTAATGTTGTTGAAGCTGACACCCTGGGATCCTTCAAGAAGCTGCTTGATGAGATTCTGGGATCAATAAGCTACTAACAACCAAACGAGCAAGATGGGCCGAATGGCCTCCTCTCGTTTGTAAACTTTCTTATGTTCTTATGTTCTTATGTTCTTAAGGGGCCCACAGGCCATAAGGCTGTCAGCAGCAATGCTGACAGCGGGGTGGCATACTCCTGCCAGGGTAGTCCTGGCAGCGAAAATGCTGCAGTGGGAGGAGGTCTCCTGACCTCCCTCACGATCACAGGCAGCAAAAATGCTGCTGGGGTTGGTGGTCTCCAGACCTCCTCCCCATTCTTTGTGGGGGGCCCCTCCCCGAAACCGGCAGAACCCTTTGTGAGGAGCGACGCAGTACCGTTGGGGTCACGCCGCAGGCTGCCGTGGGGTCCGCGATGCGGAACAGTAGGCAGGCATCCTTGGGCAAAGCGAGGCAGGGAGTCAGGAGAAGCTGATTTGCTTGCCCTCTTCGTAGCCACTGCGGCCGGGCCATTTTTCCCCCCGTGATCCCCTCAGCAGACTATATAGTGACAGCTGAGGAATGCCAGCATCAAGTCCTGGTACTCTTTCTTGTACAGGGAGAGGCAGCTCCTGCTCCTCTCCCCTTGATGGTGTGGGAAGTGATACCAGCAGGCATTCACCCCCTGCTGGTGGACAGGGACCCAGCAGGCATTCACCCTCTGCTGGTGGAGGAGGCAGAGGCAGCTCCTGCTGCTCTGCACCTGCTGGTGGAGGTAGCGGAGGCAGAGGCAGCTCCTGCTGCTCTGCGCCTGCCGGTGGAGGTGGCGGAGGCATGCAGTCTCCTGGTGATGGAGGTGAGAGCAGCCGGTAGTCTACCCTTGTTACAGGGGACTGGTGCGGCTCTCCCTCACTTGCAGGGGACTGGTGTGGCTCTGGAGACAGCGGTGGGACCTCTCCCTCTGGCGCTGGAGATGGCTCCTCTCCCTCTAGCAGGCATTCTTCCCCTGCTGGTGGAGACTTGGAGGGTGGACACTCTATGGTCCTCTTCCTCTTTCCCCTTCTCTGCCTCCTCCTCACCTTCCTCTCCTGGTCAAGTTCCTCCTCTCCCTCTTGGTAGGGGCAGCTGAAGGGACAGTTGGCAAACAGATGGTCCTGGTTGAACAGGAGGCACCCCAGCAAGGGCTTGTTACATCGCTGGGGATGTCTGGCCCTTAGGCGGCACTCCTCCTCCCTGTCCCTGTCCCTCACCTCTATCCTCCTTCCATCCCATTTTTTTTGTTGTTGTTTGTGTGTTTTTTTTTTTTTTTTTTTTTTTTTTTTTTTAACACACACAACACCTCTCCTGGTCTGACGCTTGGAGGCGCTGTTAAGTCCCACGCAGGACACCACGTGTCAAAGACGGCCAAAGTGGGCGGTGTCAGAACCAGGAAATGAATACACAAAACAGGACTGATGAAATGAAATGATGGTGGTGCTTGCGCCGGTTTATTGTAAAACAAAACAGTTGAACAAACAGAAACAGGACACGGCACTGGTATCTAAAATAAACAGGGAAACAAAAACAGACTAATACTAAACAAAAATACGGTGAGCAGATTGACAAACAAACATCGTGCTGGTCCCACCAGCATGCAATAGCAATTGAAATTCAAACTCTCCTACTCCCTCTCCTGTTCTCCACTCAAACACCCCATCACGAGTGGGTGAAAACATGTTGTTTTTATGCAGCTGTACCAAGACTTGACTGCTGATCAATCATTCAATTGGAGTCTTGGTACAACTGCACGTGAATTAATAAAGTGCAATTCCCCGTGATCACATATTATAAATTTTTACTTGCACGTGAAGTGCTGTGTAATCCTCGTGCCTAAATACAAATATACATTTTAAACACTCGTATTACACAGACCCGTTTATATCCCGTGTACCAATGACTATATACCAACATTAAACACACAACATAACAGAAAATACACAGGGGCGGGCACTTCGTCACAGGAAACTAATTTTGCTTCATAAAGTCAAATAAAACCTGCTGAATAATGTTACTATGTTAACACATTGAATTACATACCCGCAAAGCACAGTTTTTCATATACTTAACGAAAAACTGACCAATGGAAAAATGTGACATTTTGAACTCAACATGAAATATTTTACTACTATTATGGCTTCCGGTAGACTTTTGTGATATGATTTTATAGTTTCTTTGATTACATAATGTTAAATAAAATATGTTCATTTAATTTATTTTTAAATAATGCCTCAATCCTAAAATTCTAAAACCTTTTGGGTATAGCTGTACAGTACATCCGATTCTGATACTTACATTAACTTGGGCTAAAGTTTTCCTGAATGTCTTTTTCTGCAACAGGTGATTTTGCAAATCCTCTACAGGCTCTTTTCTAGTACTACTAGGTGTTTAATGAAATCAATACCACGGTGAAACATATGCCATTTCCACTGTGTGCACAGCGTTTCTGACAGTGGTGAAAACCTGTGGTTTAAGATACTCAAGCAATTATTTCACTATAAATACCTATGACATTTCAGGAGAGTAAAGAAATCATTCTTCATTTATCACTGTTTCTAAATGACTTACAGCATCTAAAAGCTTTTGAGGAAATGGTTTCAACTCAATCCATAACTAATGGGAACAAGGGAACTAGTCTACTCGGAGAAAAGATCCTCGAGCAGGTTCGGAAGCATTTAAACTAGAAAGGAAGGGGGGAGAAAACAACAAAAAAATAGAAGGGAGACCGCATCAAAACAAGAACAACAACTCAGGTAAGACAACCATTAAATGTATTTATCTAAATGCTAGAAGTATCAGAAACAAAATTCTAGAACTTGAAGCTACTGCACTAACAGGTAACTATGATGTGATAGGTGTTACAGAAACGTGGTTGTCTGAGAGTGATGGGGACGAATATAATATTTGTGGGTATACACTGTATAGGAAAGACAGGCAGGACAGAAGAGGAGGAGGGGTAGCGCTATACATAAGAAACAGTCTTGAAGCCCAGGTGTTAAACCTGGACAAAGAAAATAAAACCGAATCAATATGGGTCAGAATAACAGACAAAAATTCAAAAGGCATAATAGGAGCATGCTATAGACCGCCAGATTCAGACGGTGAGCACAATAATCTGTTATACAATGACATTAGAAATGTGTGTAGCAAAGGAGAAGCCATACTAATGGGGGATTTCAACTTCCCCCAAATAAAATGGGAAAACCCGGTGGGTAGCGCGAAGGATGAAATAGAAATGGTGGAAATGACAAATGACTGCTTCCTAACACAATTTGTGAAGGCACCCACTAGAGGGGAGGCATGCCTTGATTTAGTCTTTTCAAATAACGAAGATAGAATAACTAAAACAGAGGTCAGAGAACCACTGGCAAACTCAGACCACAACATGGTCTCATTTGAAGTGTTTTTTAAATCCCCAAAAGTAAAGACTAAAGCTTAAGGTTTACAATTTTAGAAAAGCAAACTATGAAGGCATGAAACAGAGACTAACAGAAGTAGATTGGAGTAAAATAGAGAAAACACCCACAGAAGAAGGATGGTTGTTCTTCAAAAATGTAGTACTAGAGGCGCAAAACAATTACATCCCTAAAGTAGACAAATCTAAATGTAAAACTAAATTGCCAAAATGGTTTAATAGATCAATTAAAAAAAAAAATATTCAGCGAAAAAAGGCACTTTACAGAGCATTAAAAAAGGACCAAAAAGAAAGTACGCAGAAAGAGTACACAGAACTGCAAACGCAAGTCAAAAAGGAAGTTAGAAAGGCCAAGAGAGAAATAGAAATGAACATTGCTAAGGGAGCTAAAACCAATTCCAAAATGTTTTTTCCAATATTACAACAGCAAGAGAACATTCAAAGAGGAGATTAAATGTTTAAGAGATACAAATGGCAAAATCGTAGAGGAAGAAAAAAAAATAGCAAATATATTAAATGATTACTTTTCACAAGTTTTTACAAAGGAAGATACTGACAACATGCCCCACATGTCATCCAGTTCCTATCCAGTTTTAAATAACTTTAGCATAACTGAGGCAGAAGTGTTAAAGGGACTAGGAGCTCTTAAAATAAACAAATCCCCTGGGCCGGATGAGATCCTCCCAGTAGTACTCAAAGAAATGAAAGAAGTAATTTACAAACCGCTAACCAAGATCATGCAGCAGTCTCTTGACACAGGGGTGGTACCGACAGACTGGAAAATTGCAAACGTAATACCGATCCACAAAAAGGGAAACAAAACTGAACCAGGTAACTACAGACCAGTAAGCCTGACTTCTATTATATGCAAACTTATGGAAACTATAATAAGATCCAAAATGGAAAATTACCTATATGGTAACAGGGTACTGGGAGACAGTCAACATGGTTTTAGGAAAGGGAGATCGTGCCTAACTAACTTGCTTGATTTTTTTGAGGATGCAACATCGATAATGGATAATTGCAAAGCATATGACATGGTTTATTTAGATTTCCAGAAAGCTTTTGACAAAGTCCCGCACAAAAGATTAATTCTCAAACTGAACGCAGTTGGGATTCAAGGAAACACATGTACATGGATTAGGGAGTGGTTAACATGTAGAAAACAGAAAGTACTGATTAGAGGAGAAACCTCAGAATGGAGTGTGGTAACCAGCGGTGTACCACAGGGATCAGTATTAGGTCCTCTGCTATTCCTAATCTACATTAATGATTTAGATTCTGGTATAGTAAGCAAACTTGTTAAATTTGCAGACGACACAAAAGTAGGAGGAGTGGCAAACACTGTTGCAGCAGCAAAGGTCATTCAAATGATCTAGACAAGATTCAGAACTGGGCAGACACATGGCAAATGACATTTAATAGAGAAAAGTGTAAGGTACTGCACGCAGGAAATAAAAATGTACATTATAAATATCATATGGGAGATATTGAAATTGGAGAAGGAATCTATGAAAAAGACCTAGGAGTTTTTGTTGACTCAGAAATGTCTTCATCTAGACAATGTGGGGAAGCTATAAAAAAGGCTAACAAGATGCTCGGATACATTGTGAAAAGTGTTGAATTTAAATCAAGGGAAGTAATGTTAAAACTGTACAATGCACTAGTAAGACCTCATCTTGAATATTGTGTGCAGTTCTGGTCACCTCGCTATAAAAAAGATATTGCTGCTCTAGAAAGAGTGCAAAGAAGAGCGACCAGAATTATTCCGGGCTTAAAAGGCATGTCATATGCAGACAGGCTAAAAGAATTGATTCTGTTCAGTCTTGAACAAAGACGACTACGTGGCGACCTAATTCAAGCATTCAAAATTCTAAAAGGTATTGACAGTGTCGACCCAAGGGACTTTTTCAGCCTGAAAAAAGAAACAAGGACCAGGGGTCACAAATGGAGATTAGAAAAAGGGGCATTCAGAACAGAAAATAGGAGACACTTTTTTACACAGAGAATTGTGAGGGTCTGGAATCAACTCCCCAGTAATGTTGTTGAAGCTGACACCCTGGGATCCTTCAAGAAGCTGCTTGATGAGATTTTGGGATCAATAAGCTACTAACAACCAAACGAGCAAGATGGGCCGAATGGCCGCCTCTCGTTTGTAAACTTTCTTATGTTCTTATGTTCTAATAGGGGTCAGTGAGAATTAATCATCATTTAATTAGTATGGATACAGTGGCTCTCAAAAGTATTCACCCCCCCCCCCCCCTTGGACTTGTCCACATTTTATTGTGTCACAACATGGAATCAAAATGGATTTAATTAGGAGTTTTTGCCACTGATCAACACAAAAAAGTTCATAATGTCAAAGTGAAAAATGAAATCTACAAATTGTTCTAAACTACAAATATAAAACAGAAAATAATTGAATGCACAAGTATTCACCTCCTTTGCTATGACACACCTAAATAAGCTCTGGTGCAACCAATTGTCTTTGGAAGTCACATAATTAGTTGAATGGAGTCCACCTGTGTGCAATTAAGGTGTTTCACATGATTTCAGGTTAAATACACCTGTCTCTGGGAGGTCCCACAGTTGGTTAGTACATTTCCTAACAAAAACTACATCATGAAGACAAAGGAACATTCAAAGCAAATCTGGAATAAGGTTCTTCAAAAGCACCAATCAGGGGTAGGATATAAGAACATTTCCAAGACATTGAATATCCCCAGGAGCACAGTAAAGTCCATTATTAAGAAATGGAGAGAATATGGCACAACTGTGAATCTGTCTAGAACAAGCCATCCTCAAAAACTGAGTATCCGCACGAGAAGGGCACTAGTCAGGGAAGCCACCAAGAGGCCTACGGCAACTCTAAAGGAGTTACAGTCTTCCATGGTTAAGCTGGGGAAACACTGTATATGGCAAAAATAGCCTGGTGCTTCACAAAACTAGCCTTTATGGGAGAGTGGCAAAAAGAAAGCCATTTTTGAAAAAAAACTCACATCAAATCCTTGACAGAAGGCAAGTGGGAGACTCTGAAACCAAGTGGAAGAAGATTCTATGGTCTAATGAGACTAAAATAGAGCTTTTTGGCCTCAACACTAAGAGTTATGTTTGGCGCAAGCCTAACACTGCACATCATTCTGAAAACACCATCCCTACCGTGAAGCATGGTGGTGGCAGCATCATGCTATGGGGATGCTTCTCTACGTCAGGGCCTGGAAAGCTTGAAGATAGAGGGAAAAATGGATGGAGCAAAGTACAAAGAAATCCTGGAGGAAACCCTGCTGAAGTCTACAAGAGACCTGGGACTTGGGAGAAGATTAAATCTTCCAGCAGGACAATGACCCTAAACATACAGCCAAAGCCACACTGGAATGGCTTAAAAACAAAAAGGTCAATGTCCTGGAGTTGTCCAGTTAAAGCCCAAACCTCAATCCAATTGAGAATGTGGAAATAGTTGAAAATTGCTGTTCACCAATGGTCCTCATCCAACTTGACTAAGCTTGAGCAATTTTGCAAAGAAGAATGGGCAAACATTGTCGTGTCCAGCTGTGCAAAGTTGGTAGAGACTTATCCAAATAGACTCATGGCTGTATTTGCTGCCAAAGGTGCCTCTACTAAATATTGGCTCAAGGGGGTGAATAGTTATGCAATCTATTTTCTGTTTCGTATTTGTAATTAATTCAGAACAATTTGTAGATTTTATTTTTCACTTTGACATTATGGGCTTTTTTTTTTTGTCGATCAGTGACAAAAACTCCTAATTAAATCCATTTTGGTTCCATGTTGTAACACAATAAAATGTGAAAAAGTCCAAGTGGGTCAATAGGTGATGTAAGTGCAGGAGGAGATAAGACAGACAGGCAGAGATATGGGAGGGGATGATCTGAGCATCATCAGCATAGACATGGTATGAGAAACCACAGGATGTGACAAGGGGGACCAGGGAGCGGGTGCAGAGAGAGATCAGGAGAGGACCCAAGGCTGATCCTGGAGGGACTCCTGTTGAGAGAGGGTGAGGAGTGGCGGTTGAGCCACACCAGGCTACCTGGTAGGTGCAGTCAGAGGTAGGAGGAGAACCAGGCCTGAGCAGTGCCAGAGATTCCCAGGTCAGCGAGAGAGGATAGGAGAATAGAATGATCAACAGTGCCAATGGCAGAGAGATCAAGGAGGGAGGTGGCAGTAAGGGTAGCTAGAGTAGGGAGAGACAGAAAAAAAGATGAAATACTGATCAGAGAGGTCCAGAGGGGTGAGAGAGGGTGGAGGAGTGGCAGATCCTGGAGAAAGTGAGGTCCAGTTGACGGCCAGCTTTGAGTGGAAGGGGATGGAGAGAGAGGAAGGAATCCAGCAGAGTGGATGGAGTTGGAGAGAGGGATATTGAAATCACCTAACAGGACAGTTGGTAGACAGAGGGGAGGGAGGAGAGGGGATAGTCAAGTTCATTGAGAAAGTGAATGAGAGGCCCAGGGGGACAGTACAATTAACAGGAGTTGACAGGGAGAGGTTAGTTGGATAGTGTGAAATTCAAGGGTGTTAACAGAGAGTGAGGAGAGGTGAGAGGGAACAGAAAAGAGTAAGGAGGGAGAGAGGAGAAGACCAGTCCCACCTCCGCGTCCAGTGAGACGCGAATTATGGGATAGGACATAGAGAAGACAGGGCAGCAGGAGTTAGTGTTATCATGAGAGAGCCAGATTTCAATGAGAGCAAGGGAATCGAGAGAGAGGTGGGAGGCAAAGGCAGAGATTAAATCAGCTTTGTTACAGAAGAGTGACAGTTCCAGAGGGCCCAGAGAGAGTGCTGGAGGGGTGTAGAGGCAGAGGGATGAGGGCAGAGGGGTTAGCGGAGCAGCGTCAGCGAGAGGACGGGAGTGAGGACAGAATAACAGGGATGAAAGAGACAGTCACAGCAGGACAGGTGAGACAGACAGGTACAGTAGTAATGGAAGCAGGAGAGGTGGGGGGAGGGTACAGACCTATCTAGTAGTTGGTGTCTTCCAGAGGGCTGCTAGGTTCAGATTTTCTCCAACAGCCTCTCCACGCAGGTTTCTCCTCGCTGGACTCCCACAGCTAGACTCCCGGCTCTTCGGTAGAGAGGCTGTTCGGTTGGCTGCCGCTTCGTGCTGGCACACAAACAGACTAGCCGTCTGTTACACTCCTGTACTAAAGCAATACAATACTTTCAATGCACTTCAATGGGATCACACAACTAGAAAACGCTGTATGGAAACCATGTTATGCATCTTTATTCATTCTGATGACAAAGAAGTCTGTACTAATGAAGAGATACTGTAACTAAATTATGTATTATTATAAACAATCAGAGCATGGTTTCTGAAAACAATTTAATTCAAACAGGTAAGGTTTTAATGACACTCGAGTTCTTAAAGTCAAGTTAAAACTGCATACAATGTATTTGATTATGTTACTTTGGTTAAAATTAGCATATATGACACCGGGCCCCCACTTTTGGAGCAGCAGCTCTAGCTCCGTCGGCTCCTGCTCCGGCATCCCTAGTACCAACCTTCATTCCTTGTCTTGCTCGCGTTGAATAGCAGTATTCTTATTGAGCAGATCAAACAATTCCTTAAAATCCATTTTCTGGGTCTTTAGGGGCACCCACACTTTCTGACACCATGTGTAAAAGATCCTCACACTCACGGTTTGTTGCCCCTTTAAAAAGTAGACCCAGGAAACAGAAATGGATTTTTACGGCACTTGCGTGCACTTTTAATAAACACCAATCAAAATAAACAAAAACAAAACCTAACTCCATTTTGGAGCTCTGACTATACACCAACAGGTCCCTGACTAACTCGCAGGATGGCTAAGCTGTTTACCTGTCACCAAACACAAAAAACACACAGGTTTCACACAGCACTTCACATTGACTGCTTGGAAGCAGACCACACCTTCTGCCTCCCTCCACTCAGCAGCCCTGAGCAGACTGGCTGCATTCTTTAAATACCCTGCACCTGGCTCCAATTTACAATTACCACCAGGTGCAGGGGATTACTAAACAATAAAACAATTAAGACACATTGCATTCTCACATGTTTTAGCAGGGAAGGATTTTAACCCCCTCCCTGCTATCTTACTATATATATCTATATATATATATATATATATATATATATATATATATATATATATATATATATATATATATATATATATATATACACACACAGTGCCTTTCAAAAGTATTCAGACCCCTGACCAATTATCTCATATTACCGAATTACAAATGGTATATTGAAATTTCATTCTGTTTGATATTTTATTTTTAAACATTGAAACTCAGAATCAATTACTGTAAGGTGACATTGGTTTTATGTTGGGAAATATTTTTAAGAAAAATAAAAAACTGAAATATCTTGCTTGCATAAGTATTCAACCCCTGTGCTGTGGAAGCTCCCAGTTTGCACCGATGAAAGAAATTGCCCTAACGAGGACACAATTACCTTACCATTGGCCTCCACCTGTGAACCATTAAAGTTGCTGTCACATTTTCTGGATAAAAACCCCACTGTTGAAGGATCATTGGCAAGGCTGTGAATCTGAAGGAAAATGAAGACCAAAGAGCATTCTACAGAAGTTAGAGATAAAGTAACACAAATGCATAGATTAGTGAAAGGGTACAAAATAATATCCAAGTGTTTGGATATCTCAGTGAGCACAGCTGGATCAATAATCAGGAAGTGGAAGCTGCATCACACCACCCAGGCACGGCCAAGAAAAGGCTGTCCCTCAAAACTCAGCACTCAAACAAGAAGAGACTTGTGAGAGAAGCCACAGAGAGGCCAACAATCACTTTGAAGGAGCTACAGAGTTCAATGGCTGGGAGTGGAGTAATGGTGCACTAGTCAACCATATCAAGAGCTATGCATAACACTGGCCTGTATGGGAGGGTGGCAAGAAAGAAGCTGTTACTCAAAGTACCATCTGAAATCATGTCTGGAGTTTGCCAGAAAGCATGAGAGTGACCCAGCTGCGATGTGGGAAAAGGTTTTGTGGTCAGATGAGGCCAAGATAGAGCTTTTTGGCCAAAACTCAGTGCTATCTGTGGCACAAACCTAACACTGCCCATGCCTCAAGACACACCATCCCTACAGTGAAGTATGGTGGTGGCAGCATCATGCTGTGGGGATGCTTCTCATCAGCAGAGACTGGGCATCATTACAACTGAAGGAAGAACAGATGGAGGCAAATACTGCAAGAGAATCTGCTTCAGTCTGTTAAAAAAACTGAAGCTTGGGAGGAAATTCACCTTTCAGCAGGACAATGATCCCAAGCAAAAGGCCAAAGCAACATTGGAGTGGCTCAAGAACAAAAAGGTGAATGTCCTACAGTGGCCCAGTCAAAGTCCTGATCTCAATCCCATTGAGAATCTGTGGCACTATTTGAAAATTGCGGTCCACAAGCATCGTCCAACCAACCTGAAAAACCTGGAGCAAATCTGCCAAGAAGAATGGGCCAAAATCACTCCGACACTGTGTGCTAAGTTGATACATACTTACCCCAAAAGACTTAAAAGCTGTTATTGCAGCGAAAGGTGGCTCTACCAAATATTAATGTGTGGGGGTTGAATGCTTATGCAAGCAAGATATTTCAGTTTTTTATTTTTCTTAAAAATATTTCCCAACATAAAACCAATGTCACCTTCCAATAATTGATTTTGAGTTTAAGTGTTTTAAAATAAAATATTGAACAGAACGAAATTTCAATGAACCATTTGTAATTCAATAATATGAGAGAATTAGTCAGGGGTCTGAATACTTTTGCAAGGCACTGTGTGTGTGTGTACGTGTGTGTGTGTGTGTGTGTGTGTGTGTGTGTATATATATATATATATATATATATATATATATAAAAACTGACGAATTAGACAACCACCACTTACATGACTCAATCAATAATAGTTCAGAGCAGAAGCAGTCACAGGAATTGGGTCAAGCCTGGTATGACAATTAGGACCTGAACATGCTTTTAATATAACCATACTTTGTTTACTTGCAATTCATTCCCCTCAACATTTTATCAAAACAGGTCGCATCATTAAAAGTCTATAAACGACTAATTCATGCAGGCTTTTGCCAGCATAAATGACAGAGCTTTTGGGAAATTTACTTTTAAGCTTTATTTTTTGTTTTTCATTTTGAACTTTTAAATACATGCATGCACTGTAGAGAACAATACCGTGCTATGGATATGTAAAATCAAGAGAAGTGAAATGTGCTCTAAATCATTTATATGACAAATAACATTAATGCTAAACACAAGATATTAATGCTACAACATAATCAGTCACATTCTTTTATTTTTTTTTGTACTTTACAGCAAACAATAATAAACCCATTAAATAATTAACATCTGTTTTAATGTCCAAGTTTAGATGTAATATATTTGCTTAACAGTAGAATGCAGAGTAATGAATTATCCTAATATTTTATAAATAACTAAACCTGTTAGTTAAAAGCTGTTGAGAATATGTTTTTAAGCTCTCCAAATTAAATATTACTAAAATTTGCTAATCGACAAATTACTTCTGGATATAAAGTACTTTTATTTAATTGCTGCGAGACCAACACAGATGTTACAGGTATAAATAAGGCTTTGCCTCAAAGAAACCAGTTTGATGGCACAGTGACCTGTACCTCATTCATAATAACAAATTATACTTTATGTTTGATAATGAAAGATCACAATTCATGGGTAACTATGTGTATAAATTAACTGTGTATAAATACAGTAATACATTGCAGACCAGCCAGTGCATACATTTAACAGTGCAGTCTAGGAACACAAATACTAATAATTCTAACTAAAATTAACTAATGTGGATGCTGTTAAGATTAAGACCGAACGTTTGAATTTAGTGAATGTGTGGGGGGGGGGCAGTCAGAATGTACACCGGAAATGTAACATTTTTGGAGGCCAGAGTACCACAACAGTAAGTACATTTGGTTAGAAAAAATCAACTAAATAATTAGTGATGTATAAAGCAAAACTAATCTGAATTTCCATCCACTTGTGCCTTGAACAAAACGACTGCATGGCCCAAGGGGTAACAGCTCAATTACCCAACCCTCATTTTTAATCCATCACTGTGCATTGTGATCAGTCCCACTTCCTTCCTCCTCAGAATGTAGATGGCTGACTAGCTCCTGGATCACAGCGTTTTTACCAATCTGATCGTTTCTCCTCCTTTCCATGATCAAATCTTCCATACTCTGAAACTCCAAAGTGTGACTCTTTTTCTCTGAAAGTTGTATTTTTAAGCTGTAAGGTTGTTTGCCAATCCTGATCTCCCCTCCAACTTTGAACTCCCGTTTTCCAAATTTGCACCAAGCAGCAAAACATTCAGAGTTTCTCCAACTTAGCTCCCTGTCTCTTGCCCCGACCTGTTCCATGGCATTCTGCACCACCATTTCGGGTTTTTGAGGTTTGAATTTGTAAACATCGTTAACAATTCTACATCTCCTCCCTTGACTAGCATCTGTCATAAAATCATTCTTGATCTCAGCTCTGTGCAGGTGGACTACCTGGAAATCTCCAACATACACAGTCCAATGGGGGTACTGGTTTTTAGCCACAAACTCCACCAAATCTCCAGGTTTGCACTTGTTTAACAAATTTTCTGGAGAATATGTACTCAGGTCTCCAGCGCTGCGGCTTTTCTCGTATACGCACTCATCTCTGTAGAATACAGAACACTCCAGCTCGTTGCATGTGTCATAGTTCTCTTCCTGATTCGGGTCCTTCGCTGATCCCACAACACTATCCTCCAAATCATCGTCATCGTTAGAAAATATATAAGACACCCCTATCCGCGGACCGTCTTCTTGATCTACCCCAGTCGGGTCTGCTGTCGGAACTTCTGCGTAAGTTAAATGAGTCAGTTTCTCAAACTGATTCCCCATTCCACTTCCAACCACGAAACAAAAATAAAACAACAGATGTAATTCCACTTAAAGGCAGGGAAAACGAACAGCAGACAGCCGGACTAACTCGTAATGTCACCTGGACAAAACTAATTTCACGTAGCAAAGGGGTTTCAATCCATCATCAATTATAATTAAGAGATGAATGCAGCTTTTGTAAAAATCCAAAAGTATTGTTCTTTCCTAACCAAAGTGGGTCAACCTATTAAAAGATAGATTACAGTTAGTATCACATAGATCCCTGTAACAGATATGTAAGTACTGATGTAGTATGTTCCATCCAGGTGTGCCCCACCTGACACAGCAAAGTTAACCGCAAAACAAATAACGCACACACAAAGAAATAAACTTCGGATTTCAAACTTACCTTTAGTTGATGTTTAAAACACAATATTCTATATATTTAAAAAAAAAATATATATATATATATATAAAAAATAGTAATAACCTGTGGTACTGGTATCCTCCCACATCAAGTCATACGGTCAAACAGGCAGGCACACTGATCTCTTGTTGTGCAACTTGAGCTCCTAATGCATATCTCAACTGAGTGGAGCTGCAATTACAACCGCCTTATGATTTAAAGAGACAGTGGGCTTTTTTAACGCGTGCCAGTAAACAGGCGAATGCAGTGTATAAAGTTCATACGTGCAACCCAGCACCCACCAATAAAACGTTTGCACTGCTTATGCAGTAGGATTTTGTCAAGAGCTTTATTTCATTGTATTATCTATCCTATGCTAGTTTTTGATTATTTTTTTTTTTTTAAACGCATGTTTCATGCTTATTTCCTGTTGATTTTCTAGGAAGCCAGTCCAAAAGAAAAAATGGGCTTAACAATAATAAACCCAGTGCTTAATTTAGTTTTATGGCAAATGTTATCCTGCACAACTTCCTTCCCTATCCTAAATAGCTTTGTACTGTTATCTTTAAAAGTATTTGAACTCAGGCTAACAGTGATGAAAGACTAGTAGTGCATTAATCCACTGTGTCAACACAGCACTGCATATTTCTTGATCACATTTTGATTAAAGTCATGGGGCAACATGTCCTTTTTGCTTCCAAAAAGCCTTTGACAAAATGCCCTGTAAAAAGCTAATCCTCAAGCTGAAATGCATGGTAGAACATGCAAGTGGATACAAAACTAGTTTAAACACGTGAAGCAGAGAGCAATTGTAAGAGGGCAGCTGGGGCAATGTACTCAGTGGGCTGTTGCAGGGCTCCGTCCTTGGATCACAGTATTTATACAGCAACAACTTACATCAGGAGATAAGCTTGGGGGAGTGGCAGACACTACTACAGCCAAACAGGAAATCCCAAAAGGTTTAGACCACATACATAACTGGACAGAAACAGGCAAATTAAATTCAATGTCAACAAATGTAATGTTACAGGCTAGTCACAAAAATGTAATCTCCAAAAACCAAAATAATGGTGGTGGTGGTGGTGGGTGTTTGAACTCTTGTCAGCAGCAACACACTGCAAGAAACAATAAAAAAAGCACACATATATATATATATATATATATATATATATATGGACATGATTGAAGTCTTTAAAATCTTAAAAGGAGTTGACATAGTTACCCTAATCCATTACTTTAAGCGTAGTACAGAAACCAGGACCAGAGGAGACAGTTGGAAATTAAGTGGAAATAGACTTAGTACAGAGGGAAGGAGAAACTTCTTCACCTGAGAGTGGTGAGTGTATGAAATGGGCTACTTAGTCATGTTGTTGAGGCAGAAACTCTTGGATTCTTTAAGACCCATCTTAACAAAGTTCTTAGATTAATCAGCTACTAGAACCTCTAAAACTTAGATGGTTCTTAAGATCTTTTATATTTTACTTAAGAAACTCATTAATAGCCTTTTCTTAATAATGTTGAAGGCATTTGCTAAAACTTTATTTTTAATTAATAATGATAACTGTTTACTGCAATTGTATATGGTTGCATAACCTGAATTCTTGTGATTAGCTGGCCAGGACCTCTAATGTTAAAATGCAATGGATATATACATGTTGTTAACTCAGGAGGAAATGCAGGTGTTTTGAAAATATTACCAACCAACTAGCAGTGCTGCACTCACATTGTAATGCTACTTATTCTTTAGCTTACAGGAAATGAGTCATAAGAAGAAAAGTCTGCTAGAACTAAGTAAAAACAGAAATGTTGCCTTTTGTTTTGCTTTCAGTCATGTATTGGAAAGGAACATTATTAACAGGGAGTCTAGAGATCTGAAGACATAACTTTCATGACCATGGTAAAACACATACCTGGACAATTACATAAATTCTCAGAAAAGTAAGCAGTGTAATATTACCTGTATAAAAAATGACATGTAGTCTATTGGAATCACAACATTGTTGTATGCTCTATTAAGTTTAAAATGTATAATTTTTTTTAATTGAGAAATGTTCCAGCTGGAAGTTTTTGCAATTTTGAAACATTTCTCATTCATGTTTCTTCTAGTATTTCACTATTGTGTGTTTAATAGTTTATTTAGGATCATTTTAAACTGTATAACATATTATAAGGCCTAAAATGGTAATCTGGATATACCTAATAAACATCTTTGGAGGTTGTAACTTCTTGTCTGTATTATTATAATTTACTGAACTATGGTTTACTGTGGTATGTATTTCTTGATAGCTTATATCAATCATATTAGCTGTTTTTCTTTCTTGGTTAAAGCTGCCTTGTAATATTATTGGATAGTAATTAAGCAAAGCAATGGTTCTGGCAGGGGAACTCACTTGAACCTTAGGTCTAATCATGTAAACATCAAGCATATTTTAGGCGCTTCCAATATCAGATCAAATCACCAGTCGAAAGGCTAGTATCTTAGTTGTCCTTTGATAAACAGTGTGTCCAATGCTCAGCAAGGACATTATTTATATCTTACCTCAATCCATTGCATCCCGCTATGAACCAGAGTTCACCTCCTCCTGCTTTTTGGCTTTGTCTAATGGGGATGGCAGCTCTCTTCCATCACCCGCCCACTGTTGGTTTCCTTACGGTCAGCCTCTCCACTTATCTGAGAACACCTCAAAAGACGAGGCCAAAGAATGTAGTATGAAATAGGTATAATGTAATTGTGTTGTCTAGTCTATGTTTTTATAAATAATCTATTGTATGATATCAGTATATCAAATATCTAGAATAAATTGCTCAGTCATGCAGTACTGTATATCCTTTTTCAAGTTTTTAGTGTCCACATGCACCATATCAATCCCATACTGAAGGTACTGTAGATGCATTTGTCTTTTAATGCTGATAATACATTTTTTTTTTTTATTAATTTGAAATCGTGCTTTGTTGAATAAAAGATGAGGGACATGGCAGTCAGTAATGGTGCTGGCAGGTGAGTTCTCTACCAATGTTCCTCAATCCTGTCCTGGGCCTTTTTAATGCAGAGACTATTCAGTGTGCTGAATTGTATGGTGATTTTTTTCAAAGTAAACTAATGGCCAAGTTATACAAGTCCACCATAGAACATAAGAAGAACGTAAGAACATAAGAAAGTTTACAAACAAGAGGAGGCCATTCGGCCCATCTTGCTCGTTTTGTTGTTAGTAGCTTATTGATCCCAGAATCTTATCAATCAGCTTCTTGAAGGATCCCAGGGTGTCAGCTTCAACAACATTACTGGGGAGTTGATTCCAGACCCTCACAATTCTCTGTGTAAAAAAGTGCCTCCTATTTTCTTTTTTCTTTTCCTTTTTTATAAGGTGACCAGAACTGAACACAGTATTCAAGATGAGGTCTTACTAATGCATTGTACAGTTTTAACATTACTTCCCTTGATTTAAATTCGACACTTTTCACAATGTATCCGAGCATCTTGTTAGCCTTTTTTATAGCTTCCCCACATTGTCTAGATGAAGACATTTCTGAGTCAACAAAAACTCCTAGGTCTTTTTCATAGATTCCTTCTCCAATTTCAATATCTCCCATATGATATTTATAATGTACATTTTTATTTCCTGCGTGCAGTACCTTACACTTTTCTCTATTAAATGTCATTTCCCATGTGTCTGCCCAGCTCTGAATCTTGTCTAGATCATTTTGAATGACCTTTGCTGCTGCAACAGTGTTTGCCACTCCTCCTACTTTTGTGTCGTCTGCAAATTTAACAAGTTTGCTTACTATACCAGAATCTAAATCATTAATGTAGATTAGGAATAGCAGAGGACCTAATACTGATCCCTGTGGTACACCACTGGTTACCACAATCCATTCTGAGGTTTTTCCTCTAATCAGTACTTTCTGTTTTCTACATGTTAACCACTCCTTAATCCATGTACATGTGTTTCCTTGAATCCCAACTGCGTTCAGTTTGAGAATTAATCTTTTGTGCGGGACTTTGTCAAAAGCTTTCTGGAAATCTAAATAAACCATGTCATATGCTTTGCAACTATCCGTTATCGATGATGAACCCTCAAAAATATCAAGCAGGTTAGTTAGACACGATCTCCCTTTCCTAAAACCATGTTGACTTTCTCCCAGCACCCTGTTACCATATAGGTACTTTTCCATTTTCGATCTTATTATAGTTTCCATAAGTTTGCATATAATAGAAGTCAGACTTACTGGTCTGTAGTTACCTGGTTCAGTTTTGTTTCCCATTTTGTGGATCGGTATTACGTTTGCAAATTTCCAGTCTGTCGGTACCACCCCTGTGTCAAGAGACTGTTGCATGATCTTGGTTAGCGGTTTGTAAATAACTTCTTTAATTTCTTTGAGTACTATTGGGAGGATCTCATCTGGCCCAGGGGATTTGTTTATTTTAAGAGCTCCTAGACCCTTTAGCACTTCTGCCTCGGTTATGCTAAAGTTATTTAAAACTGGACAGGAACTGGATGACACGAGGGGCATGTTGTCCGTATCCTCCTTTGTAAAAACTTGTGAAAAGTAATCATTTAATATATTTGCTATTTTTTTTTCTTTATCTACGATTTTGTATCTCTTAGACATTTAACCACCTCTTTGAATGTTCTCTTGCTGTTGTAATATTGAAAAAACATTTTGGAATTGGTTTTAGCCCCCTTAGCAATGTTCATTTCTATTTCTCTCTTGGCCTTTCTAACTTCTTTATTGACTTGCATTTGCAGTTCGGTGTACTCTTTCTGTGTATTTTCTTTTTGGTCCCTTTTTAACGCTCTGTAAAGAACATTTTTTTTTAATTGATCTATTAAACCATTTTGGCCATTTAGTTTTACATTTAGATTTGTCTACTTTAGGGATGTAATTGTTTTGCGTCTCTAGTTCTACATTTTTGAAGAATAGCCATCCTTTTTCTGTGGATGTTTTCTTTATTTTACTCCAATCTACTTCTGTTAGGGTGTGTGGGGGGGTTGGCACAGTTATGTGGCACAGTGCAGGAATGTACTGTTTGGTAGGTTCATTGGCATCTGGGAATGCCCTCGGAGCACCATGTGTAATTGCCCTCGTGGCACCATGTTGTAAAGTAGGTCTATGGCCTGGTCACATACCCCCCCCCCCCCCCCCAGATTTCTGCCAGGCAGTGGATTAGCCGCTGCATTACAGGAAAAAAAGTGCTGAAAACATAATTTTTTTTTTGGTGGCCTCAATATGCTTCAATCAGTACCGCTTTCAATTAGTAAACATGAACTGCCACTCACAACTGACAAATGACATGCTTGCTGTCTGTCAAAGCACGTCTTTCAAATTTGTTTCTGATTGGGTTATTTACTGTCATTCATGAGTGGTTCAACCTTGAACTCTTCTGATTGGACAGCTTTTACAATTTACAATTTACAGTACAAACGGACATGCAACGTGACGGAACACTGAGTGAGAGACGTGAAGTATGGCCTGACAGCGGGATGGGAAAGGAAAAAATAATTAAAAAATTTCTATTTGTTTTGGTATAAACGGCAGAAAACTGTTGATAAACAGTCTGAAGACAACACTAGCAGCTACCTCTAGCACTCCTGTGCCATTCAAAAGGGAATTAAATTAGTCAGGATTTGTGAAATTAAATAAATGGTTTGCTTTGCTTTTAACAGAAAATGTTAGTTAACAAAAATGAACAACCATAAGTACAAATGAAATTATGTATATATATATATATATATATATATATATATATATATATATATATATATATATATATATAGTTATTTTTATTTATTATCATAATGTGAAATTGAAATCTGATACACATGTTAAAAGTTCAAGTAATTTGCTTTGTATTTCCTTTTTTGTTTTTAATGAGAAGTGTTCTAAACTGAATAATTTGTTTTAACTATTTTGCACAACGGTGTATTTGGTCTAATGTTTAAAAAAAAAAAAAAAAAAAAGATTGTCCCCCAGAGGCCAGTGACATGCACAGACATCCATTCTGGAGTTCCTAGATGTAAAATAGGAAGCTGGCTTAGTAGAGGGATCGGAGGACGCCCACAGACCCTTCAGTTCTACTGAGCTGTTGGGGAATTGCTGTGGTGAGGGGGAAATACTTAGACATTCAATAATTGAGGACAGTAAATTAAAAAAAAAAAAAAAAACTTTTGTTCCTATTGAAATGTATTGAAAATTTTTTGGATCATATTTTAACTTACTAATCATTTGTATAAAATCAAAACCAAAACTAAGGAAGGCAAAATAGTATGTTTTTTGTGATGCTGGCCACAGTTTTATAAATTTGCACATGCCCAGTGGTTACCTGGTTGTAGAAAGAGTGTTTGTACATAATTTAAAGGCCATTTAGTAATGCAAAAAACAAAACCAAATTTAACTTTTAATATGTAGCTTAATGTTGTTAATAAAAATACTAATAGATCCTAAAAAACACACTTTAATACACAGAGAAACCTCAGAACCTTCATACACCAACCAGGAAGCACAAAGTCAACACAAAAAATTGAATAAAAGTAAAATATTGGAAAGGTAAATAAAGCTATCCACTATATACTATTTAGGGTTATACTCTCTTTTCAAGGAACCAGGGTTATAGTAATAACCTAATGTTTTATATATATATATATATATATATATATATATATATATATATATATATATATATATATATATATATATATATAAATGAAATCCGATAATGGTACCAAGGGACTTTGAAAAAAAGAGAATGACAACCATTACCGAATGGTAAGAGCCTCTCTGACCATCAATCTCTGAGCAAATATATAAAAGCTGCCTTATCACGGCCCTGGTGTGAAGGGTGAAGTCCCAGCCACCTCCTGCTGAAGAGAGATGTCCTCACAGTAGCACATTGCCATTTTCTTTTGAAAACAGAGGTCAGCTGGGGACACGACCTCAAAGGGTAATGGTTGTCATTCTCTTTCAGGGAACCACCAATGTTCCCTTTCAATTTGAATGACAACCATTACCGAGTGGGAAAGCTGTACCAAAGCTGTTATGGTTCCAGATTACCGACAGTACAGCCCCACGGCGATAGCAACAGAGCCCACATGATGCCTAAGGACATGCCGCCTGCAAAACTCTAGAGCCCAGAGAGGGTCTCGCTCGGTTTGTCACATCAAGGCGGTAAAAATGCACAAATGTCTGACTACCTGTCCATGTAGCAGCATTGCATAACTCATCTAAGGAGTCGCCATGAAGGAAAGCCCACGAAGTTGCCTTGCCCCTGGTAGAATGGGCCTTAATGTCCCTCGTTAACGGTGAGTTTGTCTGTTCATACGCCAAGCGTATCGCATCTGCCACCCAGTGCACTAGATATTGCTTCGATATGGCCTGACCTCTACAGCGGGACTCGTAGCAGACAAAACAGCTGGTTGGAGTGTCTCCAGGACTCCGTCCTATCCAAATAACAGCGCAGAGCCTGAACTGGGCATAGCATATGTTGTCTATGGTCCTCCTCTGACTCGTGCGGGGAAGGTCTGAAAGTTTCCAAAACCACTGATTGGTTAATATGGAATGAGGATACCACCTTTGGCAAAAAGGATGGATTTGTTCTTAATGTTACCCGCGAGTCATACATGTGTCATCGATGGACAGCGCATGAAGCTCACTTACTCGTCTGTCAGATGTAATGGCTATTAAAAATGCCATAGTTAGTGAAACAGGGCACAGTTCCGCTGATGCCATGGGCTCAAATGGGGGACCCATAAGGGCCTGCAGTACCAGTTCTAGATCCCACTTGGGAACCATACTTTTATGGGAGGACAAAGCCTCCGAGCCCCTTTAAGAAACTGCAATGCCAGGAAATGTGCCCCAGTGGACACCGAGTCAGTTTTGTCATGGCACACTGATATTGCTGCAAGGTATACCTTCAAAGTGGACACTGATTTTCCTGCGCCAAGCAGGTGTTTTAGGAAGGTTAATATCGTCTCATTCGGGCAAGTCACCGGATCATGACCTTCGGCAAGGCACCAGTATTGGAAAACTTTCCATTTATATGAGTATTGGGCTCTAGTGCTCGGCGCCCTAGCAGACCGTAGTGTTTCTACTACTGCATCTGGCAAACCTCATCTGACGACTCTGTTCAAAGGCCAGACCCAGAGTTGGAGCTTGGCTGGGTTCGGGTGCCATAATAGCCCCTCCGCTTGGCTCAGGAGGTCCTTGTGCAGCGGGAGCTGCCACGGCTGATCCGACAACATGTCGGAGAGGAGAGCAAACCAGGGGCGTCTCGGCCATCTAGGTGCAACCAGCAGAACCTGTGCTCTCTCCACCCTAATCCTCTCTAGTGTCAGGGGTATTAATGGTAGCGGAGAGAATGCATACAATAGCCCCTGTGGCCAGGGGTTAGCTAGAGTGTCTACCCCCAGGGGGCCCCCAATTCTCGCCATAGAGAATCATAAGGAGCAATGAGTGGACTTGGCTGTAGCGAGAAGGTCGACTCGTGCAGGTCGAAACCTCTTCCAAATCTGTTTCACAACCTGAGGGTGCTGTCTCCGCTCTGAGCTGTCTGGAGCTCCTCTGGACAGGAGATCTGCTGCTCTGTTGTCCACACCGGGGAGGTGAACCGCCCTGATGGAACGCAAGTTTCTGAGCGTCCAAGACAGGAGTCTGTGTGCTACGTGGTGAAGGCCCGGCGAGCTCAGGCCACCTTGGTGGTTTAAGTAGGCTACCACTGTCTTGTTTGTGCGCTAACTGCTGACAAAAATGAGATAATGCCAGAGCTACTGCTTGAATTTCTTGGGCATTTATATGTGCTTGCTTCCAATGTCTCTCCCACTGACCTCTTATTCCCCTCCCATTCCAGACTGCTCCCCAGCCCAGACTGGAGGCGTCCGTAGTGAGAACGTCCCTTCTGTGAGAGGAGATGAGGGGAGATTTGAGGCGAGATTGCCCCGGTGTTACAGGTGCATCCAATAATGCAACCTTCTCCGTTTCTACAACCTTGGCTTGGGTCAGCAAAGATGTCGGCGAGCACCCATTAGCGCCGCTAGAGACCTGCCTAATGCCTGACCTAACTCCCCCATCAGGTCATTCATTGCTCCCGTCACCACCTAAAGCTCCCTCATGTCTCTCTCCATTGCCTGCTCCTGCAGTCTCGCCGCTAGCTGCGACTGGTAGCGCATCAAAATGGATATGGTGTTTGACGCCCTTACTAACAACGCTGCTGAAGCATATGCCTTTTTTATCAGTAGTCCTGCAAGGCTTAGATGGGCAGGTAGGGTCTTTATCCCCTCTGGTGATGGTGGATCCTTCCACCAGCACCGTAACTGTGTCCCCAATGGTAGGGAACATGCCCAGGCCAGTTTCTTGGGCTCCGGCGGTGTGCAGCAGGGACTCCACTGTTCTGGAGCCTGAGGGAGCAGACGCTGGGTGGCTCCATAAAGAGCGAACCAGCTCTACAAAGTTCTGACACAGAGGGAGGACATGTTGTGGGTGCCCTTTCTTCTTCAGGAAGCAGTTCCCCTTCCCCTCCTGTTCCGCCGGCCAGGGAATGTCCGTGGCATCAGCTGCGCGCTGCATCAGGGTCTGGAACTCCTCCCTTTGAGAAGTGTGTGGTATGGGCAGTATGGAACCCCCCGCTGTAGCCTGCCAAACTGATGTGGCGGGGTCGGATACATCCGACCTCAATGCTGTAAAAGTCAGCTCACCAGGGCTTGGGGGTCTAGGTGGGGCCTGGGATAGAGAGCGGGAGTGGGGAAGCTGAGGTTGCTCGGTAGTAGGGGGCAGTCTACCTTGAGATTGTAGCAGGGTCTCCAGGATGGTTTGCTGGTCTTTCACCCTCTGAGCGAGCTCAGCCGAGCTTTGGCGTCTCTCCGCCGACTGAGAAGGGGAATGCCTGCGCCTACTAGGGGAAGGAGAGTGGTACCTTTGCGGCGATCACCTGCCTCCCGGCAAGTGCCCTCTTGAGCGGTGCCGTCTCGACGGTGTCCACCGAGATTCTATTGAGGGGCACCTACGCCTCCGCACCTGTGGTGGGGAAGGGGAGGGTGACCCAGGGGTATGGGGGAGCTCTCTGGACACACAGCCTGGTGGGGTTCCAGAGGCCCTTTGGGGAGGACCCTGAACCATGGATCTTAATCTGTGCTGAGTTAGTCGGAGTCAGCAAGGTCGGCGTCGAAGGAGAGCTCGCTCGGTGCTAAGCAGTCGGTGCCGAGTCAATCGGCGCCGAGGTCAGTACCAAAGTGTTTCAGCCGGTGCCAAGTTAATCGACGTTGGCGCCGAGGATGTTCGAGCCGGTGCCGAATTCAATTGCCGTCCGGGTTGGTGCTGAGGAAGAGAACGGTCGATGCCGGGCTGTTATAACCAAGTCAATCGGCGTAGGTATCGAGGAGGAGCGCGGTAGCACTAGGAAAGCCAGAGGCTGAGAAGAGCACGTAGGCCCGAGTTGGATGGTAGCTGCAGGCGAGTAAATCGGTGTAGAGGATGGCGCCACGAGCCCGCGGGGTCACCCTACAGCACTACAAAAACTCACATGACTCAGAAAACGGTATTATAACTACACAAGGTAATAATTTAGAATAAAAGCCTAGTGCCAATCTCTATAGAGGGGTCGAAACCAACTATAATCAGTAGAATCTACCAAAGCGAGACTAAGGCAACTAGCAATCTCAAAAGCACTTGTATTTAAGTAACTTACTGTTATGAATCCAATTTGTAGGTCAAAACGGTACAAATGAGCCAATTTCCAGCACAAGGCAATCAGTGTGTTGTCTCAGTGAGGTGAGAGAGAAAATGGCGATATGCTATTGTGAGGACGTCCCTCTTCAGCAGGAGGTGAGAGGGACTTCCTCCTCACAGCAGGGCCCTGATAGGCAGCTTTTTTATATATGCTCAGCGATTGACGGGTCAGAGAGGCTCTTCCTATTCAGTAATGGTTGTCATTCCACTTGAAAGGGAACGGGAGAGAGACGGACAGAAAAGTAAAGTAAATTAAAATAATCAATTGCTACATCGTGGTGGAGGACATAGCAATGCAAAATATTTGAAAAAGGAAGTCAACAAAGTTAAAAAAAATAA
The DNA here is from genome assembly GCF_017654505.1 of Polyodon spathula. Classification (NCBI taxonomy): domain Eukaryota; kingdom Metazoa; phylum Chordata; class Actinopteri; order Acipenseriformes; family Polyodontidae; genus Polyodon; species Polyodon spathula. Next base: position 49,974,152 of record NC_054537.1, on the reverse strand, counting down.
AGAAATTGCACTATATTTACCAGTGAAATGGAATTAATACACTGGACCACAGTTAGACGATAAATGAGCCGCGGGTTGCGTGTCCCTGAGTTAAAGGGTTCCGTGGTAGTAGTTCCTGCAGAGCGGACTCTTCCCTCCATGATGTCAACAAACACACAGGGTCCGTGCCTCTGTGTGTTAATGGCATTGCAATTGCCCGAGTCGTAGCGCAGCAGCTTTTTGAGCTTTGCACAGCATCCCCAGGCACACCCCCCCCAGCCAATCCAGACCTCCCGATCCGTTTAGGTCAGGACGAGCCTCCCGCTCAGCTGGTTGCTTAGCAACACCTCTCCGGCAGCGTGTTGCAGCTGATTTCCACAAGGCACACATACACACTCCATGATCTAGCGACAGGGAGTGGAAGCGACAGCGAGTGGGAGAAGTACAGGCGTGGAAAAGTACAGAGCAGTTTCGAAGCAGAAAGGAGAAATTGCATCTTGAATTGCTTTAATCAGAAAACAGAGGACATTGGGGAAACACAGCAGCAGCTCAAAGTCAAACAGCCGCGTGTGTTTTTCTGATAACAAACAAGCTGAAACTCGGAGCAGCTGATTCAAATTCAGCGCCGTTTTGAGACACGGGCGAGGGGAGGAGCCGACAGCACAGCAGAACAACGCAGTTAAACGAGGCAGTCTTCCCAGCGACAGCGAGTGGAACCGACAGCGAGTGGGAGAACATAAGAACATAAGAAAGTTTACAAACGATTCTACAAGAAACTAAACTTCAAAAAAAAAAAACCTCAACATGGTCTTCAAGCCAGTAATCTGTGACACCTGCTTGATGTGGGAAATCCGAGAAAACCCAGCCGAACTAAACCAAGTGTGGGTAAAGTGCCGCGCGATCCAGGATTTGCATAAACTAGTAAGTATGCTAGAAATGGAGCTGGAAGAAGTGAGACAGCAACAGGATCTTGAGGAACTGGCACACCCACAATTCATGGAAGTCTGCATCACCCCTAACAGACTGAAAGCCACCAGGGAGATAGAAGATCAGAACAGCTGGGTTCAGGTAGGCAGAAGCAGGGAAAAAAAGAAACTTCGTCAAACACAACCACCAGAAATCAAAACAACCAACAGATTTGAGTCACTTCAGAATTTTGATGAGCAGAACCAACAACAAGAGAATGAAAGGAACAACATCCAGGACCCTATTGACAGTGGTGACCAGACAGCAAAAAGAAGGGAGGTCATGATTGTTGGGGACTCCATATTGAGAAACACAGCAAGTTCAATTCGCAGTTTGGACCCCCTTACTACAACAGTGTGCTGCCTTCCGGGAGCCTCGGTCAAGCACATCACTGAGAACGTGGACAGGCTCCTGGAACGAACAGGAGACGACCCGGTAGTAGTCGTCCACATTGGTACAAACAACATTGGAAGAGACAGACCAAAATCCCTGCAAAACAAATTCAGAGAGCTAGGAAGGAAATTAAAAGAGAAAACCAAAACTGTGGCATTTTCTGGTATACTACCCGCACCTTGCAAAGGACGATATGGACAGCTGGAAATAATTAATCAAAACGCATGGCTGAAGACGTGGTGCACACGGGAAGGCTTCACCTATCTTGATCATTGGACCACATTCTACAACGAGGACTATCTGTATAGATGGGATGGACTGCATTTAAATAACAAGGGAACTAGTCTACTCGGAGAAAAGATCCTCGAGCAGGTTCAGAAGCATTTAAACTAGAAAGGAAGGGGGGAGAAATCAACAAAAAAAACAGAAGGGAGACCGCATCAAAACAAGAACAACAACTCAGGTAAGACAACCATTAAATGTATTTATCTAAATGCTAGAAGTATCAGAAACAAAATTCTAGAACTTGAAGCTACTGCACTAACAGGTAACTATGATGTGATAGGTGTTACAGAAACGTGGTTGTCTGAGAGTGATGGGGACGAATTTAATATTTGTGGGTATACACTGTATAGGAAAGACAGGCAGGACAGAAGAGGAGGAGGGGTAGCGCTATACATAAGAAACAGTCTTGAAGCCCAGGTGTTAAACCTGGACAAAGAAAATAAAACCGAATCAATATGGGTCAGAATAACGGACAAAAATTCAAAAGGCATAATAATAGGAGCATGCTATAGACCGCCAGATTCAGACGGTGAGCACAATAATCTGTTATACAATGACATTAGAAATGTGTGTAGCAAAGGAGAAGCCATACTAATGGGGGATTTCAACTTCCCCCAAATAAAATGGGAAAACCCGGTGGGTAGCGCGAAGGATGAAATAGAAATGGTGGAAATGACAAATGACTGCTTCCTAACACAATTTGTGAAGGCACCCACTAGAGGGGAGGCATGCCTTGATTTAGTCTTTTCAAATAACGAAGATAGAATAACTAAAACAGAGGTCAGAGAACCACTGGCAAACTCAGACCACAACATGGTCTCATTTGAAGTGTTTTTTAAATCCCCAAAAGTAATGACTAAAGCTAAGGTTTACAATTTTAGAAAAGCAAACTATGAAGGTATGAAACAGAGACTAACAGAAGTAGATTGGAGTAAAATAGAGAAAACACCCACAGAAGAAGGATGGTTGTTCTTCAAAAATGTAGTACTAGAGGCACAAAACAATTATATCCCTAAAGTAGACAAATCTAAATGTAAAACTAAATTGCCAAAATGGTTTAATAGATCAATTAAAAAAAATATTCAGCGAAAAAAGGCACTTTACAGAGCATTAAAAAAGGACCAAAAAGAAAGTACGCAGAAAGAGTACACAGAACTGCAAACGCAAGTCAAAAAGGAAGTTAGAAAGGCCAAGAGAGAAATAGAAATAAACATTGCTAAGGGAGCTAAAACCAATTCCAAAATGTTTTTCCAATATTACAACAGCAAGAGAACATTCAAAGAGGAGATTAAATGTTTAAGAGATACAAATGGCAAAATCGTAGATGAAGAAAAAAAAAAATAGCAAATATGTTAAATGATTACTTTTCACAAGTTTTTACAAAGGAAGATACTGACAACATGCCCCACATGTCATCCAGTTCCTATCCAGTTTTAAATAACTTTAGCATAACTGAGGCAGAAGTGTTAAAGGGACTAGGAGCTCTTAAAATAAACAAATCCCCTGGGCCGGATGAGATCCTCCCAGTAGTACTCAAAGAAATGAAAGAAGTAATTTACAAACCGCTAACCAAGATCATGCAGCAGTCTCTTGACACAGGGGTGGTACCGACAGACTGGAAAATTGCAAACGTAATACCGATCCACAAAAAGGGAAACAAAACTGAACCAGGTAACTACAGACCAGTAAGCCTGACTTCTATTATATGCAAACTTATGGAAACTATAATAAGATCCAAAATGGAAAATTACCTATATGGTAACAGGGTACTGGGAGACAGTCAACATGGTTTTAGGAAAGGGAGATCGTGCCTAACTAACTTGCTTGATTTTTTTGAGGATGCAACATCGATAATGGATAATTGCAAAGCATATGACATGGTTTATTTAGATTTCCAGAAAGCTTTTGACAAAGTCCCGCACAAAAGATTAATTCTCAAACTGAACGCAGTTGGGATTCAAGGAAACACATGTACATGGATTAGGGAGTAGTTAACATGTAGAAAACAGAAAGTACTGATTAGAGGAAAAACCTCAGAATGGAGTGTGGTAACCAGCGGTGTACCACAGGGATCAGTATTAGGTCCTCTGCTATTCCTAATCTACATTAATGATTTAGATTCTGGTATAGTAAGCAAACTTGTTAAATTTGCAGACGACACAAAAGTAGGAGGAGTGGCAAACACTGTTGCAGCAGCAAAGGTCATTCAAAATGATCTAGACAAGATTCAGAACTGGGCAGACACATGGCAAATGACATTTAATAGAGAAAAGTGTAAGGTACTGCACGCAGGAAATAAAAATGTACATTATAAATATCATATGGGAGATACTGAAATTGGAGAAGGAATCTATGAAAAAGACCTAGGAGTTTTTGTTGACTCAGAAATGTCTTCATCTAGACAATGTGGGGAAGCTATAAAAAAGGCTAACAAGATGCTCGGATACATTGTGAAAAGTGTTGAATTTAAATCAAGGGAAGTAATGTTAAAACTGTACAATGCACTAGTAAGACCTCATCTTGAATATTGTGTTCAGTTCTGGTCACCTCGCTATAAAAAAGATATTGCTGCTCTAGAAAGAGTGCAAAGAAGAGCGACCAGAATTATTCCGGGCTTAAAAGGCATGTCATATGCAGACAGGCTAAAAGAATTGAATCTGTTCAGTCTTGAACAAAGAAGACTACGTGGCGACCTAATTCAAGCATTCAAAATTCTAAAAGGTATTGACAGTGTCGACCCAAGGGACTTTTTCAGCCTGAAAAAAGAAACAAGGACCAGGGGTCACAAATGGAGTTTAGAATAAGGGGCATTCAGAACAGAAAATAGGAGACACTTTTTTACACAGAGAATTGTGAGGGTCTGGAATCAACTCCCCAGTAATGTTGTTGAAGCTGACACCCTGGGATCCTTCAAGAAGCTGCTTGATGAGATTTTGGGATCAATAAGCTACTAACAACCAAACGAGCAAGATGGGCCGAATGGCCTCCTCTCGTTTGTAAACTTTCTTATGTTTTTATGTTCTTATCCCTGTCACAATGATCCTCTAAACAAATAAATATAACAGATACATCTTGCAATTATTAAGCCTAGTAAATAATAAAGTACAAAGGCACTGTAAATGTAATAGATTAATTTACTGAATATCACAGCTTGAAATCGACAAGTTGGCTTTCAGATGCATAACAAGCTGACAGCTCCTGTGAAGTCTGGGGACCAATAAAAAAATAAATAAAAATAAAACAATGAATACAAAAAAATTACTTTGCATCCTTAGATCACAAAGTGAGTGAAATAAATTAAATGTATGACAGTATGTGGCAAAGTGGCTGCTGATTATTAACAGGTGCAGAGGTGCATGAATAAAACAGACAGAGATTTGTTGTAATCCAGCATGGAAAAGTGTATTTTATTGTTTGTAATCCTGGTCTGGCGACCAAATAATAAGTTCTGGTTATACACAGCGATGTGTAAAACATGGAGAACTGTAACAGGGATTTGCAGCCCTAAGCAATAAACACAGGTATCTCTCCCACAGTGCTGTAGTGCTCGTGGTGGGTGATAGAGTTTATAGAGTGACATATAGTGGTGTTGTTCCAGGTTTTACTGCTGGCCTTTAGTGACAGCTCTGGAATGTGTTAGCCATCTATGAACACACAAGTAACAATTATAGACAGGACAAACAAAACAAATACTCACGATATTGTACTATTTACTGCAACGGTCTTTCCGGGTTATATTTCGTAACCAAAGCGAAGGAACAGATTACGAGTCTCCGCCCCCTTACATGCTAGTACGCATGACCCCTTGCTAACGATTGCAGCATCTTTTACAGTCTGCGGCTGTGTGGCAAAGTGGTTGGTAAGGGGAACAGATGTCGCGGTGATGCGGTGCAGGAGTGATGAACAGACAACAGTGATTCAGTGAATAAGTGCTTTATTGCTCTTTTCCAGGTCTGGCGACCGTCAAAAATAATAAATCCCCGGCAATACACAACAATGTGTAAAGCACGGGGATAATGAAAACAAGGGCACAGTCCTGAACAAAAACAACGGTACGGTCACCAGTCCTGGGTGATCGAAAACGTGCAGGTGCTCAGTGCAGTGGTGCTCCGGATAGTGCTCTCCTTTCGACAGCTCCGGAGATGTGCGTTAACTGTCTAGTGCTGAATACAAAATCAGACAGTTACACGGACAGACACAACAATACAAAACACGAACACAATCCACTCTGAGAGCTCCTCTCTCAGTCCTTCTCTCTCTCCAATCGTTTAACCCAAACGAAGGAGAAGATCAGCATTACCCTGGCCCCTATATGTAATCCCGCATGATATCGAGATAAACGGTTGCAGCTGCCTTATTACTTGCAGCTGCCTCTCGTTTACCTTTCAAATCAATACGGTCTTACAACAGAGTCGCGCTTCCCTCCAGGCTGACCCACTTCCCTGACCCGGAAACGAACTGTCAAGCCAGCCCTTCCAGATACTTCTCCTCCCGTTCTTTAGCGCCCTCACAGGTCGGGAGGAAGATTCATCACCAGAACTCATCTTTCCGTCACAGGCTGCTACATTGTTTCCTGTCTGGGCTAGTATGTTCTGGTAACAGAGTCTCACCTTCTTCCAAGCTGACTGACTTCCCGATCCTGGAAATGAACTGTCGGGCCAGCCTGTTCAAAGGACCATACCTTCGCTGCTTTGAACCCTCACAGGTCGGGAGAGAGATTTACAACCAAGATTTATTATATTTCTGTCACACAGTAGTATGTAGGAAAATTATTTCTACTGTAATTGAGTCAGTCAGTCCCCCTCTAATTAGTAATGAACATACCCACACCTTACATTACCCCTCTCTGTAAAAGCTTTTATATAAAAGCTAAACATTTCCATGACTTTTGAGATCAGAAAGGATGAAATTGGACTTGAATATGTGTACCTCAGTAATAACAAGGACACAAAAACTTTGTGACTAAACCTGACTGTGAAAACCTACAGGGTTTAATGTCTGTCAGGCCTGGCTATCTCGTTGTCCAGTGCGGAGCAGCTCCACCTCCTTACTCAGTTTCATTTAAAACTCCATCTAGACCACCCGCATCATCAGCTTGTGCTCTGTCCTTTACTTTTGACATTCAATGCAGAACTTCACAATAAATGGAAATGTGCAGTTTATTTTTAACCAGTGAACCTTAACACAAATTCTTGAAAACAAATGAAAGGTAATGTCCTTTGGGACTATATAACACTGCAGTTGTATACACAATACAAGTTTCTTGTATTTTTTAAAAGGTTTAAGTATAAGTGAAATTATTTTTCATCCCCTGAATGACAATTAACTTGAAATAGCCATTTTATAAGTGGTATAAACCATGACATGCGGCTTCCAAGCGCACGTATATTTAATGGGAACTGCATGGCTCAAAGTAGAAATATACCGTAGTGACCCGGACAACTGGGGGCTCAGCTAGAGTTCTGTTTGTAGTTAGTAAATAAAAGACTAAACGACACTCACCTTGTCAGTGCTGACACCGCAAAGAAAAGGGACGGCATTACAGTGTTTTTTAGAAGTGGGATACAGAAATGGAGAAGGAGGAGGACTTCCGGTTGAGCACTAGATGGAGTAGACACGTGTGAGGCTCACTACAACAAACTATTATAAATTTACTTAACAAACCCATTCTTTAATATATATTTTCACTGTGTTGATTTTTGTAACATATTTGTACACCTACCATAAGATGTCGAAGCTAATAAACCTAAACGAGGGACGACAGCTAGAAAAGCTCTGTGCAGCCCTTACCGCTGATCTTACTGCAGAGTTTCAGAACTCGTTTGCTTCTTTTAAGCTTCTGTCGTTGCTATCCAGACCAGTTACTTCACATGGACACCGCATTTATAGCCTCGAGCATTCGGCTGACGACACCGGGGATCAAGTTTGTGAGTTGGAGGCCTCTTGTGTTTCACTTGCTGCTGACAATGAGATGAATAAGGAGAAGTTGTTGAATCTGGAAAATCGTAGTAGGTGAATCTCCGAATCATTGGTTTGCCAGAGGGGATTGACGGTTCATACCCTACTAAGTTTATGTCTGATTTCTTTGTGGAGTTATTTTGGAGTGGGGTGTTGGGATCGGCTCCAGACCTGGATCGGGCACATCGATCTCTGGTGCCGAGGCCAGCCCCTCATCTAAGGCCCAGGCCTGTGATCGTCCGCTTTTATAGCTATCAGACCAAGGAGCTTGTCCTCTGGCTGGAGAGGGAGCGGGGTACCCTCGCCTTTCGGGAGCAAAAGATCTTTATTTTTTCAGACCTTAGCTCAGATGTTGCCCAAAGTCATGCAGTGTTTAAGGACATAAAGACAAGGCTGCATAAACAGGGAATTAAGTTCATCTTACTCTATCTAGCCAGACTTTGGATTGTCTTTAAGGGTTGGAATTTGATTTTTACTTCGTTACAGGAGGCTGAAGCTTTCTATGATAATAACAATAACCCTTCCGTGAAAGTCAGCACAGCTAAGTAGTGATATGTTATGAAGTTTTGTAGAATATGTTGAACTTTTCAATGGGGTTTTAAGCCCTGGTATTAATGGCTAACATATGGTCTGCTGAGCTTTGTTACTGAAGCATCATTATATATATACTGTACAATTACTTATTTGGTCAGTGAAAATAGCTGATTAGATCTACATAAGAACATAAGAAAGTTTACAAACGAGAAGAGGCCATTCGGCCCATCTTGCTCGTTTGGTTGTTAATAGCTTATTGATCCCAGAATCTCATCAAGCAACTTCTTGAAGGACCCCAGGGTGTCAGCTTCAACAACATTACTGGGGAGTTGATTCCAGACCCTCACAATTCTCTGTGTAAAAAAGTGCCTCCTATTTTCTGTTCTGAATGCCCCTTTGTCTAATCTCCATTTGTGACCCCTGGTCCTTGTTTCTTTTTTCAGGCTGAAAAAGTCCCTTGGGTCGACACTGTCAATACCTTTTAGAATTTTGAATGCTTGAATTAGGTCGCCACATAGTCTTCTTTGTACAAGACTGAACAAATTCAATTCTTTTAGCCTGTCTGCATATGACATGCCTTTTAAGCCCGGAATAATTCTGGTCGCTTTTGTTTGCACTCTTTCTAGAGTAGCAATATCTTTTTTATAGCGAGGTGACCAGAACTGCACAAAATATTCAAGATGAGGTCTTACTAGTGTATTGTACAGTTTTAACATTACTTCCCTTGATTTAAATTCAACACTTTTCACAATGTATCCGAGCATCTTGTTAGCCTTTTTTATAGCTTCCCCACATTGTCTAGATGAAGACATTTCTGAGTCAACAAAAACTCCTAGGTCTTTTTCATAGATTCCTTCTCCAATTTCAGTATCTCCCATATGATATTTATAATGTACATTTTTATTTCCTGCGTGCAGTACCTTACACTTTTCTCTATTAAATGTCATTTGCCATGTGTCTGCCCAGTTCTGAATCTTGTCTAGATCATTTTGAATGACCTTTGCTGCTGCAACAGTGTTTGCCACTCCTCCTACTTTTGTGTCGTCTGCAAATTTAACAAGTTTGCTTACTATACCAGAATCTAAATCATTAATGTAGATTAGGAATAGCAGAGGACCTAATACTGATCCCTGTGGTACACCGCTGGTTACCACACTCCATTCTGAGGTTTTTCCTCTAATCAGTACTTTCTGTTTTCTACATGTTAACTACTCCCTAATCCATGTACATGTGTTTCCTTGAATCCCAACTGCGTTCAGTTTGAGAATTAATCTTTTGTGCGGGACTTTGTCAAAAGCTTTCTGGAAATCTAAATAAACCATGTCATATGCTTTGCAATTATCCATTATTGATGTTGCATCCTCAAAAAAATCAAGCAAGTTAGTTAGGCACGATCTCCCTTTCCTAAAACCATGTTGACTGTCTCCCAGTACCCTGTTACCATATAGGTAATTTTCCATTTTGGATCTTATTATAGTTTCCATAAGTTTGCATATAATAGAAGTCAGGCTTACTGGTCTGTAGTTACCTGGTTCAGTTTTGTTTCCGTTTTTGTGGATCAGTATTACATTTGCAATTTTCCAGTCTGTCGGTACCACCCCTGTGTCAAGAGACTGCTGCATGATCTTGGTTAGCGGTTTGTAAATTACTTCTTTCATTTCTTTGAGTACTACTGGGAGGATCTCATCCGGCCCAGGGGATTTGTTTATTTTAAGAGCTCCTAGTCCCTTTAACACTTCTGCCTCAGTTATGCTAAAGTTATTTAAAACTGGATAGGAACTGGATGACATGTGGGGCATGTTGTCAGTATCTTCCTTTGTAAAAACTTGTGAAAAGTAATCATTTAATATATTTGCTATTTTTTTTCTTCATCTACGATTTTGCCATTTGTATCTCTTAAACATTTAATCTCCTCTTTGAGTGTTCGCTTGCTGTTATAATATTGGAAAAACATTTTGGAGTTGGTTTTAGCTCCCTTAGCAATGTTCATTTCTATTTCTCTCTTGGCCTTTCTAACTTCCTTTTTGACTTGCGTTTGCAGTTCTGTGTACTCTTTCTGCGTACTTTCTTTTTGGTCCTTTTTTAATGCTCTGTAAAGTGCCTTTTTTCGCTGAATATTTTTTTTAATTGATGTATTAAACCATTTTGGCAATTTAGTTTTACATTTAGATTTGTCTACTTTAGGGATATATTGTTTTCTCTATTTTACTCCAATCTACTTCTGTATGTCTCTGTTTCATACCTTCATACTTTGCTTTTCTAAAATTGTAAACCTTAGCTTTAGTCATTACTTTTGGGGATTTAAAAAACTGAGACCATGTTGTGAGTTTGCCAGTGGTTCTCTGACCTCTGTTTTAGTTATTCTATCTTCGTTATTTGAAAAAACTAAATCAAGGCATGCCTCCCCTCTAGTCGGTGCCTTGACAAATTGTGCCAGGAAGCAGTCATTTGTCATTTCCCTCATTTCTATTTCATCCTTCGCGCTACCCACCGGGTTTTCCCATTTTATTTGGGGGAAGTTGAAATCCCCCAATAGTATGGCTTCTCCTTTGCTACACGCATTTCTAATGTCATTGTATAACAGATTATTTTGCTCAACGTCTGAATCTGATGGTCTATAGCATGCTCCTATTATTATGCCCTTTGAATTTTTGTCCGTTATTCTGACCTATATTGATTCGGTTTTATTTTCTTTGTCCAGGTTTAAAACCTGGGCTTCAAGACTGTTTCTTATGTATAGCACTACCCCTCCTCCTCTTCTGTCCTGCCTGTCTTTCCTATACAGTGTATACCCACAAATATTAAATTCGTCCCCATCACTCTCAGACAACCACGTTTCTGTAACACCTATCACATCATTGTTACCTGTTAGTGCAGTAGCTTCAAGTTCTAGAATTTTGTTTCTGATACTTCTAGCATTTCGATAAATACATTTAATGGTTGTCTTACCTGAGTTGTTGTTCTTGTTTTGATGCGGTCTCCCTTCTGTTTTTCTTTCTAGTTTAAATGCTTCTGAACCTGCTCGAGGATCTTTTCTCCGAGTAGACTAGTTCCCTTGTTATTTAAATGCAGTCCATCCCATTTATACAGATAGTCCTCGTTGTAGAATGTGGTCCAATGATCAAGATAGGTGAAGCCTTCTCGTGTGCATCACGTCTTCAACCATGTGTTTTGATTAATTATTTCCAGCTGTCCATATGGTCCTTTGCAAGGTGCTGGTAGTATACCAGAAAATACCACAGTTTTGGTTTTCTCTTTTAATTTCCTTCCTAGCTCTCTGAATTTGTTTTGCAGGGATTTTGGTCTGTCTCTTCCAATGTTGTTTGTACCGATGTGGACGACTACTACCGGGTCGTCTCCTGTTCGTTCTAGGAGCCTGTCCATGTTCTCAGTGATGTGCTTGACCGAGGCTCCCGGAAGGCAGCACACTGTTGTAGTAAGGGGGTTCAAACTGCGAATTGAACTTGCTGTGTTTCTCAATATGGAGTCCCCAACAATCATGACCTCCCTTCTTTTTGCTGTCTGGTCACCACTGTCAATGGGATCCTGGATGTTGTTCCTTTCGTTCTCTTGTTGTTGGTATTGCTCATCAAAATTCTGAAGTGACTCAAATCTGTTGGTTGTTTTGATTTCTGGTGGTTGTGTTTGACGAAGTTTCTTTTTTTCCCTGCTTCTGCCTACATGAACCCAGCTGTTTGACCTTCTATCTCCCTGGTGGCTTTCAGTCTGTTAGGGGTGATGCAGACTTCCATGAATTGTGGGTGTGCCAGTTCCTCAAGATCCTGTTGCTGTCTTACTTCTTCCAGCTCCATTTCTAGCATACTTACTAGTTTATGCAAATCCTGGATCGCGCGGCACTTTACGCACACTTGGTTTAGCTCCGCTGGGTTTTCTCGGATTTCCCACATCAAGCAGGTGTCACAGATTACTGGCTTGAAGACCATGTTGAGGGTTTTTTTTTTAAGTTTAGTTTTTTCTGCAGCCGTCAACCTGCTTTCAAACTGCTCTGTACTTTTCCACGCCTGTAGAAAAGTACAGAGCAGGTTGAAAGCGGTTTGACGGTTTCCATCTACCGTCAAGGTTTTTCAAAACTTTTAATCAGGGTAACAGTGATTGAGATCACTTTTATCTGGATCATTTTGATCCAGATAACAAATAATCACAATTCTGAAATCCAGTTTTCTGAAGTGGGCTAGTTCTTAATAGTGCGTAAGGGGCCGTTAACAAAAAACTTTAACAATAAAGCTTTGAAAACTTTAACAATAAAGCTGAAACTAAAATGCTTTAAATTTAAAACTGGTTAATAGACCAGTAAGCACTGGCAAAATCTTTTTGTTTTTATTTGGTGCAGAACTAATTTATTTTAATATTGTTCAGGGACGTTGCGATACCTGCATGGTGGAACCCTGGTGACACCCTGGGATCCTTCAAGAAGCTGCTTGATGAGTGTGGCAGGCTGGCGAGTGGATAGAGGCCCAGAGACAGTCTGCAGTTCAAAAAAATAACAATTTTATTATAAATAAACAAAAATAAAGTGCACAAGGGCAAAATAACAGATACTCAAACACAAATAAAGCAAAAACAAAACTCACAAAAATAAAGTTTCCAGGCTGGGCAATGCCTTCACTGGATTTAGAAAATTCAAAAAACCACAAAACAAACACCAACCTGCTTCCTCAGCTCCCTTCTCCCCAAATGAGAAGCAGAGGCCTCCTTTTATATCAGGTGGCTGGGCGCTGATTGATCGTTAATCAACCTAATCAACTAATCAACCCCAGCCACCTGAACATAATAAACCCAGGCAGGTAGGGGAAGTTAACCCCATCCCTACCAATTTAAAGGGCAGAGCTTTGCTCTGCCACAATGAGATTCTGTGATCAATAAGCTACTAACAACCAAACAAGCAAGATGAGCCGAATGGCCTCCTCTCGTTTGTAAACTTTCTTATGTTCTTATGTTCTTATGACAGTAGTATCAACACTTATCGACAATGACAATCCAAAGAAAATTTGAACTATTGTTACAGATTTTCTAACAAGTCTGGCATAACATTTTTTAGTTGCTTTAATTAACTCCTTGTAAAAAAAATAAACAAATAACACAGAATTGCTTAACCTAAAAATGGACAGTCCTACGGGTACCTCAGTAGCAGGCACAGTTTACACAGCCTCAGAGTTTCTGATCGCATCATAAATTCCAGATTTCCTAAATCCATTGATGGAAATGTCCGGTCTGCTTTTAATTTTTTAAGAAAATTGTTAATCTCTGCCATTCCCATATTCACTTTGACAACTGACACATTCTTTCCCTTGTTCATCTCTTCTTTAACATGCGTTGCATACCACCAGTCTGTTAGAGGGTGGGATTGCACACTGTATGCCACTCTCTGATAGCTGGAAGTATTATTGGCGATCCAGTCTAAACCGCCAATAAAGCCAAAATAAATTCCACTCCAAAATGTCCCGTTATACGGTATGTCAAAGAAAATATTAATGGAAGGTTGGTGTTTCTTAGGCATTTCACTTAAAACTGTACATTAAGGCGTTTGTTAATTCCTGCCACCCTGTGACAGAAATACAGTGCGTTCTGGTGATAAATTTCCCTCCCGACCTGTGAAGGCACTGGAGTGGGTGGAGAAGTATCTGGAAGGGCTGGCCTGACAGTTCATTTCTGGGACCGGGAAGTCGGTCAGTCTGGAAAGAAGCAAGACACTGTTGTAAGACCGTATTGACCTGAAAGGTAAACGAAGGGCAGCTGCAAGTAATAAGGCAGCTGCAACCGTTTACCTAGATGTCATGCGGGAGTACATATAGGGGTCAGGGTAACACTGATCTTTTCCTTCGTTTGGGTTTAACTGTGGGAGAGAGAAGGACTGAGAGAGGAGCTCTCAGAGTGAAAACGAAAGCGTTATACGTGTTGTGTGTTATTTCTGTCTGTCCATAATTGTCTGTTCTTTGTCGCACCAATAGACAGTTAACGCACACCTCCGGAGCTGTCGCAACGAAAGCACTATCCGGAGCACCACTGCACAGAGGATCTGCACGTTTGCATCACCCAGGACTGGTGACCATGCCTTTGATTGTGTTCAGGACTGTGCCTTGTTTGTCATCATCCCCGTGCTTTACACATTGTTGTGTATTGCCGGGGATTTATTATTTGACGGTCACCAGACCTGGAAAAAGACACAATAAACACTTATTCACTGAATCACTGTTGTCTGATTATCACTCCTGCACCGCATCACTGCTACACCTATTCCCCTTACCAGCGACTTTGCCACACACCCGGACACAGATGCCAATTTCCGGACTATCCAGATCAAACCCAGACAGGTGGCAACCCTAGAGGCAGGGTTAAATATGTAGTATTAAAAATAAACCTGGTCATTTGCTGGTTAAATAAAAAAGCATATTATTTATAGCAGCAGTTAACGATATGTTTATTTTAAGCTAGACAAGATTTAGAATACAACTGTTTGTTTGAATATCTGCCACACAGTTTGTGTGCACGTCCGGTCTACAGACTGAGCTCCTAGGGGACATGCACCCACAGGTAACAAGCTTACAGAAGCCAGGCACACATATAATGTTAAGCTATAGGGATGTTTTCATCATAGAAAGTAAATATAATTAAAGCCTGGACAGTTGTTAGATGGGGGTTGGTTTAATTAAGATATCCTATGCATAGGGAATAAATGCTACATCCTTTCTTGTTACATAAATAGTGTTTTAGATTGTAGTTTCATCCAGAGGGAGGAGTCTGGCCCTTAAACAAGTATAAAACCTCTCTGGTGGGTCATTACAGGAAGTTAGTCTAGAACAGTGGTTCCCAACCTTTATGGGTGTGCAGACCCCTTCTGAACCTCCAGAAATTTTGCAGACCGCCATGTACTACTATCATAGTGACACATAGCCACTGTACAAGGAAATTCGATTCATTTTGCTTTCTACTATAGTGCAGGAATTGATAACAATGCATACAGGAAATTATTAAATTACCTATTGAGATGGCTGTTGCTGTTTCAGCGATGCCACAACCTGAAAATGTCAGTTCGGCCTTAAATCTGGTTCCACATCCAGCCTACTCCAACAAAAACAGAAGGGAGACCACATCAAAACAAGGACAACAACTCAGGTAAGACAACCCTTAAATGTATTTATCTAATCCTAGAAATAACAAAATTTTAGAACTTGAAGCTACTGCACTAACAAGTAACTATGATGTGATAGGTGTTACAGAAACTTGGTTGTCTGACAGTGATGGGGACGAATATAATATTTTGGGTATACACTGTATAGGAAACACAGGCAGGACAGAAGAGGTGGAGGGGTAGCGCTATACATAAGAAACAGTCTTGAAGCCCAGGTGTTAAACCTGGACAAAGAAAATAAAGCTGAATCAATATGGGTCAGAATAACGGACAAAAATTCAAAGGGCATAATAATAAGAGCATGCTATAGACCGCCAGATTAAGACGGTGAGCAAAATAATCTGTTATACAATGACATTAGAAATGTGTGTAGCAAAGGTGAAGCCATACTAATGGGGGATTTCAACTTCCCCCATATAAAATGGGAAAACCCGATGGGTAGCACGACGGACAAAATAGAAATGGTGGAAATGACAAATGACTGCTTCCTAACACAATTTGTCAAGGTACCGACTAGAGGGGAGGCATGCCTTGATTTAGTCTTTTCAAATAACAAAGACAGAATAACTAAAACAGGGGTCAGAAAACCACTAGCAAACTCAGACCACAACATGGTCTCATTTGAAGTGCTTTTTAAACCACAAAAGTAATGACTAAAGCTAAGGTTTACAATTTTAGAAAAGCAAACTAAAGGTTTGAAGGTATGAAACAGAGACCAACAGAAGTAGATTAGAGGAAAATAGAGAAAAAAATCCACAGAAAAAGGATGGCTGTTCTTCAAAAATGTAGTACTAGAGGCGCAAAACAATTACATCCCTAAAGTAGACAAATCTAAATGTAAAACTAAATTGCCAAAATGGTTTAATAGATCAATTAAAAAAAAATATTCAGCGAAAAAAGGCACTTTACAGAGCATTAAAAAAGGACCAAAAAGAAAGTACACAGAAAGAGTACACGGAACTGCAAACGCAAGTCAAAAAATAAGTTGGAAAGGCCAAGAGAGAAATAGAAATGAACATTTCTAAGGGGCTAAAACCAATTCCAAAATGTTTTTCCAATATTACAACAGCAAGAGAACATTCCAAGAGGAGGTTAAATGTCTAAGAGATACAAATGGCAAAATCGTAGATGAAGAAAAAAAATAGCAAAAATATTAAATGATTACTTTTCACAAGTTTTTACAAAGGAGGTTACGGGCAACATGCCCCACATGTCATCCAGTTCCTATCCAGTTTATATAACTTTAGCATAACCGAGGTGTTAAAGGGACTAGGAGCTCTTAAAATAAACAAATCCCCTGGTCCGGATGAGATCTTCCCAATAGTATTCAAAGAAATGAAAGAAGTTATTTACAAACCGCTAACCAAGATCATGCAGCAGTCTCTTGACACAGGGGTTGTACCGACAGACTGGAAAATTGCAAACGTAATACCGATCTTCATAAAGGGAAACAAAACTGAACCGGGTAACTACAGACCAATAAGCCTGACTTCTATTATATGCAAACTTATGGAAACTATAATAATATCCAAAATGGAAAATTACCTATAGGGTAACAGTATCCTGGGAGACAGTCAACATGGTTTTAGGAAAGGGAGATCGTGTCTAACTAACAAGGAAATACATGTACATGGATTAAGAAGTGGAAGTGCATGTGAATTTCACTGTCAATGTTCACGAATGGGTTACTAATTCAATCATTTTTTGAGTCAATTCTAAGTGGCACTGAAGATTAGCTGGCTTCAAAATTTCGTTCGACAACACCTCATAACATACAACACACAGCGGTCTCAGCTCCTCTTCAGTACTGGTCCTAGTAAATCCTATTTCCAACCATGTATCGCTGTACTTCTGCATGTTGCAGGTTTTCACTTGATATCCACTGCCACTTGCTTCATTTTCACTCTCTATCCTCTTCAAAGACACTGTTTTAAGGAAGGAAGTAACGAAGCAAGTAACACTATTTTTATGCTTTATAGTGTTCTGAAATACTGTCTACTTAGGTGTTAATGTTTAAACATGCCCACAAAATGTCAGCGAAATCCAAATTTTATTCTGCAACCTACCCGTGAAAAATACGTAAATTTACCGTGATTTAAGTAGAACCCTAGCTATAAGTACTGTGTACTGCTCTACTTCTTGCCTTAGCTGCTCAACATCTCCTCTGGCCATATTGCTTCCCCATTACAGCCATTCTGGAACAAAGTAATAGAAATAGCACAACTTTTGAAATATAATCAAGAAATGTTTACAATAATTGAACCAATGTTCTTATTATGTAACTGATATTATGTAACAAATGTAACTGACAATCAATTGGTCTGAAAATGACAACATTTTCAGTTTCATACTCACATTTTCTAGCATTTGTAGTGTGACTCTTAAAAACAATAAGATGAATGCAAAACTTGTGAAACTGTAAGCCAAACATAGCAATGTTAAACCAGTCTCGTAAATCCATTGAGAAAGAATTCTTGAGGGAATTAATATTAGCAGCTTAAAAGTAGTTATGTTATGTAACTCAAACAAAGGGTTTGAAACAAAAAACTGCTTTGTAGTGAGCTGGTCTTGTTCCCACTGTTTACCTAAGATAAACCTCACTGACTCTAATGTTACAGAGTTTTAGTTTTTTTCTAGTATTTTAAATAAAATGTCCCCTTAAGCAAGGAGTTCAGGTTTTATGTTTAATTAAAAAAAGAAAAGAAAAACAGGTCTGTTCTAAAAATATATTTATACAGTATTGTAGCGCCATTCCTTTTCTTTGTAGTGCCAGCAATAAAGTCTCTGACAAGGTGACTGTCATTTAGTTTGTGGAATATATTCACTGAATATGATAATAATACATGAACTTGTATTAGAAATGTAACAGGATTCATTAATGAAACTGTGTGTCTTGAAAGGGGCCTCTGGTTTGCAGACAGAATGAACTATGTGACCTACTGATTAGAGGACTGGCGCCTGAACTGGATTAGACTGAGCGGACTGTTGAATTATGTACAGATAATTCACACGTGCAACAACAATTGTTTTGACGCAATGAAGACATAAACTAATGATGTCACAGTGGAAAAGGACATTAAAACATCAAAGGATATGGAGTTAAAAAAAAAGCAAGATACACAAATTATCTCATGAAAGTGGCTATTTAGCAGATTAAAAAGATTATAAATGCTCCACATTGATTCCTAAACAAGGTGCTGTCACTCTGCTAAGCAAAGCTGCAACTCCGAGACTGAAAACGGACCCAAGAAGAGGAAATAAACTGCCAGTGAGTCACTACCACAAACAATGAGGCCGAGGCCCGGCTGGAGGACTGCCGTAAAACTTACAGCAACTGTTATCAAACAAGCCAGTCTGGGTCTGTTGTACACCTAAAACCACAGTATCCAAAAGAAACTGTGCCCTGCTATTGGCTTAGCTAAAGATTCAGCGAAGAGGACAGAGCGTACGGGCACTGTTGTGGATCCTATACCGAGAACTGAAGACTTTGTTGCAGCTGTTTGTTGATTCTATCGAGATTTGAAAGCTTTGTTGCCGAGTTTGATCCAATGTAGGATTGAAGACTTTGTTGCTGTGAGGAGAGTTTTTGTACTGGACACTTCAGTTTATAATTTCAGTTTATAATATATACGTTTTCTTTTCATGGAACTAAATTAATTAATTGTAACACATTCACACAGAATTGAACAGTTAATTATTTAGTTTGCCTCTTTGTATGTGAAATAACTTTTAGTGAAACTTGATGAAGTAACTATAAGTAATCTACATCATAATGTTGCATGAAGAACTTCTTTAAATGTAAACTTGCCATATACTTAGTCTATATACCATTGATAAGCTTAATGTGATATATTCTAAGATTGTCTGCACCATTTCAGTCTGTGACTGTGCTTGTATGTGGGGGTGTGTGTGTGAGCAAATTACTAGCTACATCACAGCTTACTCGAGCAGCTGTTTGTCTGTGTGGAGACGGGCGGAGTTCTATTTCAATTGCCTGAGTTTTTTTTTTACTTGGACTTGTGCATAGAGACTAAGATATTTGCTTTCAGACTTTTCTGATTTCTGTTTAATATTTGTATACTACTGTTGATTAAACATTCCTCTTGTCTGTGCGTGTATGTGTGTTCATAGTAAATCTTCTATCTTTATAACACGTCTGTAACAGGGAGAGATCTGTGCTGACCGAGAACCAGTGGAAGAGAAAGAAACAGAGGTTCAGATCGAGACACTGAGGGGGGGGAGACCCTTGGGCAGACCCCTGATTAGTGTATCAGAGCAGGCTAGTTAGCCGGCAGCGTAGGACGGTGATCCGGGTCGCACGGGCAGCGGCAACCGGGATATCGCTGCAAAGTGCAGCACCTTTTCTTTGTAGTTTTGTTACTGTTTTATTTTCCCTGTTTCTTTGTGCCTTCTGTTTTTGAATTATTGTTTTGAAGCACCTGCAAGGGCACCGGTATTGTGTACCATCACTTGGTATGCCCGTGGTTCTGTTTACCATCGTTGGTAAATCAGACCATGGACCCACAGCGCCATCTGCGGGATAAAAGAAAAACAGCACCCTGAAATAAAACTGGGCACCTGTGCGGTGTTGCCAAATTCACCTGTCTGTCTCCTGTGTCAGTGAATTACCCACCACCCTTCCACAGTACTGAATAATATATAATATATTATATATATATATATATATATATATATATATATATACACACACACACACACACACACACACACACACACACGCACACACATATATACAGTGCCTTGCAAAAGTATTCAGACCCCTGACCAATTCTCTCATATTACTGAATTACAAATGGTACATTAAAATTTTGTTCTGTTTCATATTTTTTTTTTAAACACAGTGAATTACCCACCACCCTTCTACAACGTCAATTAAATATTATTAATAGGAGAACCAATCAACCCAGATAAACATTAAATGATCAATTATTGAATTGTTCCTACAAGTCTTTTATTTACTAACTTTTATTTACAAACAGACCTGTAGCTGGCTTCCCCTCATACACTGCAGACAGGTACTGTTTCTCGCTCAAAGCTTTCACACAAACTTTTTTAATAGCTCCCCTCTACTACTCACAAGCGCACACCAATCACCTGAACACACACAGTCCTCTGCAGCCATGCAATCTAACTAACCCCATTCACTCCCGGCTATGCATACACACTCACATGCATACCATCTTAACAATAAACGTGCATAACACATAACACTCACATCATTGGGCCTTCTGAGCCCCCAGTTGTCCAGGTCTCTACACAATCCCCTCCTTGGTCCCTCATTTCGAACGGTCTCCGCCTCCTGGTCTGGAATGGCGTAAGCCTCTGGCCACTTGGTAAAATAATCAAGGGCCACTAGCATGAAGCGGTTCCCCTTTTCAAACCAAGGAAATTGATCCATGACATCATGGCGACCCTCTCCATGGGACCTTTGACCTGGTACTGCTGGAGGGAAGCCTGCGACCAGCCCTGGGGACCCTTCCTGGCAGTGTAGATGTCGTACCGCTGGCAGTAGTCCTCCACATCCTGATGGCAGCATCCCCAATAGAAGCCGCGACAAATGCACTTCATGGTCTTGGCCACTCCAAAGTGCCCAGACCCGGGGGCACCATGATGGGCAGCTAGCACCTCTACCTGCATGTTCTTCAAAACCACCACCTGCCACACTGTTTCGTCTGTTGCCGGCTCTACCCAACAGTGCTGAAGGACTCCATCCCAGATGGTCAGGCCAACCCATTGCGACCAACGGCCCTTATTGGTGGTGGAGAGGGGGGTGACATAAGAACATAAGAAAGTTTACAAACGAGAGGAGGCCATTCGGCCCATCTTGCTCGTTTGGTTGTTAGTAGCTTATTGATCCCAAAATCTCATCAAGCAGCTTCTTGAAGGATCCCAGGGTGTCAGCTTCAACAACATTACTGGGGAGTTGATTCCAGACCCTCACAATTCTCTGTGTAAAAAAGTGTCTCCTATTTTCTGTTCTGAATGCCCCTTTTTCTAAACTCCATTTGTGACCCCTGGTCCTTGTTTCTTTTTTCAGGCTGAAAAAGTCCCTTGCGTCGACACTGTCAATACCTTTTAGAATTTTGAATGCTTGAATTAGGTCGCCACGTAGTCTTCTTTGTTCAAGACTGAACAGATTCAATTCTTTTAGCCTGTCTGCATATGACATGCCTTTTAAACCCGGAATAATTCTGGTCGCTCTTCTTTGCACTCTTTCTAGAGCAGCAATATCTTTTTTATAGCGAGGTGACCAGAACTGCACACAATATTCAAGATGAGGTCTTACAAGTGCATTGTACAGTTTTAACATTACTTCCCTTGATTTAAATTCAACACTTTTCACAATGTATCCGAGTATCTTGTTAGCCTTTTTTATAGCTTCCCCACATTGCCTAGATGAAGACATTTCTGAGTCAACAAAAACTCCTAGGTCTTTTTCATAGATTCCTTCTCCAATTTCAATATCTCCCATATGATATTTATAATGTACATTTTTATTTCCTGCGTGCAGTACCTTACACTTTTCTCTATTAAATGTCATTTGCCATGTGTCTGCCCAGTTCTGAATCTTGTCTAGATCATTTTTGAATGACCTTTGCTGCTGCAACAGTGTTTGCCACTCCTCCTACTTTTGTGTCGTCTGCAAATTTAACAAGTTGGCTTACTATACCAGAATCTAAATCATTAATGTAGATTAGGAATAGCAGAGGACCTAATACTGATCCCTGTGGTACACCGCTGGTTACCACACTCCATTCTGAGGTTTTTCCTCTAATCAGTACTTTCTGTTTTCTACATGTTAACCACTCCCTAATCCATGTACATGTGTTTCCTTGAATCCCAACTGCGTTCAGTTTGAGAATTAATCTTTTGTGCGGGACTTTGTCAAAAGCTTTCTGGAAATCTAAATAAACCATGTCATATGCTTTGCAATTATCCATTATCGATGTTGCATCCTCAAAAAAAATCAAGCAAGTTAGTTAGGCACGATCTCCCTTTCCTAAAACCATGTTGACTGTCTCCCAGGACCCTGTTACCATATAGGTAATTTTCCATTTTGGATCTTATTATAGTTTCCATAAGTTTGCATATAATAGAAGTCAGGCTTACTGGTCTGTAGTTACCTGGTTCAGTTTTGTTTCCCTTTTTGTGGATCGGTATTACGTTTGCAATTTTCCAGTCTGTCGGTACCACCCCTGTGTCAAGAGACTGCTGCATGATCTTGGTTAGCGGTTTGTAAATTACTTCTTTCATTTCTTTGAGTACTACTGGGAGGATCTCATCCGGCCCAGGGGATTTGTTTATTTTAAGAGCTCCTAGTCCCTTTAACACTTCTGCCTCAGTTATGCTAAAGTTATTTAAAACTGGATAGGAACTGGATGACATGTGGGGCATGTTGTCAGTATCTTCCTTTGTAAAAACTTGTGAAAAGTAATCATTTAATATATTTGCTATTTTTTTTTCTTCCTCTACGATTTTGCCATTTGTATCTCTTAAACATTTAATCTCCTCTTTGAATGTTCTCTTGCTGTTGTAATATTGGAAAAACATTTTGGAATTGGTTTTAGCTCCCTTAGCAATGTTCATTTCTATTTCTCTCTTGGCCTTTCTAACTTCCTTTTTGACTTGCATTTGCAGTTCTGTGTACTCTTTCTGTGTACTTTCTTTTTGGTCCTTTTTTAATGCTCTGTAAAGTGCCTTTTTTCGCTGAATATTTTTTTTTAATTGATCTATTAAACCATTTTGGCAATTTAGTTTTACATTTAGATTTGTCTACTTTAGGGATATAATTGTTTTGCGCCTCTAGTACTACATTTTTGAAGAACAACCATCCTTCTTCTGTGGGTGTTTTCTCTATTTTACTCCAATCTACTTCTGTTAGTCTCTGTTTCATACCTTCATAGTTTGCTTTTCTAAAATTGTAAACCTTAGCTTTAGTCTTTACTTTTGGGGATTTAAAAAACACTTCAAATGAGACCATGTTGTGGTCTGAGTTTGCCAGTGGTTCTCTGACCTCTGTTTTAGTTATTCTATCTTCGTTATTTGAAAAGACTAAATCAAGGCATGCCTCCCCTCTAGTCGGTGCCTTGACAAATTGTGTTAGGAAGCAGTCATTTGTCATTTCCACCATTTCTATTTCATCCTTCGCGCTACCCACCGGGTTTTCCCATTTTATTTGGGGGAAGTTGAAATCCCCCATTAGTATGGCTTCTCCTTTGCTACACACATTTCTAATGTCATTGTATAACAGATTATTTTGCTCACCGTCTGAATCTGGCGGTCTATAGCATGCTCCTATTATTATGCCTTTTGAATTTTTGTCTGTTATTCTGACCCATATTGATTCGGTTTTATTTTCTTTGTCCAGGTTTAACACCTGGGCTTCAAGACTGTTTCTTATGTATAGCGCTACCCCTCCTCCTCTTCTGTCCTGCCTGTCTTTCCTATACAGTGTATACCCACAAATATTATATTCGTCCCCATCACTCTCAGATAACCACGTTTCTGTAACACCTATCACATCATAGTTACCTGTTAGTGCAGTAGCTTCAAGTTCTAGAATTTTGTTTCTGATACTTCTAGCATTTAGATAAATACATTTAATGGTTGTCTTACCTGAGTTGTTGTTCTTGTTTTGATGCGGTCTCCCTTCTGTTTTTTTGTTGATTTCTCCCCCCTTCCTTTCTAGTTTAAATGCTTCCGAACCTGCTCGAGGATCTTTTCTCCAAGTAGACTAGTTCCCTTGTTATTTAAATGCAGTCCATCCCGTCTATACAGATAGTCCTCGTTGTAGAATGTGGTCCAATGATCAAGATAGGTGAAGCCTTCCCGTGTGCACCACGTCTTCAACCATTCGTTTTGATTTATTATTTCCAGCTGTCCATATGGTCCTTTGCAAGGTGCGGGTAGTATACCAGAAAATACCACAGTTTTGGTTTTCTCTTTTAATTTCCTTCCTAGCTCTCTGAATTTGTTTTGCAGGGATTTTGGTCTGTCTCTTCCAATGTTGTTTGTACCGATGTGGACGACTACTACCGGGTCGTCTCCTGTTCGTTCTAGGAGCCTGTCCACGTTCTCAGTGATGTGCTTGACCGAGGCTCCCGGAAGGCAGCACACTGTTGTAGTAAGGGGGTCCAAACTGCGAACTGAACTTGCTGTGTTTCTCAATATGGAGTCCCCAACAATCATGACCTCCCTTCTTTTTACTGTCTTGTCACCACTGTCAATAGGGTCCTGGATGTTGTTCCTTTCATTCTCTTGTTGTTGGTTCTGCTCATCACAATTCTGAAGTGACTCAAATCTGTTGGTTGTTTTGATTTCTGGTGGTGTTTGACGAAGTTTCTTTTTTTGCCTGCTTCTGCCTACCTGAACCCAGCTGTTCTGACCTTCTATCTCCCTGGTGGCTTTCAGTCTGTTAGGGGTGATGCAGACTTCCATGAATTGTGGGTGTGCCAGTTCCTCAAGATCCTGTTGCTGTCTCACTTCCTCCAGCTCCATTTCTAGCATGCTTACTAGTTTATGCAAATCCTGGATCGTGCGGCACTTTACGCACACTTGGTTTAGCTCCGCTGGGTTTTCTCGGATTTCCCACATCAAGCAGGTGTCACAGATTACTGGCTTGAAGACCATGTTGAGGGTTTTTTTTTTTGAAGTTTAGTTTCTTCTGCAGCCGTCAACCTGCTTTCAATCTGCTTCGAAACTGCTCTGTACTTTTCCACGCTGTACTTCTCCCACTCGCTGTCGCTTCCACTCGCTGTCGCTGGGAAGACTGCCTCGTTTAATTGCGTTGTTCTGCTGTGCTGTCGGCTCCTCCCCTCGCCCGTGTCTCAAAACGGCGCTGAATTTGAATCAGCTGCTCCGAGTTTCAGCTTGTTTGTTATCAGAAAAACACACGCGGCTGTGTTTCCCCAATGTCCTCTGTTTTCTGATTAAAGCAATTCAAGATGCAATTTCTCCTTTCTGCTTCGAAACTGCTCTGTACTTTTCCACGCTGTACTTCTCCCACTCGCTGTCGCTTCCACATCTGCCCAGGCAGGTTGCCGCTGCCATTCTTGCCAGCGGAGAATCAGCTGCAGGCTCTTATCAGCCTCCTGCCCTCTTCTCCAGTCCGTTGTCGAGCGAGATCAGCTTGCTGCAGTGCAGCGGTTCTTGTTTCCCCTTGTATCGCGTCCAGTCCCACCTCCTGGTGCCGAGTGCCTGTTCTCTCTGCTCTTGCCTTGCACAATGGCCGCAGTCATCGGCCTCACAGGGCCTTCTGTACAAGGCGTTGGCATTTGTATCTTTCTCTCCTGCACGGTGCTGGATGACATAGTCAATGGCAGTCTACACAGAACCGCCAGCTCCCATCTTTCTTACAGACCATGACGACGGGTGCCACCCAGGGGCTGTCTGACAGCTCTATTATGTCTGCATCCAGCATCTCCCTTAACATCTCCTCGGTCACCTCCTAGCGGCGTAACGGCTGTTGGAGGGGCCACGCTGTTCCCATATCAATGTTGTGCTGGAGAAAGTGAGTGCAGACCACATCCTCAAACTGACTGGCAAAACTGTGACGATAGTGGAAGAGAAGAGTCCATAATTGCTGCTCCTGCTCTAGCTGGAGACTTCCACGATGGTGGAAGATTTGGCTGCAGAGCAGGGCTGAGAAGCTTGTGATCAGAGAGCCCGGGGAAGGGTTGAGGTCCCCTTGGTCAGATGATGATGAGGAAGCAGCTCTCTGGTGCTGTGGGGGGTCAATGTCCGCGGAGTTGAAAAGAGGGAGTGGTCCACATAGACTCGACGGGCAGCAGCCTCCTTAATGAAGCTGGGCTTGGCAGTCTGAGGAGGGCTCAGGGCCTCTGGCTCGTTGAGGAGTATATGTGGGCCCGTCTTCATGTAAAGCTGCCTCCCTGTGAAATGCAGGGAATCTATACCGAGGAGACAGGTGTCCTGGACCGTGGCAACCCACGCCGGGTGGTGAATATAACAACATAAGAAAGTTTACAGACGAGAGGAGTCCATTTGTCAATCTTGCTTGTTTGTCTGTTATTAGCTTATTGATCCCAGAATCTCATCAAGCAGCTTCTTGAAGGATCCCAGGGTGTCAGCTTCAACACTATTACTGGAGAGTTGGTTCCAGACCCTCACAATTCTCTGTGTAAAAAAGTGCCTCCTATTTTCTGTTCTGAATGCCCCTTTGTCTAATTTCCATTTGTGACCCCTGGTCCTTGTTTCTTTTTTCAGGTCGAAAAAGTCCCTTGGGTTGACATTGTCAATACCTTTTAGAATTTTGAATGCTTGAATCAGGATGCTGTGTAGTCTTCTTTGTTCAAGACTGAACACATTCAATTCTTTTAGCCTGTCTGCATATGACATGCCTTTTAAACCAGAATAATTCTGGTCGCTCGTCTTTGCACTCTTTCTAGAGCAGCAATATCCTTTTTGTAGCAAGGTAACCAGAACTGAATACAATATTCAAGATGATGTCTTACTAATGCATTGTACAGTTTTAACATCACTTCCGTTGATTCAAATTCAAAATCTTTTCACAAAATATCCGAGCATCCTGTTGGCCTTTTTTATAGCTTCCCCACATTGTCTAGATGAAGACATTTCTGAGTCAACATAAACTATTAGGTCTTTTTCATAGATTCCTTCTTCAATTTCAGTATATCTTATGTGATATTTATAATACACATTTTTATTTCCTGCATGCAGTACCTTACACTTTTCTCTATTAAATATAATTTGTCATGTATCTGCCAAGTTCTGAATCTTGTCTAGATCATTTTGAATGACCTTTGCTGCTGCAGTTGTGTTTGCCACTCCTCCTGTTTTTGTGTCATCTGCAAATTTAACAAGTTTGCTTTCTATACCAGAACTAAGTCATTAATGTAGATTAGGAATATCAGAGAATCTAATACTGATCCCTGTGGTCAGGGGTGGATTTATTAAATCCGGGGCCTTGGGCACAAAGTTCTAACGGGGCCCACCCGTCACCTACCCACCCATTCACAAAGCCCCCTTGCCTCCTTGTGTAACTTTTCCACATATTATTGTTTTGATTATGTATCAGGTTTTTAGTTTGGGTTTAATTTTATGGGGCAATCCGAAATCGTTTTTTAAATCAATTTTTAAAATGGAAATCAGGAAAAATGCAAAATAATAACATAGATTTCATAGGGCCCTACATTTGCTAAACAATAACAACACACACCTCAGCACGAATCACAACACTATTTAGCCTCAATGCAACAATCACAAACACTCACACAGTACGTAACCACATGAAAACACAGCATACTGTCTGTCTACACATCAACCCAGAGTCTGCAACAAGCAGCGATGTTACCCAAAGTGATGATGGTGCACTGTTAGTTATAAAACAACATGATGCCACTCTAGAGCATGTTTTCAATGCTAAAATTTCATTTCAGAACAGAAATTATGGTAACAAGGCATGTTCATAGGGGTCACACAAGTTCATGTATATAACCTGCTCAACCAGCGACAGCGTGTGGAAGCGACAACGAGTGGAAGAAGTACAGGCGTGGAAAAGTGCAGAGCAGTTTAGAAGCAGTAAAGAGAAATTGCATCTTTAATTGCTTTAATCAGAAAACACAGGACATTGGGGAAACACAGCAGCTCAAAGTCAAACAGCCGCGTGTGTTTTTCTGATAACAAACAAGCTGAAACTCGGAGCAGCTGATTCAAATTCAGCGCCGTTCTGAGACACGGGTGAGGGGAGGAGCCAACAGCACAGCAGAACAACGCAGTTAAACGAGGCAGTCTTCCCAGCGACAGCGAGTGGAAGAGACAGCGTGGGAGAAGTACAGGCGTGGAAAAGTGCAGAGCAGTTTAGAAGCAGTTTGAAAGCAGGTTGACAGCTGCAGAAGAAACTAAACTTCAAAAAAAAAACCTCAACATGGTCTTCAAGCCAGTAATCTGTGACACCTGCTTGATGTGGGAAATCTAAGAAAACCCAGCAGAGCTAAACCAAGTGTGCGTAAAGTGCCGTGCGATCCAGGACTTGCATAAACTAGTAAGTATGCTGGAAATGGAGCTGGAAGAAGTAAGACAGCAACAGGATCTTGAGGAACTGGCACACCCACAATTCATGGAAGTCTGCATCACCCCTAACAGACTGAAAGCCACCAGGGAGATAGAAGGTCAGAACAGCTGGGTTCAGGTAGGCAGAAGCAGGGAAAAAAAGAAACTTCGTCAAACACAACCACCAGAAATCAAAACAACCAACAAATTTGAGTCACTTCAGAATTTTGATGAGCAGAACCAACAACAAGAGAACGAAAGGAACAACATCCAGGACCCTATTGACAGTGGTGACCAGACAGCAAAAAGAAGGGAGGTCATCATTGTTGGGGACTCCATATTGAGAAACACAGCAAGTTCAATTCGCAGTTTGGACCCCCTTACTACAATAGTGTGCTGCCTTCCGGGAGCCTCGGTCAAGCACATCACTGAAAACGTGGACAGGCTCCTAGAACGAACAGGAGACGACCCGGTAGTAGTCGTCCACATCGGTACAAACAACATTGGTATTGGTACAAACAACATTGGAAGAGACAGACCAAAATCCCTACAAAACAAATTCAGAGAGCTAGGAAGGAAATTAAAAGAGAAAACCAAAACTGTGGTATTTTCTGGTATACTACCGGCACCTTGCAAAGGACCATATGGACAGCTGGAAATAATTAATCAAAACGCATGGCTGAAATCGTGGTGCACACGAGAAGGCTTCACCTATCTTGATCATTGGCCCACATTCTACAACGAGGACTATCTGTATAGACGGGAAGGACTGCACTTAAATAACAAGGGAACCAGTCTACTTGGAGAAAAGATCCTCGAGCAGGTTCAGAAGCATTTAAACTAGAAAGGAAGGGGGAGAAATCAACAAAAAAACAGAAGGGAGACCGCATCAAGAGAAGGACAACAACTCAGGTAAGACAACCATTACATGTATTTATCTAAATGCTAGAAGTATCAGAAACAAAATTCTAGAACTTGAAGCTACTGCATGAACAAGTAACTACGATGTGATTGGTGTTACAGAAACTTGATTGTCTGAGAGTGATGGGGACGAATATAATATTTGTGGGTATACACTGTATAGGAAAGACAGGCAGGACAGAAGAGGAGGAGGGGTAGCGCTATACATAAGAAACAGTCTTGAAGCCCAGGTGTTAAACCTGGACAAAGAAAATAAAACCGAATCAATATGGGTCAGAATAACGGACACAAATTCAAAGGGCGTGTGAGGTGAGAGTGTATTAAATGGAATGTCCAGACAGTAATTGATGTGTACAGAAATAAAATAATTTATGTTTATTCTCTATACACAACAAAATAATTAAATAACAAAAGAAAACAAAATGGTGTGAGGGAAGGAGTGCAGTGGTGAAATCCATAACAAACCGTGATGACTCGTCTTTAATTGTCTTCGTGGCGACCCATACATAAACAAAAAAGACAAAAGAAATGTTAGTGTTTTTTTGTTTTAAAAATCCCGCTGCACCAAACCAGTCTCTCCCTCCACCCGTTACTCCTCCTATTTTACTTTCGGACCAACCCCGAACACAGTAGTAAGTTCCCTTTAGTATGTAATGTCCCGCCTCTGTAGTCAGTGGAACACCAATCCCCAACTGACAAGTGTCCTTATCCTTCACTTGACTCCAGTGGCTGGAATTTACATACTCGTACTTCCGCCCCTCACCAAGGTGCCGCCCCTCAAAAGATGACTTTTGCCATGGTCACGAGATCTTGGTAAGGGAAGTCCCGAGTTGGTTTGATGCCATTTATTGTCGGGAGGCTGAATCACAGACCGAAATCCCTTTGACTCATCACAGGGCATAATAATAGGAGCATGCTATAGACCGCCAGATTAAGACGGTGAGCAAAATAATCTGTTATACAATGACATTAGAAATGTGTGTAGCAAAGGTGAAGCCATACTAATGGGGGATTTCAACTTCCCCCATATAAAGTGGGAAAACCCGGTGGGTAGCACGAAGGATGAAATAGAAATGGTGGAAATGACAAATGACTGCTTCCTAACACAATTTGTCAAGGCACCGACTAGAGGGGAGGCATGCTTTGATTTAGTCTTTTCAAATAACGAAGACAGAATAACTAAAACAGAGGTCAGAGAACCACTGGCAAACTCAGACCACAACATGGACTCATTTGAAGTATTTTTTAAAACCCCAAAAGTAATGACTAAAGCTAAGGTTTACAATTTTAGAAAAGCAAACTGTGAAGGTATGAAACAAAGACTAACAGAAGTAGATTGGAGTAAAATAGAGAAAACACCCACAGAAAAAGGATGGTTGTTCTTCAAAAATGTAGTACTACAATTACATCCCTAAAGTAGACAAATATAAATGTAAATCTAAATGGCCAAAATGCTTTAATAGAGCAATTAAAAAAAATATTCAGCAAAAAAGGCACTTTACAGAGCATTAAAAAAGGACCAAAAAGAAAGTACACAGAAAGAGTACACGGAACTGCAAACGCAAGTCAAAAAGGAAGTTAGAAAGGCCAAGAGAGAAATAGAAATAAACATTGCTAAGGGGGCTAAAACCAATTCCAAAATGTTTTTCCAATATTACAACAGCAAGAGAACATTCAAAGAGGAGTTTAAATGTTTAAGAGATACAAATGGCAAAATTATAGATGAAGAAAAAAAAAAACAAATATATTAAATGATTACTTTTCACAAGTTTTTACAAAGGAAGATACTGACAACATGCCCCAGATGTCATCCAGTTCATATCCAGTTTTAAATAACTTTAGCATAACTGAGACAGAAGTGTTAAAGGGACTAGGAGCTCTTAAATAAACAAATCCTCTGGGCCGGATGAGATTCTCTCAATAGTACTCAAAGAAATGAAAGAAGTTATTTACAAACCGTTAACCAAGATCATGCAGCAGTCTCTTGACACAGGGGTGGTACTGACAGACTGGAAAATTGCAAACGTAATACTGATCCACAAAAAGGGAAACATAATCTGAACCAAGCAACTACAGACCAGTAAGCCTGACTTCTATTATATGCAAACTTATGGAAACTATAATAAGATCCAAAATTGAAAATTACCTATATGTCCTGGGAGACAGTCAACATGGTTTTAGGAAAGGGAGATCGTGTCTATCTAACCTGCTTGATTTTTTTGAGGATGCAACATCAATAATGGATAATAGAAAAGCATATGACATGGTTTATTTAGATTTACAGAAAGCTTTTGACAAAGTCCCGCACAAAAGATTAATTCTCAAATTGAATGCAGTTGGGATTCAAGGAAACGCATGTACATGGATTAGGGAGTGGTTAACATGTAGAAAACAGAAAGTACTGATTAGAGGAAAAACCTCAGAATGGATTGAGGTAACCAGTGGTGTACCACAGGGATCAGTATTCTACATTAATGATTTAGATTCTGGTATTGTAAGCAAACTTGTTAAATTTGCAGACAACAAAAAAATAGGAGGAGTGGCAAACACTGTTGTAACAGCAAATGTCATTCAAAATGATCTAGACAAGATTCAGAACTGGGCAGACACATGGCAAATTACATTTAATAGAGAAAAGCGTAACTTACTGCACGTAGGAAATAAAAATGTACATTATAAATATCATATGGGAGATACTGAAATTGGAGAAGGAATCTATGAAAAAGACCTAGGAGTTTTTATTGACTCAGAAATGTCTTCATCTAGACAATGTGGGGAAGCTATAAAAAAGGCTAACAAGATGCTCGGATACATTGTGAAAAGTGTTGAATTTAAATCAAGGGAAGTAATGTTAAAACTGTACAATGCACTAGTAAGACCTCATCTTGAATATTGTGTTCAGTTCTGGTCACCTCGCTATAAAAAAGATATTGCTTCTCTAGAAAGAGTGCAAAGAAGAGCGACCAGAATTGTTCCAGGCTAAAAGAATTTAATCTGTTCAGTTTTGAACAAAGAAGACTACGCGGCTACCTAATTCAAGCATTCAAAATTCTAAAAGGTATTGACAATGTCGACCCAAGGGACTTTTTTGACCTGAAAAAAGAATCAAGGACCAGGGGTCAGAAATGGAGATTAGACAAAGGGGCATTCAGAACAGAAAATAGGAGGCACTTTTTTACACAGAGAATTGTGAGGGTCTGGAATCAACTCCCCAGTAATGTTGTTGAAGCTGACACCCTGGGATCCTTCAAGAAGCTGCTTGATGAGATTCTGGGATCAATAAGCTACTAACAGCCAAACGAGCAAGATGGGCCAAATGGCTTCCTCTAGTTTGTAAACTTTCTTATGTTCTTATGTTCTTAACCAAAACTCTAAGACATGAATCACACAAAAAAAGTACTAAATAAATAAAAAATAAAGTACTACTGCCTTATTTTTTTTGCCAACACCTTCCTCCTCGATTTCCTCTTGTTATGATGTCCTAAAAGTCCATTATTTTTAATAGTTAGCCGTCTTTGGTATATTAAGCTGCCATTGGCACTTTGTTGCTCTCAGCTCATATTTCACTCTTGCCATCAATGAAAATGTGCATTCCCCCTCATAGTTCTTAATGGGCAAGGTCAGAAAAAGTCTTGAAAAAGTGCAATGAACATATTGGGAAATGTTGAATGGAGTCTGTTTACAGCAGAATTTGAAACAGTTGAGTAGGATATTTGTTGGTTTGTGCTACACGATTGGTTACCTCACTTCATTTTGAGTTCTCCTCTAATCAGTACTTTCTGTTTTTTACATGTTAACCATTCCCTAATCCATGTACATGCATTTCCTTGAATTCCTACTGCATTCAATTTGAGAATTAATATTTTATGCAGGACTTTGTCAGAAGCTTTTTGGAAATCTAAATAAACCATGTCATATGCTTTGCAACTATTTGTTATCAATGATGAACCCTCAAAAATATCAAGCAGGTTAGTTAGACACGATCTCCCTTTCCTAAAACCATGTTGACTGTCTCCCAGGATACTGTTACCATATAGGTAATTTTCCATTTTGGATCTTATTATAGTTTCCATAAGATTACATATAATAGAAGTCAGGCTTATTGGTCTGTAGTTACCTGGTTCGGTTTTGTTTCCCTTTTTGTGGATCGATGTTACATTTGCAATTTTCCAGTCTGACAATACAACCCCTGTGTCAAGAGACTGTTGCATCATCTTGGTTAATGGTTTGTAGTCATCATCAATCAACCTCAATCTTGCAAGGCCAGTCCCAACCATTTTCTCCAGGTGCCCAATTACCTGCAGCCACATCACACTGCATGGCAGGGGGGCATGACCTGGACAGATGTCCCTGTTTGTTGCAACTAAATCAAGTTGCGGAGGACAGAGGGTGCATTTGTTAGATATCCTGTTCCTGGTATGATAAATGGGGCAGAGGCAGCACCTCTACCCCAGCTGGGGGCCCATTGGGGTCAGTGGTCTCGGAGGTCTGGATCCCGGTGCTGAGGGTGGTGGTGGTGGTGGTGGTGGTGGTGGTGGCGGAGGAGAAAAGAGAGGCTTGGCTGCTCCAAAGGACGGGAACCAACAGCATCCCTGTCCAGACAGAGACTAGGGTGTCCTAATAATCCTCGGCCAGTTTCAAAGTGTCTTCCAGGGTGTTGGGATTGTGGCGCCGACCACATGGCAGAATTGCTCCACAGCCATTGCCTCCCCTATTTGAAGGTTAGTTTGCTTCTCAGGGGTCAGCCAATGGTCACACCTCTCTACAACCACACTGGGGTGTGTCTCTGGGGATCTTCAGTACTCCCTGAACCGTACCCGGTGAGTCTCTGCCATAATGTTGTGACAATGGAGGATGGCAAGCTTGACCAGGTTGTAACTGCCGATGTTGAGGTTGCTCATAGCCTGGTAAGCTGCCTGTGTCTCCCCTCCCCAGCTGTCTCACCCAGAACTCCCCCGCCCATGACGGCCACCCTCATCTGACATCTTCATCACCCGAGGCTTCGGTGGCGACATCGCTGGTGATCCTGTAGGGGCTGGTGCTGTGGAAAGTGCCAGCCCTACCCGCTCAATGAGCGCAGTGTAGCGTTATTCCCTCCTTCTCTCCTTTGTCTCCCATCTGATGTCCAGTGCCTCCAGCAGCTCTGCCAGTGCATTGCGATCCATATCCTGTGACTGACACCACATGTGAAGAAGTGGCTGAGTGGATGCAGGTGCAGGGTTAAAGCAGTGCGGTAATGAGATTTACAATCCTATTTGGAAAGGTTTTATTCTTTTATTCCAGGTTTGATGACCAAACAATAATCCCCGGGCAATACACACCAGTGTGTACTGCATAGGATAAATAACAGGGGAAATGCAGTCCCAAATAATAAACATTATCCGTGCCACAATAATACAGACACCGTCACCGGTCCTGGATGCATGCAGTAGTGCTCGTGGTGGGTGATACAAGTTTATATTTTTGACAATGGTGAAGTGCTATTCCAGTTTAGTGCTGGCCCTTGGTGACAGCTCTGGAACTGTGTTAGATGTCTAGTAATGTACAAGACAAGACGAGACAATTACAAACAAACAAAACACAACCCTCACAATACAGTTTCTGTTTTGTGCTCACAGTCCTTCTTGGTTCTATTCAAAACAAACCAATACGAAGGAGCAGATTATGATTCTCCATCCCCTTTTATGCTATCACACATGACCCCTTGGTAAATGAGTGCAACCACCTCTCCAATCTGTGGCTGCCACTTTGTTTCCCTTCTGGGTTAATGCATTATTGCAAGAGAGTCTCGCTCCCTTCCTATGTGGCCGACTTCCCCTAACCCTGGGAAAGAACTGTCAGGCCAGCCCGTCCAGAAAACTTTATTCTTGCTGCTTATCACCCTCTCAGGTTGGGAGGGTGATTTACAACCAAGAATCATTGAATTTCTGTCCCAGCTATGCATTTTGTTAAATATTAAAATATTTATTTATTTTTATGTGGGTGGAAAAGTGCTTTTATAAAGGTATCGTTTTATGTCGAAAAATAGTCCTGGGAAACTGGATTAGGACAAGTCGTTACCTGTAAGTGAAAGTAATATTGTGCAAAATTATGTTCTTGTCACCGTGAAGCAGATACTACTTTGAAGTAGTTTTAATTATAAGAATGGAAATAAATACATTTTATAAATTGTGTTTCTGCTTTAAAAAACAAACAAACTACTGTACCATGTATATTACTATAACTACTGTCATTGTAGTAATATAATAATATAACCATGATAAAATAGCATTCTGCACACAAGCTGCATTGTTTATTTTGTCGGGATCACCATTTTTTATATTCTTGTCAGGTAGTTCTAAGCTATGGTATGTTTGCGACGTCGTTCCGCGTCTGTATCATGGTGTCCGGTGACCACAGTCTGCCTCCCACTGTAGAGCTAGGCTGACTGAGAAATATATCCGGGTTTGGTCTGTGGAAACAGTGGAAACCCTATCTGCCCCACCAGGACGTCTCCCGGTACCTGCATTTAGCAAACAGGTACGTAATATATGGAAGATGCAGAACAGCCGGGAACTTTCGCAGTAACGTGCTTAGCAAAGGCGGCAGAGGGGATAAACAATACCACATTCCCATAATGTCAGTATAGAAAGTGTTCTCATGCAGCCAAAAAAAAAAGCCAAAATCTTGTTCTATTGGCTACTGCCACAATGTCATAAAAAATAAAGGCCTTATATAAGAACATAAGAAAGTTTACAAACTAGAGGAGGCCATTCGGCCCATCTTGCTCGTTTAGTTATTAGTAGTTGAAATCCCCCATTAATATGGCTTGTCCTTTGCTGCACACATTTCTAATGTAATTGTATAACAGATTATTTTGCTCGGTGCCTGAATTTGGCGGTCTATAGCATGCCCCTGTTATTATGCCCTTTGAATTTGTGTCCATTATTCTTACCCATATTGATTCTGCATTGTTTTTATCTTCCAGATTTAACACCTGGTCTTCAAGACTATTTTTGACGTATGAGCTACCCCTCTGCCTCTTCTGTCCTGCCTGTCTTTCCTATACAGTGTATACCCACTAATATTATATTCATCTCCATCACTCTCGGATAGTGAAGTTTGTGTAACACCTATCACTTCGTAGTTACTTGTTAGTGCAGTAGCTTCAAGTTCAAAAATTTTGTTTCTGATACTTAGCATTTAGGTAAATACATTTAATGACTTACCTAAGTTGTTGTCCTTGTTTTGATGTGGTCTCCCTTCAGTTTTTTTTTTTAATGTAGATTTCTCCCCCCTCGAGGATACTTTCTCTGAGTAGATTTGTTCTGTAGTAATGGTTTTCTTCAGGAGGTGTTAACTATGTTAATAAGTTTTACATTACGTGTATGTGTGTCTTTTATAGTTATGTTGTTTTTAATCATTATGTTTAAATTGTGTGTGAATGTGTGTTTATAGTCGTTTTAATGTGCTTACTAATTCAGTTGCTTTGATATTACATTTCTATACAGTATTGTGTAAGTTTCAAGTTCTTTCATTTCCCATTGGCAAAATCAGTTACGTGCAGTTTTGCACTGCCTAACACAACTCAAAGTCGCAGATAACTGTCTGAGCTAAACGTCAAAAGGCAGGAGATTAGCAGAGATAGTGTGAGATGGGGGAGGGGAACTTAAAGTCAAGATGGATGCGCCCTGCTAGGTACAACGTGGTATAAATACATATATACTTTGTGGTATACAAAGGTATAAATACCCAACAATGTAAAGTTTTGTCAGTCTTTTCATCTCTTTCGAATTGACTCCATGGATATCTGCCCTTTCTAATACAAACATATGCACTGAGCTGTACTGAGGCCTGGTCCGAAGTCAGTTTAAATCTCGTGCTTATGTGATTGTATTGGAGGTATACCTTTCTGGTATATAAAGTGTTTTTGAATCAAAAAACATTTGTCAGCTTAATTTTTTCACTACAGTTCCCTTTTTATTTACGTGCAGTTCGCCCCGCCTATATAGATAGTCCTTGTTGTAGAATGCAGTCCAATGTTTAATGCAGTCCTGTGTGCACCACGTTTTCAGCCATGCGTTTAGACTAATTATTTCTACCTGTCCATATGCTCCTTTGCAAGGTGCCAGTAGTATCCCAGAAAATACCACAGTTTTGGTCCTTTCTTTTAACTTCCTTCCTAGCTCTCTGAATTTGTTTTGCAGGGATTTTGGTCTGTTTCTTCCAATATTGTTTGTACCAATGTGGACGACTACTACCGGT
Organism: Polyodon spathula; assembly: GCF_017654505.1. Taxonomy (NCBI): domain Eukaryota; kingdom Metazoa; phylum Chordata; class Actinopteri; order Acipenseriformes; family Polyodontidae; genus Polyodon; species Polyodon spathula. The sequence continues at coordinate 49,936,672 of NC_054537.1, read as the reverse complement.
CATCTCCTGTTCATTCTAGGAGCCTGTCCACGTTCTCAGTGATGTGCGTGACAGAGGCTTCTGGACAGCAGCACACTGTTGTAGTAAGGGAGTCCAGACTGCGAATTTGATATCTAGGCTTCTTTTTGATGTCTAGACACCACTGTTAATAGGGTCCTGGATGTTGTTCCTTTCGTTGTCTTGATGTTGGTTTTGATTAGCTTTTACATGATCCCATCAGATACAACAAAGATAGGGAGAAGGCAGATTTGGCTGAAACAATAAGTCAAAGTCGGATGTCGGCTATCGGACCACTATGGCAGTCGGCCTCAGACTACACATACACGCTTGTAGCACCCACTTCATCTCTGGTATATAGTTGTATAATTCTTTTAAAATTACAAAGGGAGTAAATATAAACAAAAAAGGGTGGGTCTGAACTCGAGCACTGTGTTAGATGACAAAAGTGTCTGCCCTTATAGCATAATTCATTGTATAGATGTATTGTGAATTGAGTAGTGGTGAATCTTTCACAAATCTGTGTTTTTGTATAAGTTTTGGCTTGAGTTTAAGAACACGCATGACGGTTTTATAGTTTTCTATTAAAACGTCCATGTTTCCATAAGTTCAGGGTTCCCATATTTCTACAGTGAAAAACTGGGACATTTTTTTTATATTATGTATCAATGCTGTACAAAAACAAAAGTACTGATTATAATTTTTTAAAAATGCATCATTTATAGGTTAAAATGTATGTTTACGGCAGCATAAATCAAAAGCTTTCAATTTTTCTTTCATAATTTTAATAAATTCTGTCATCTTCTTTAAAAGGGCTGCACTTTTTAACAAAACAACACCTTTCCATAATCAATTAAATTAATAAAATCTGCAATAATTAGCATATTTTTAGGTTTGTTGCTCAATAGGCAAATAATCCAAATCATTCTAACCTGACTTTTTTTAAGGGCATTTCTATTAGGCTGAGAGGTATGGGGAATTTTGTAATGAAAACATAATTTCATATGGAATATTGTAACGAAAACAAAAAGTTTTCTTACATGTGGCCTCGACCAGATAATCCACAATGTCGCCCCCACTGATGGCCAACCCTCAAGATTGTCAATCCACACAGTTGCTGGCAGCTTGTATGGGCATTTTTCATGCTCAACCAAGCATACTTTTGTCTCATACCTCTTTTTAGTTGTAAAATCAAGGGTTTCCATATAATCCTAGGTAATTGTTTTGTATGGGAAAATTGGGTTTCTCCAAGTACAGAAACACAAGCTTTTGTTTTTCTCCTCCAAGAATGGCGTTTGCGTGTTGCTAGACATTACGTCACCTCATGACGTTAACTCCGCGTCTAGGAAATATTTAATTGGTTAACTTACTTATTAATTAAAACAAGGCAGTTGAAATCCACACATTGCTTTAAAATACCAAACACACATTTGTCTTGTAGTTTGAAAGTTTATTTGTGTGTTCTTATAATGACGAGCTTCTTCATCACAATGGCAAACATTAAAAGTGATCATTTCAGTTAAAGGCCTCTCTCATTTGGAGACAGCCAATTCATTGTGTGTTTTTTTGTGGTGTGGACTACTGCCCACTTGAGGCCAAGTTGAGGTTACTAATTATCCTGATAGTCAAGCTAGCTTCATAACTAGGTAGCCCCAATTATTTGTCTAAGTTGTAAGCACCATCAAGGTCACTAAAAGAGTAGTTTTTGTTTTAGTGAAATTGACCTGGTAGAGAGAGTCAGACAAAAGAAGAGAAGAGCAGCTAATAACAGCTGAAAATAAGTAAGTAACAGCCTAAATAACACCCTAACACTACATTTCCCATCATCATCCTTGTCACATATGTAACTGAGATGGATTTACCAGTGGAGGATGATAGGAAATGTAGTTCTGAGAGGTCCATGCAGGTACATGGGAAACCATTTTGAAGCAGGGAATGCAATTTAAAAATTTAAAAAAAGTGGTCAAAATGTAAAATAAATAAATAATAATAATAATAATAATAATAATAATAATAATAATAATAATAATAAAAATTACACACACCTACCTTAACAGCAGCACATAGGAACATGTAACACAATAAAATAAAAAGGTCCTTATATACCCTTTAACATATTTCTTGACTAGTGAAATAGAATTCAAAGTTGCTGCAGTATGTTCACTGTTTTGTCATTTCAAATATTTAAAATATGTCCCCAGAATTACCAGACATTAGATTTTACTAATATAGGAAAGCAAAAGAACATTCATATATTGTAGTTTTGATTTATTATTAATTTGTTATCCTTTCCTGAAGAATTTTAACATTTTATGTATTACACAGATGTCATTATTGTCTTGACACAAAACAACTTTATACATTACCTCACAGTACGAGGAATCAGGGACATAATTAGCATATGGCCAGAGAGTTGCATGCTGGGACCGAGCGATTGGACTTTCTATCAGCTCCGAAGGAAAAGTGGACATTAACCCTTATGTTACTTATGTTTCCCTTTGAGTGTACCACTGTCCTGTCCTGTCGGAGGTAAGTGTGATGTGTTACCGTATAGTGTGTGAACATAAGAACATAAGAACATTTGGTGTGCAGCTTCTTGAAGTGGTGTCAGACCCCCCTGTCTCTCCCCAGTGTGCATGAAATGCCCTGACCATGCTCTGCATTTTTTGGACATTTCAATTTTTTATTTAAATATATTTTTGACATATATTACCAACATATTTAAAAGTATATATAAGCATACTTTGAAATATGTTCCCCTTATATTTCATACTACACTGAGTGTACAAAACATTAGGAACACCATCATAATATTGAGTTTTTTGCCCCTTTTGCTCTCAGAACAGCCTCAGTTCATCAGAGTATGGACTCTACAAGGTGTCGAAAGCGTTCCATAGGGATACTGGCCCATGTTGACTCCAATGCTTCACACAGTTGTGTCAAGTTGGCTGGTAGTGGATCTCTACTCCGAATAGCTCGTTCCATCTCATCCCACAGATGCTCAATTGGATTGAGATCTGGTGACTGGGCAGGCCACCCCCTCTTGCCCTCAGAACAGCAGCCACTGTCATGTAAGCTGAATTCACTGTCATGTTCGTGGAAATATTCCTCGACAATCCTAGCCTTGTAGCATTCGATATTATCCTGCTGAAAAAATCCATTAGCAGATGGATACACTGCTGCCATGAAGGGATGCAGCTGATTGGCAATGATGTTCATATATCCTGCGGCATTTTAACATTGCTCCACTTTTATCAAGTGGCCCAATGTGTGCCATGAAAACACACCCCACACTATCACACCACCACCACCAGCATGCAATGTTGACACGTGGCATGATGGATGCATGTACTCATGTGGTTTTCTCTAGTCATCCCATCAGCATGAAACAGCAGGAACCGGGATTCATCAGACCAGGCAATGTTTTTCCAATCGTCCAGTGGATTCACCTCGTCGGTCTATTTCATGGAAAGAGCATGTGTTCCTACTGTTTTGTACACTCAGTGTATATGTTGGGATATACAGGCGATCCTCGACTTACGATGGACGGCACTTACGACTCTTTTGCATTATTACCCTGCTTCGACTATTTGAGATCAATATGGCATTTATGACACGGCAAGACCTGAGCCATACGTCATGTGCGCATGCTCGGGATCCAAACTGCAGTACCTGCCGTTGTCGCCCTGACTTAGTCCAGCATTTTTTTTTTCTTTTCTGCATGTAACTGTTTTTTAATTTATTTGCTATTAACAATGTCTGATAAGAACAACTGACACAAAATGAAACCTAAGCTGTGAACTCTGTCACATGATGAGGGGCTTAACTTCAGGCGATCGTATATTTATTGCTAGGAGTACCACATACACACACTGAATACGTCATTGGAAAGCCCCAAGTCTGTACTTTTAAACAAGCCAGGTAGGTGTCTCAGTAATATGCAAGTAATCATCGGGCTGAGTGTAAAGACTTAAATAAATATTTGCATGAGTACAATATAACGGGTTATTTTTGTAAAACTGTTTTATCTGGCTTAAGAGACAGGAACGTAACTCCAATTTATAACATTGTTCCTATGGGAAAATGTGCTTCAACTTACAACGCTTTCAATTACAATGCAACTTTCAGGAACCAATTGTGTCATAAATGCAAGGACTGCCTGTATTTAAAAATATATGTCAATGTATGTCTAAACTATATTTAAATATATACAAATATATATTTTTACAATGTATTTCAATATATTTTTGAGGCCATTTTTTAATATTAACATTTTTTAAGTAAATGTATTTTTAAAACATATTTATTGTATATTTTTTCCCATATGGGTACTTCTAGGCAACTGGAAATTAATGGTGAAAATTTTACTTTTAGCTAAAAGTTGGACAACGGCGATCATTCAAAGTGGGGTGTTGTAGCGTCAGGGGGAGTCATCATATCATTCTGTGCATGAAAGTAACAGAATTGGAATATACAGAGGGATTCTTAAACCATTCTCTGTGTCTTCTTGGTCTGGTCATAAACTCCCCCACTGACAAATAATGTTTTTAGAAAGAGTCGTAAACTAACTGCTGGACAAGTGTTTTATCTCTACTTATCACTGAATGAGTCATTTCGGCGCCAGTAGTATTTTGCTGAGGGCAACTTCTAGACAATTCTAAGTACCTTGACACCTGGATGGGAACAAGTCCTTGTCGTAAATCCAGCTGACAGGGGGCGAAATAGCGGACCATTGGAGAACAAGGGGCCAAGTTAGTACGAGAACAACCAATGAAAGACACTTCACGTGGACACTACCCAAAATAACCAGACTAACTAATCACATGGTTGAAGTCAGAATCTCAAAACCAGCTGACTTTTGAAGTGTGGGCGAGCTTCTGCTGCATGGTGCTGCTTCCAGTCAAGCTGCTGCTTCCAGGCATGCGTGCTGACCAAGTGTGCTGTCTGCAAAGGAGGTGTGCACGAGGAGTGTCCACCCGCTAGAGGTGGTTTGGAGTTCTGAAGAATGAAATGGAAGCTACTGCTCTGAATATAGTTGCAAAGTCATGGGAGCACACATGCTCAAATTCACAGAAGGCAAGGAAGAACCAATGTTCTGAATAAAAAAAAAGTTTTTATTGAGAAAAAAATTATATATTAAAAATACAAAACTGAAAGATCATAATTGGATAAGTCTCCACCACCGTGAGTGAATACTTGGTGGAAGCACCTTTGGCAGCAATTACAGCTGTGAGTTTGTTGGGATAGGTCTCTACCAACTTTGCACACTTAGATTTGGCAATATTTGACCATTCTTCTTAACAAAACTGTTCAAGCTCTGTCAAGTTCCTTGGGGAGTGTTGATGGACAGCAATCTTCAAGTCATGTCATAAATTTTCAATTGGATTTAGATCGGGGCTCTGACTGGGCCACTCAAGGATATTTACCTTTTTGTTCCTCTTAGCCACTCCAGTGTAGCTTTGGCTGTGTGCTTTGGGTCGTTGTCATGCTGAAAGGTGAACTTTTATCCCAGTTTCAGCTTTCTTGCAGAGGGCAGCAGGTTTTCCTCAAGGACTTCTCTGTACTTTGCTCCATTCATTTCCCCTTCTATCCTGACAAATGCCTCAGTCCTCAAAAATGATGCTGCCACCACCACCATGCTCCACAGTAGGGATGGAGTTCTTTGGATGATGCACTTTGTTGGGTTTGTGCCAAACAGAACGCTTTGCATTTATGCCAAAAAGTTCCATTTTAGTTTCGTCAGACCACAAAACTTTTTGCCACATGACTACAGAATCTCCCGATTTTTGCATACTTCAAACTGGATTCAAGGTGGGCTTTCTTGAATAACGGCTTCCTTCTTGCCACCCTACCATACAGGCCAGATTTGTGGAGTGCTTGGAATATTTTTGTCACACTTTGATCAGTCTTGGCCATAAAAGCTGGAAGCTTTTGTAGAGTTGCCATTGGCCTCTTGGTAGCCTCTCTGATCAGTCTCTTTCTTGCTCGGTCATCCAGTTTGGAGAAACAGCCTGACCTAGGCAGGGTCTTGGTGGTGCCATATACCTTCCACTTCTTAATAATTGTCTTGACCATGCTCCAAAGGATATTCAAGACCTTTGATATTTTTTAATACCCATCCCCTGATCTGTGCCTTTCAACAACTTTGTCCCGGAGTTATTTTGAAAGCGCCTTGGTTCATGGTTGAGTCTTTGCTTTGAAATGCACTACCCAGCAGAGGGAACCTGCAGGGACTTCTGCATTTATCCTGAAATCCTGAGAATCACTACAATTTAACATAGGTGGGAGCCACTTCATTTGCTATGTGATTTTGAAGGCGATTGGTTACATCTGAGCTAATTTAGGATTGTTACTACAAGGGGGGTGGACACTTATCCAACCATGCTATTTCAGTTTTTAATAAATGTTCTATAAATTTCTAGAATAATTTTTTCACTGGGAAGTTGTGGGGTAGGATGTGTACATAAATGAAAAAAACCCAACAATTTTAATGCATTTTAATTCCAGGCTATAAGGTAACAAAATTTGAAAAATTTGAAAGGGGGTAGACTTTCTAGGTAGACTTTCTATTGGCACTGTATATATATATATATATATATATATATATATATATATATATATATATATATATATATATATATATATAGATAGATAGATAGATAGATAGATAGATATATAGATATATAGAGTAGTGAAAAAGATTTTACCCCTATCTGATTTTCTGCATTTTTTCATTTTATTTATTAAAGAAAGTTATGCAACATCCAATGCCCCCGTGTGAAAAAGTATCATGCCCTTAGACTCAATAACTGTTTACGCCACCTTTAGCAGCAATAACTGCAACCAAACGCTTCCTGTAGTTATTGATCAGTCTCTTACAGCACCGTGGAGGAATGCTGGCCCACTCTTTCATGCAGAACTGCTTCAACTCTGTGACATTTGTGGGTTTATGAGCATAAACTGCTCATTGCAGGTCCTGCCACAACATCTCAATGGGGTTTAGGTCTAGCTATCACTGCCATCTCCAGTGCAAGAGGGAGAAGCCCTGCTATTTCCAGTGCTAGATGGAGAAGAGCCATCGCTGCAATCTCCAGCACCTAAGGGAGAGGAACCATTGCTACTGTCTCCACCAGCAGAGGGAGAAGTCCTCCTGGTTTCGCCTTCACAGCCTGAGAGGCAGGAGCACGACGCAGAGTGTCTGCAGCCCAAGAAAGGGAAGCCTCCAGGTCCACAGCCCAGGATGAGAACAGCGGAGGAAAAGTGCCTGCTGTTCCCACCTCCGTCAGTAGAGGGTGAATGTCTGCTGGTTCCACCTCCACCACTGTGGGAAGACTACATGTCGTTCCCACCACCACCAGCAGAGGGAGAATACCTGCTGGTTTCACCACCACCCTCACAAGGAGAGGAGCAGGAGCTGCCCCTGCCTCCATCCCTACCACGCGGGGAAGAAAACACAGGAGCAGCCGCCACAGAGCCAGCACTACCCCCTGAGCACTATCTTCCCTGCACAGCACAGCATGGACACAAGCCCCACTTTTCTGGGATTAAAGGGAGAGCAGCAGGAGCTGCCTCTGCCTCCGCCACCATGGGAGGACTGCTTGCAGCTCCCACCTCCACCAGAGGGTGAGTATCTGCTGGTTCCGTCTCTACTACCCAAGGATGTCTGCCTCGCTCCGCCCAAGGATGCCTGCTGCTCCACATCACCCGGGGTTGCCTGCAGCTCCACATCGCCTGGGGTTGCCTGCTGCTCTGCGTCACTTGGGGAGCTACCGGTTACAGGGTACAAGGGAGAAGTGGAGCTCCCACTGCCGTCTCTATGGCCAGGGGATCCCCTCCCGAGTTCGCCTCCCGAGGGTCCGCTGCCACTGCTGCTGCTGCCGTCGCCTCCCGAGGGTCTGCTGCTGCTGCCGTCGCCTCCCAAGGGTCCACTGTTGCTACCGTCGCCTGGGGTCTGGAATTGGTCCTTCAAGAAGCTGCTTGGTGAGATTCTTGGATCAATAAGCTACTAACCGAATGGCCTCCTCTCGTTTGTAAACTTTCCTATGTTCTTATGTTCTTTGCTTTGCCTGGGGTCGCCAGAAATGCTTCACCTGAGGTTGCTGTCAGCCCTGCTTGTCCGCAGGAAATACTGTGGCCGGAGCCCAATAAAAGAGGGATTGTTCAGGAGATCACCTTCCCTCTCAGCACTTTCACTGCAGGGAATTTGGTGACCGAAGCTTCACAAGAGGGAGCTGCCGGCTACAGAGAAGGGGGGGGGGGGGGGGGGATCAGGAGGGCAACCCCCCATAGACAGCCAGGTGGTTGCCAGGATTGCCTTGGCCACTACAGCTGTTGGGGTGGGAGGAGGACCTCCCACCGTGGCCTCCACCTTTGGCCCGTTGCTGCCACTTTTCCTGGGTCAGGATTATGACCAGGATTTTGGGACTGAGGATGGAGTTGGCCATTGAGGCCAGGATTGCTGCACACTTTTTCAAAGGGGGGCATATGTGGAGGTGTGTCCCACCCCTTTATGTTTATTAATGTTTTATGTTGTATGTAGTGTGTTACTGTTGGTGTTTATGTATAAAATACACAGTATAAAAATATGGGTTGTTTAAAATGTATATTTGTATTTAGGCACAAGGATTGACAGTACTTCACGTGCAGGTAAAAATGTAATAATTCGTGAGCACGGGAAACTGCACTTCATTAATTCACGTGCAGTTATACCAAGACTCCAATTGAATGATTGATTAGCAATCGAGTCTTGGTACAGCTGAATAAAAGCAGCATGTTGTCACTCGTTCTGGTTTGTGTTTTCGGGAAGTTGAGAATGGGTGAGAGAGAGAGGAGAGTTAATTTAAAATAACAAGGCTTACATGGCTTAAAATACAATCACCTTTCCCCTCAGACAGCCAGTGAGCCTGGTTAGTCCTGGTTGTAAAAACACAAGCTCTGCCCCGCTTTTGATTAATAAAGTAAAATAATTGGGCTCTTTTTTAAAAAATCTCTACAACCATTAATATTAAAAGTTGCTAAAAAATAGTTCTCCATAGATAGTGAAGTGAGGCACACATTTAAAAAAATAAAATAAGCAAGGGTAAAATTATGCAATGTGAAATAATAATCCATTTTAATTAGTGTCAACCACCATTTTTCTTCACAACAGTTTTTTCTTTATTACTGTTTTCTTTGATTTATTTCGTTTAGACAGTTTCTTTTAAAGAAACTGTTTTCTTTTGTATCTTTGTTTCTTGTCATTAAAGAATATAGTTTTTTTTTTCTTTCTGTGCTGCGGTTTCTGGTCCTATACCTTTTTCTCTCGCTAGAGGAACGGGAGCTTTGTATTTAAAGTCACTGTTTCCCATTGATAGCACTATGTAACACAATTTTTGTTCCTGGGTAGTAAGTGTTATTTCCTAATGGCTTATGCCTCAAAAGTATAGAAAATGGCTATTATTCCCCACAAACTTTGCTTTTGTGACCAGGACAGTGATATTTCAAAATATCACTATTTCCAATGGGAAAACGGGCAAATGTGTGTCTTTTTGTTCACATAAAGTCAGAAAAAAACAACATATGAATCCAAATTAACATTATTTATTTATATGTATTTATACTAAAGTAATACAAAGATGACTACAAAAGATTTAGAAGTGAGTAGTTTTTCGGGATTTACAATTATACTGTAAATACAGTATAATTGTAAATCTCGAAAAACTACTCACTTCTAAATTAGGAAAATAACACTTACTACCCAGGAACAAAAATTGTGTTACATAGTGTATTAACTGCTTGTATATTTCAATCTATAAACAAAACATTGTCAATGTAAAAAAAAAAAAAAAAAAATAGAAAAATGTAACAGCCGTTTAAGGGGTGATATCAAGCACAAAAGTTCAAGTTAGGCTTCGCTCCACTTAAAATGCTCTTTGTATAACTTGAAGTGACAGACACACACACACATGCACTGTTTATGTTAAACGGTTGTTACATTTTTCTAACTTGTTTTTTTTACATTGACAATATTTTTGTTACAGATATCACTTTTTTACTTGATCAAATCGTGAATAAAGTGAGGGAAAGCTATTCGAGAATGTGTATGGTAAATAGACAGACAGACAAGACGAGAGTAATAAGAGAAAAGATTTGAAAGTAAAATAATGGTAGAAGGGACTTTTGGACAATATTGAAAGTGTCAACCTTGTATTTGTTTTAGTTGCAAATGTACATCCATGAGTGGTGAAAACAATATGTCTGTTTGGATAGGTATTGATATTTACGTAGGTACAAAACAACAGTGTTACGAATGGTTAAAAAGGTACAGATGCATGTCAGTGCTAAAGGGTAGTATACTAACACATTTTAATGCTGAAAAAAAACATTATTCTCCTTGTTATAGAGGTGTTATGCAGTTAGGACAATGTAAGGCATTTGCAAAGCATTCGATATCTTGATAAAAGGCCCTGTCCATGCCCTTTGCATTTGTTGGCCATGTTTGACTTGAATATGTGCATCAACACCCACAGAAAGAAAAGACAGTGTCCTGAAGTAACACCCTGTCCTTGGTGTATGATAATGGAAGCTAATTGGTCATTCCTGTTGTCCACAGTAATTTTGCTCTTCTGCACAGCAGTAAACTTAGCATTGTGTCACTTTGTAATGGTGCTGTCTGGTTTGCACTGCAAACATCATTCTTCCTGTTGACGGAAAAAGTTCATTTATTGTGACTGGAACCACACAATATACTTCAGGAGAAATTTCAGACAATTTGGTGAGAAACATCTTTCTGCTCACCTCTTTGAAGGGTTCTCCTAAGAAGTGACAAATATCCCCAGTAGTTAGAGATGCAGTGGATGGCAAATGATCATAGGGGTAAACAAAGCTCCTGATAGCCTCTTGTTGACTGTGTTTTAATGAATTCTTTGGTAGGTTGCTAGTGAAGAAGGCATTGCAATGTTGCATTTGCTAGCATAAGGTGAAATTGGGGTTGCTCAAACCAATGTGCAAGTGTTCTCTGAGAAGATTGAGGCTTTTGCCTCAATCTTAAGGATGTAACTCTGGAAAGTGCAACAAAACTTTGTCCATAGGAGGAAATGGAGTTAAGATCCATTCTAACTGTCTT